>NW_022900934.1:19825874-19982876 GCF_012274545.1 Fukomys damarensis
TGTGACTTATTTATTTCACTTAGGAGTATATCTTCAATATGTATCCATTTTCCTATGAATGAATCTATTTTCTCATTCTTTATGGCTGAGTAATATTCCATTTTATAGAAAAACCACATCTTCTTTATCCAGTTTCCAACGGATGGGCAAATGGGCTGTTTCCAAGATTTAGCTATTACAAACTGTGCCGCTATAAACATGGGTGTGCATACTTCTCTGTGATATGATTCTTTTAGTTCTTTTGGAAAGATACCCAGCAGAGGGATGGCTGGGTCAAATGGAACCTCCAGTCCAAGCTCTTTGAGGTATCTCCATATTGATTTCCATAGTGGTTGCACCAGTCTGCACTCCCACCAACAATGGAGAAGGGTTCCTTTCTCCCCACAACCCTGCCAACATGTGTTATTGTGTGATTTCTTGATAGCAGCCATTCTTTGTGGGGTGAGGTGGAATCTCAGTGTTTTTTTTTTAACAGTTCTAGAGTCTCGAAAGTCCATGTCTGAGACCACAGCACATTCAGTGTCTAGTAAGGACTTGATCTCTCCTTCAAAGATGCTCACTCTTGCTGAGTTCTCACATTGTAGAAGAAGTTAATGAACTCACTCAAGCCCTTTTGTACGGGCACTAAACCTATTGACAAAGACAGAGTCTTCATGATCTAGTCACCATCTAAAACCCCACCTCTTAATGTCATCACCTTGACCTTTAGATTTTACCATATGAATTCTGGATGGACACAGATGTTCAATCTACAGCATTGCTAAATAAATGTTTGAGAAATGAAGTAAACAATGAATTCATATAACATTTTATAAAAGGTACTTTTGCTCTGGATGTGTATATCTACAGCATAATAATTGGTTGAAAATGAATGAAACAACAGAATTTTTTGTCAAAATGCAGGCTTAACTGATGTTTTACTAAAACCTTATTTCTTCCATTGGCAAGGACCACACTCCCTAGGCAGGTGTAACTATAGGAATTCTGGTTTGCCAATCCTTCTCCTAGTGGCTCTCCCAATTTGGAAAGGAACTATAGATGTCATGTGCCAAGATCCTTTTCAAAAACGATAGAGGGCTCAGAGACAGTTTCAAAATGCTTCTGCTTTTTCTGAGAGCAAATAACTTTGAGGTAAAGCAGGTCGTCAAGAAGTTCATTCTCTGCTCAAAATCTTTTTAATGTGAAAGCATATCTTGTACAGTGATTTTCAAGGTAACCCTGGCTGAAGCCAGGCTAGGTATTTTCTCTTACATTTGCCCCCTCTTCTGGTCTCTAAATTCCTCCATCATGGGCTCTCACAGTTGACCTTCCTGCCCTACCATGACTCTACCTGCTTCTTGGTACCAGTCTGACTCTGCATCGCCTTTCTCTTTCCTGTTTTCTCCCCCAAGTCTGTCCTTGGATCAATGTTCTTGCTTTCACTGACCTCCATCTCCCTCACCCTATCTCAAGCCTTAAACTTGAACCCAGCTCAATGTTCCTCTCTTCTGACTTATTGACTTATCAGCACATTTATAGTGATAATGCTTTCAAAAGTTATAGTTATACAGTTTCCCCAAGGAAAATCAGAGAATAAGTTGAATGCAGAGCTAAAAGGATATCTTTTCCTCATAGGGCTTTCCTGTCTCATCACAAAAGACTTGTGTTTTGAGGGGTTGGTTAGTTGACATGGTTTAATTTTAGGTCTTCTTCCAATGAGAATCATTTAATTTAGCAAGTGTACCTGGTAATTGACACTATTATACTTACGACTATGTTCAGTCCTATGTGATTTATGATGGAGGAAAAAAAACACAGAAAATGGGGCAATGGTTCTCGACTCCCACATGATGAAAGCACTGGGACGTCCATTGCCAAGTCCTTTCTCTTCAAGTGACTAGGGTTTCTGACCCTCTGTGGAAAAATGAAATTATCTAACCATTGTATCTACAATATCATGACCAGCTGGTAAATTCTCTAAGTAAACGCCAGGTAGTATTACATAACAAAGGATCTGGACAAGATTAGAGGAAGCCTAGTGTAAATGTTCATGCCCAGAACTCTAAAAACCCACTGAGACTGTTGAAAGATCTATTTGCAGCAAGAAATACAAAGTTGTGAGATACTGGAAAAACAATACAATTTCTCTAAAATTTAGTTTTACTACTTGTGAAATGGAAACAATACCAATAATAGTATAGTAATACTACCGCCTTCCCAGTTATCTTTAGGAGATAAGTTCTGAGGCCCCAGTGGATTTCTGAAACATTGCCTAGAACTGGACCATGTATATGCTATTTTTCCTATATATTATTAGCTGTGATAAAGTTCAATTTATAGATTATGCACAGCTTGAGATTAACACCAAAAATAATGTAATAATGTAATGATAACTATATATATATATATACTGTTGTAAAACTGCCAGTATCACTACTGTTGTGCCTTGGGGTCATTGTTAAGTAAAATAAGGATAGTTGAAAACAAGCAGCAGAATACAATTGTGCAGCAGTTCGCCCGCTAACTGAGGTAGTTGCTGATTGCCTAACATGTAAGTTGATGATCACACAGTGAGGACACACTGGACAAAAGGGTGATTCATGCCCTGGGCTGAACAGAACAGAATAGCTGAGATTCCATCACACTACTCACTGCAATGTGGAACTTAGAATTTATGAATCGTCTATTTTCTTTTTAATATTTTGGGACTGTGATTGACTGCAGACAGCTGAAGTTGAAGAAAGTAAAAGGGACTGAATACTCTAGCACTTCTCTTCCAGTGCTTCACAAGTTTGTTGTGAGGAAAAAGTGAGATAATGTGTGACCAAGTGCTAGATAAATTGCAAGACTTCTAAGCAGTTGTAAGTTATTATATCACAC
Organism: Fukomys damarensis; assembly: GCF_012274545.1. Lineage (NCBI taxonomy): Eukaryota > Metazoa > Chordata > Mammalia > Rodentia > Bathyergidae > Fukomys > Fukomys damarensis. The sequence continues at coordinate 19,828,734 of NW_022900934.1, forward strand.
CTAGATGTCAGAAAGACAATTAGGCACCCACATTATACCATGATTTTAACTGTGATTAATGTATTCACTCTGGAAACTCTAGAAATTAATAACCATTTGCCATACATTCATTATAATCACATTAATCATTGTAATTGATTGGTTAATTAGTTAATTATGGCTATAATGTAGATGTCATATTTATTTCCATAGGAATTCTTTGTTAACTCAACATTAATTCATGCTTGACCTTATTTTGATGTTAAACAGATCAAGGGGGTGACCTTCTAGCATTATTTTGATCAAAAGGGAACTTCACAGCCCAGTACAATACAGCAGGAATCATGGCATTCCAAACATTGGACCTCAGCCCAAGATTAGTGAAAATTTTTGAAAAGGCAAATGCTTGGGGTCTTGTCCTTTTACAAGTACTATTAAATCCTTCCCAATCTCTCCTTGTATAAGATGAATGTGAGAAACGCAGATCCACCTGTACTGCTCTCACTATTCAGGACAAGACTTTTCAGAAAGAAACAAGGAGGACATCTGAAAGAAGGACAGGAACCAGTTACTGAAAACTAACCATCTGTCCCATCTTGCTGGTGACCCCAGAATCACAAGAGGAATGAGCAGTCTCGGTCCCCAGAAATCTCACAATTTCTGGAAACCTCGAGAGTTGCCCAAGAAATGTGCAAATTTATTGGAGCATGAATTCAGGAAACTTAAAGAAAAAAATAATTTTTGTTGTTTGCCTTTTTGTTTTACTCTTGTAGATTTGGGAAATATTTAGAAAAGATTTTAAGGAAATCAGGAGTAACTCTTAAATTAGAAAAAACAGTCAATTGTTTGCTCTGGTGAATTAGCCAAACTACTGCTTTGGAAATGCTAAAAATGTGGAGGTTAGCTACATTTGAATTAATTGAAAGCTTGCAAATAAAACAACCAAACATATGTTTTATGAATCCACTGAATGATGCTTAATGTTTCTAGGTGTTTATTTTCCTAAAAGTTAAAAAACTTTTACAATATAGAAAGTTTAATGAATGGAAACTTCAGCATTCTGGTTTTCCTAGAAGGTAAAATCAGCTTAAGCCTCATCAAAATTTACGATGCATAACATTTGGAACACATTACAAAACCCTGAAATATGATGTCATGGTGGATTAGTATCTAAGACTTTAACTGCTACTATCACAGAAGTAAGTTTTTAAGAATGATCTGTTGTGTCCATAAGAAAAAATTTAAATTTCCTATTAGGGCAGTAAGTTCAAAGGTATAATGCATTATCTGAAGAGTTCTGTGATTTTTATTAAGTGACCATGTGATTTGAGCCAAAATTTTATGATTGTATTGTTTTCTAAAAAAGAGGTGAACTAAAATTCTACTATTACATCTGGAATAGTCACCGTTAATCTGAAACCGTGTAAGTAGGGTCATTTAGGGTGATAAAAGTGCATGAATGGAAACAATCAGCCTATGGATGTTGGAAGCTGACCACGTATGCATAACAGGAAAGAAGAAACCTCTCTGAGAAGATATTCCTGTTAGCTCCGGGAAGTAATCATCAAGGCAGGATTTCTGCTCCTTTGGGTCAGGCATCTGTAAGGCTCTGCAGAGTTAGCAGAAGCCCTGCCGACAGAAGAGATAAATTCATGCTCAGGGTGAGTATCTATCCCCACCAAGTCCACCTAGCTACTCTTGTAGGGCAAAGGGGCCACGTAAAGTCAACTTGCCACCAAATTGCTGGTTGGTTGTGATAAGAAATGGTGCCATATGGTGATCTCAGTGTTATTCGCTGTTGTTGACAGTTTGTACATCCTGAAGCAGCAGCATCCAGATTAGCCAAGATAGTTAGAAGAAGCCCATGAAACTGAATCTATAATAGCCTCCATTTCTACACTATCCCATTAATTCATTGGTCATTGTGTCAGTTCTGGAAAGGCCCAAAATGAAGTCTTCCTAATGTCAACTGGCTGAGTAATGTGGTCTACCTGGTTGTTCAGGACCTCTGCCATGGTCAGTGCTTTCTGGTAGGATGAGGTGTGGTAAAAGAGATATTTACCCTTTCAGTCCTCCCATATGTTGGTCTTCATGCTTCCACTTCTCACCCCTCACCCTAGACTTTCTTGTCACAGGCCTTTCAGTACCTTCAGAGATAGAACTGAGAACAGAACAGCCAACTCCTGCTTTCAGTGATAGGAAAAGCTACAGAATGAGGGAGATGAGCAATATCAAACAAAAACTAAAGCACAGTAATTCTAGATCATTTAAATTCTAAGAGCAAAATGAAAGAAAGGGTAATGACTTATAAGTCTTCTCAAATCATCACTTTATGTAGTTGCTATTATCTGATGTTAGTAATAAGAAAAGGGATACTCAGGAGGGTTTGCTCACCCAAATTCTAATAGCATCCGCATGGCAAGAAAAGGAATTTGAACCTAGTCTGTCGCTTGAGTTAATATGCTAACCTGACTTATGCCAAAATAGAACTAAAACATCTTGGCTCGTACCCTAATCACACCCTGAGACGCACTACATAGGATCAGAGCAGTAGCCATGGTGGGGATAATTATTCCCCACTACAGAGGCACAAGATTTTTGTATGTTTTGCCTAATTTTCCAAGAATCATGAGCTATTTTTAGACTGATTGGTGGGAACAGACGCTATTCTTAACTCCAACCCCTTCTTCCCATACATGTTCTGATCTGTACTTGCAGAATGTTTGAGGGGGGCCCTCTGAAGATACTTAGGAACCTCCCCCACCCTCTCATGCTCTTTTCTGTGAATTTTAGCTGCCTTTGTCTTTCTAGATGTTCAACTCTGACTCTTTGGCCGGAGGGTTCTCTCTGGCCCCACTTGGATTTCGGTTCCCTGCATTGCAGTCTAGTGATATTTTCAAATGTTCCTATAAGTATTCTTTAGCTTTGTTCTGGAATAAAATTAAATTACTTGGAAGACAGTTCAATGCCATTGGGTTGTTCTCAGATTTTTAGGCTCATTGTAGGGCCAATTAGTCTTTAGACAGGAAGCTGGAGCAACTTTGGGGCGTGCTTCCTTTGTTAGTCTCTCAGAGATCACTGTCCTTTGCTTTCTCCTGTTCAGATCTTCGAAATCATTACTTCAAAAAATTAGTAGTTTTTTCTATTTGTTTCAGTAAAGAAAATAAATATGGTCCCTGATACTTCCTCTTGACACAAGCAGAAGTTTCCCTTTCTTCTTCCCCTCCTCCAGTTCCTTCTCTTCCTCCTTCATCTTCCTCCTCTCTCTCTTTCTCTCTCTCTTCCTCCCTCCCACCCATCCTCAAAAACAAAGTAAGGACAAAGTTAGTAGACTCCCTAAGCTTTGTACAGACAAGTACATATGGCTAAGCTTCATTGACTCTGGTTTTATTTGTATTTAATTTTATAGTTACTATATTTATAATATTCAATTGTTTTTCCATTAATAGCAATAGCAAAAAGTTCCATGGTTAAATAAATTGGCTTAATTATAAAAAACTAAATTGATTTAAAGAAAACAGTAATTGACCAGCAGGACAAATATGAAGCAAAGGAAGCAGAAAATCACTGAGCAAAGGAGCAAGGGAAGAAGTGGAAGTGGCATTAGGGGAATGCTGCGCTTTAGATCTGACTGCTCCCTGTGAACTGAATTCCTGCCTCCTGGTTCTCAAAGGGCCCCTTCACTGCCTCTGTATTTATCCTATGCTGAGCTCTCTGCTGGCAAATGTTACACTCCAGGGATGTTTTCCTTCTGGGCATCTGCTTCTTTCCTTGACCCCTCTATCTGTGTCATCTCGTCCAATAGACACTAGCCACAAGCGGGTGCTGGACATGTGAAATGTGGCTAGTTCTGCACTGAGATGCATCCTGAGAATAAAATCAACACCCGATTTAGGAGATAATGCAGAAAATTATTTAAAATATCTCACCCCTATTGCTTACATTGAATACACTTTCAAATTAAAGGGTTTAAGGGATTGAATAAAATATGCCATTACAATTAGTTGCATCCTTTCCTTTTCCTTTTTAAATAATGTGGCTACTAGATAATTCGAAATTATATAAAACGCTTGTGTTTGCTGTTAGAATTCCTATAGATGCATCACCCACCTGTGCGGCCCAGCTCCTCACCCAAAGAGGGACACAAAACAGGAGTTTACCAAATGCCTAATGTCAGTGATTGGATGAATACTTTCCCGAGTAACTTTAGATGCACTGAAAATTCAAAGGGAGGGTACTGAAGCTCAGGAGCCAGCCTCAGTTTTTTCATCTATACGATGGAGGTAACTGATTACATGTATCTCATTGAAACAGGAAAACCTAAGGTACTTTATAGAGAACTCTTAACACTGGTTCTGACTCAATGGACCCACTTTAAAAAAGTTAGCCAAGTGGGAAAGTTCTCACTCAGAAGCATGCTTGTGAAAGGCCTTTTGTACCAAAGAGAAAGAGAAAAGATTTTTCTTTTAGTGAGTTCTCACTTGCTTACTATGCAAATGCACTCCATACATTTCACAGGACTCCTGTATGAGGGTTCCAGCACTGGGGCTTACAATACCCCTCATCTCAAACACATTCTATTTACTAGGGTTTCGCTCTCTTCTATTTATCAGCCATCGAGTGTGTGTGTGTGTGTGTGTGTGTGTGTGTATCAATAAAACACGTTCTTCCAGGTCTTATCGTATGGCTAAAAATAATGTACTTGTAAATTGCTTTATAAATTATTTATCACGAGGGGCTTCATCATTGAACAAATGCTACAACGTACTGTGAAAATGGGAGGCAGAGGGACTGGCAGAAAAGGAGGGAGAGAGGAAGGCATTGAATCACTTATAAATAATATATTCATTGGTCAAAGGAAGTTATCGCCTTTTATGAAGTGTTTGGAATTCGTCTTGCATATTAAGTGGGGTCCTCTTGCTGACTCGTGGGTGATCTGCTACAGCTTCCTTGCTTGCTCTGTCTTTGAACTAGGTGATTAGGGTGCCATTTCTTTATTTCAGCCAAAGCCACAATTGCCATATCTCATCACCTAGAAATAGACAGCAAATGGGGATGACTGGGACCTCTGAGGAAACACAAAGATGTGTTGGCAACTCCTGGGAGGGAAGAATGTGTCCCTGAGTTGGGCTCTGCATTTGGTATTCATCGAGTAAGTGCTGTGCCTAATGAAGGCATTTGGTATTCATGTGGATGTCACATGTATTTCCAGAGACGCTGGGCTCTAATTTAGCACGGGTTAATGGACACCTCTATTAAAGTGTTATCGAAAGTTTGACATTCAAATAACCCAGTTTAAAAATCAGACAAATCTAGACATTAAATATGAAGGGGAGAAAATGTGGACGAAGTCAAGTATATAAATGCCAACTTCAGATAGAAGCATTAATCTGCCTTTGAGGGGGACAAGTGGTTGATCCAAGTGCTCCTTGCTCTTTCATCTTTCCCTACAGAGTCTCAGCCGAGGCTTTAGTACAATTGCTAACTTTTGGTGTATTCCCTGACCTCCATAGGCCAGTGCTTTGCAATAAGTGAGGGGTACTAGGAGAGAAGGAAGGAAACACCCACATTAAACAAAAGGTGACACTTGCCTCTTAAAATCCCACCTGTCCTTGGTCCTTCAGTGTTAATCCTTCTTTGTAACTGTCAAAGGCATGTTTTATTATTCCCATAGAAAATGAAATTGAAACCTCATGGAAGTTAAGTGACTCTTGAAGGGTTACACTCCACTACTAAATAGTAGGACAGGATTAAAGCACTCACTATACTGATATTTATTTTCTCTACTTATTAGTTTAACATATATTTATTAGGCACTTACAATTTGGCAAACTCACTTTCTCCCTGGTTGATGTGAGCAAGCCAAACAGACTCTTCCTACAACTACTTTTGGGAAAGGTCTGGCAATTTTTCATACAATTAAAACTACACTTACTCTAGGACTGGGGATTTAGCTCAGTGGTTCCGGCACCTACCTTGCAAGCACAAGGACCTGAGTTCGATGCCCAGTGCCAAAAAAAAAAAAATTATACTTACTCTAAAACTCAAAATTTTACTCCTAGGTGTTTGCATAAAAGAATGCAATAAAGTCCAGTGGAATGCTCATTGGATTCATTGTAGTCATTTTATTCATGATAGCTAAAGAAAAATGACCATGATAGAATGTCATACAATGTTTATAGCCTCCTTATTTTTAAACCAAAAACAGAAAATAGTCCAAGTGTACATGAATGGAAGAACAGATATCTGAATCATGGTATATCCATATAATGGAATATCATTCAGCAATAAAAGGAATGACCAATTAATATAAGCCACAACTTGGAAACAAGCTTCACAAAATGATACATTCTTTATGGCTTTATTTTATATAAAATTCTATCAGAGGAAAAACTAATCAATGTTGAAAAAACTGAAATGGAAATTGCCTCTGGGGTGGGTAGAGTAGGTTTTATTTTGTTGCCATGACATTAATGTTTTAGATTACGATGAGGTTTTGGATTAGATACATGTATGGATTTTGAAAATTCACCAAGTCATGCACTTAGTACTTGTGCATTTCACACATGCACATTTTACCACAGGAGAAAAGAAGAATCGTAAATTAATATGGAACACTGGTTAGTATGTTTAGGAGTAATGGGTACTGATGTTTTCAACTGTTTGACATGCACTGAGAAAGATGGCTAAAAGGAGAAGGACGGGCGATGGATGGATGAATGAAGAAAGGGAACTATAGATGGATAAATGCATGATAAAGATAATATAGCAAAATGTTAGCTGTGTGATATAAGAAATATGCATATGAGAGTCTGCTCTTCAAACTCATTAACTTTTCTGTGTGTTTAAAAATTCCCATTATAATGTTGAAAACATCTTTTAAATAAACAAAGAGCCATTCTCTGTTCCAGTCTTCTGACAGTCTCACAGTGGACATGGACAGATAACTGTATAATTGTATATTTTGGTGAGTGCAATGCACAGCAAAGATAGAGTACAGGTTAAAAGGTTTATGAGGAAATTTGTTTAGCGTATTCAAAGAACACCTATTAGGGGGAGTGATGTTTTGAAAAGTGAGACATACAGTTGAGAAAGAGGAAATCGTAAAAATGTGTGCATCCAGTTGAAAAACGGAAGCATATCCCAAAGAGAAAATAGGATGTGTAAGAATCCCCAAGGAAGAAAGAATGTGGAATAGGCAATAAAGTGAAAGAAGGCCAGTGTGGATGAGGTGTGGCCAACACAGGAAAGGACCAGGGAGAGGTGAGGATGGCAAGGTAGGCAGGCCCTGGCTCACACAATAATAGGCCCTGGCTGCAGTTTAGATCTCAAGGGTCCCCTAAAGACCCATATACTAAAGGTTTGGCCCCCTGCTTAGAGCTATGAGGAGGTGGTAGAAGTTTGAAGAAGAGGGCCGAGTAGATGCCTTCTGTTCGTTGGAAGTCAATCCCTTCCTCTACTTCTCTTTCACTCCCTCATGATGATGAGAGCAGTTTTGTTCCTTTCATGATGTGCTGCCATAGAACCAAAGCAATTAAATCAGTCAGCCATGGACTGCAACTACCACAACCGTGGGCCAAAATACACCTTCTGCCTTTGTAAGTTTATCATTTCACGTATCCTGTTACAATAATGCAAAACTAACTAATACCCATGGGAAGGATTAATGGTACTGATCATCTATGGGTAAATTAGAGCATACTCAGGGTACTGTTCTCAAAGCCAAAAGATACAAGAACAACAATAATGATCACTAATATTCATTGAGTGCCTTTTTCATCCCAAACATTGTGTCAAGCATCTCAAGTTGACCTCATTTAAAGTTCACATTTCCACAAGCAAACATTGCTTTAAATAAATATATAAAAAGGCAGACTTCCTCTTCTTTACATGAGGAAAATGGGGTTTCAAAGAAATTAGGCAGTGTGTCTGTGGCTGCACAACTGTTCCCTGGTATAGCTTGAATACATGTCTTACATAATAAAAGGCAGTCGTCACATCATCTGAGAAATACCTGGAGGAACTGGGAATGATACATCACAAAGAGAGCTCTCCCAAAATGCATAACTGCCATCTTGGAATCAGTGAAGCTATCACCCGGAATAGACATTTTCTTTATACTCTATGGTCACAAGGATCAATGAATGAATATTCTTCTAAGAGGTCATTGTTGGGAAACAAAAAATAGCAAGTAGAGATGAAAACGTCATATCTTGAATTATGACAGGTGACACTTTCTTCCCTCCGAGCTATTGAAACTTGGGTTAGATGGCCATACAACAGAGGGTCTCAGCACCAGGAATAGGTTGATCCCAGTGCTTTTTAAGTGCCTCTCTCAGCCCTGAGACTATAGGACAACAGACGGCTCATCTCTGTATGTGGCTTCTCCAGCAGGTTGGCAGCAGCTGTCTTCCCAGGGCTGTATGAGTAACATCTTCATTGATGCCGCATGCACAAACAACATTTTCCATTTAAGCCACATTCATTGCCATCCTCATGAGACTCACTGGTGAGACTGGAGTGCTGGCTAAATAGAAAAAGCTTAAACTGGCAATGGAAATGCAATTACCACTTGCAAGGGGGAATCAGCACAACTCCCCAGTGAAATGCTGCCTGCTATTTGCTGGTCAATGAAGCTGTACTATGGAGTCTAAAGATAGGTAACCTGGAATTTCCAGGTGAATCAGAACAAATCTTTGCAGATTCAGACATTTCTCATAGTTTGGAAATTTAGAGCGAATGGGACAGAGATTCTGGGACAGAGATTCTGCCTCCTAAGTGACCAAATAATAATCATCATCATCAATCATCATCATCATCATTATCCAAGTTAATCAATTCTGCCTTGTAAAAACTGAACACCTAAACTCAGCCAGCAGATCTTGCAATTGCCATTCTCGTGTTGTAGTTTTCCATTTGTGCTTTTGTCTTTCACTAACATCCTAACACAGAAGCAGATAGTTGATAAAATGATTTCAGAGGGTGCTGCATGCCAGGCACTGTGTTAAGCTCTCTGTCATCCCACTGAATCATCACAATGACTCTGTGAATTCCCTTCTATTACTACCTCAGTTCACAGGTGAAGACAGAGATACTGAGTAACAATTTTCAAGCTCATACAACAACAGTATGGCTGAATTTTTTTCAAAACTACCTAAGCTGACTCCAAAGCCTTTGTTTTAACTACTCAAACCTATAAATGAATTAATGAATGACAGTTTATGAAAAAATCATGAATCCAATAAAATCAAAACTTTAGGTTGGGATTAAAATGTTAATAATAATAAAAAAGAAAACTTATTTTCCTAAAAAGCAAGGTTGACAAAAGCAAAAGAGCAGGACACATAATTTTGTGCTAAGATCCCTCATAGATAAGTTGAAGAGTACAAGAAAGCAGATGGGTTTTCATGCCCACTATAGAGAGGGAGAAGAACCCATCCAGAAGGAGTAGCTTTCTGTCCTCGAGTCTGAGTATCCTCAAGCCAGTCCTTGTATAAGTGAGCATTTCTAAGAGACGAGCAGAATCCAAGCCTTAAAATCCTGTTTCTCCTTTTGGTCCCTTTAGCAATTATTCAAAATTATTTCACCTAGGATATGAGATGCATTATTTCTTCTCCAGGGTTGGACCTCAACATTTTAGGAATGTTTTGGACAATGACATAAAATTATGATCATTGTCTCAGAAACAAAGTTGACCAACATCTGTGTCTTTGCGACAAACCCTAAGGCAGTGATGACGAAACTTTTCGAGCTTTCAGTGATACTAAGAGCCCACTGTGGCACATGAGAACTGCAGGTTCAGCACCACTACCCTAGGGCCAGGTCTTATGCTTACTCAGCCTTCCCTTTGATAGAAGACAATGAGCAATCATTTGTCTGATGATAGAAGTGATCTACCTATAATTGCACAGGCCAATGCCTTAGATGTCTTATTTGCTCAATCTTCTTTTGGTCTTCCCTTATTATCACTATATTTCCAAAAAATGATGAAACCTGCCCCTTTAAGAGGCAAGTTCTCATGGTTTCCTGTAGATTTTCCTTTTCAACACTGACAATCCACCCAAGGTCCTCTTAGCATCTGATCAAATGTGATTGCACGGATGAGGTGCTCGTTGACTTGGGATCTTTTCCCTGGAAGCTCCCGTCACTAAATTGTGGCTAAAGGGGACTAGAAACAGGGCCCGGCCATTACCTATTAATTCTTAATACACAGGCAGATAGGCAGATTAAAATTCAATCTGAATGAAAGCCCAAAACCTGAAGTGATGTAGGAGTCCATTTGTTCTAAGCCCGAACAGATCTGAGTGAAGGTCTCCCCAACCATGTCTGATGAGCACCCTTTGCTCATCTGCGCACAGTCCAAGCACCAGCCTGAACAGGTGTTGTTGTCAGCCTGCTATGAAGGCAAGTGCCTGGAACTTTGCTGTTTGACCCTGTCTGCCTTCAAAGCCCTTCATATTTCAGTCTTTGAAAGTCAGTTCAGAAACCTCACGGTCGTACCATAGGAGGACACTAAAACACCATTTAAACTGACTACACATGAGATAACCTAGAATCTCATTCAGGGATTCAGCGTGCTCTGCGGTGCCTTTTTTAATGGATTGGTACTAGCTGCTTGGAAAGTGTGTTCAGAGCTCTGAAGCTATGCCAAGCCCAGTGGGAAAGAAGCAGTCATGGGTTAGTGATGTTTTCCCCAGACACAAGGAGTAGGAGTGAGAACAGAAGTGTGGCTTGCGCTAGTCACATCTGAGAGAAGTTCTATGTCTTTGTAACGTGGATAAGAATTTCCTGTCCATACAATTAAATCAACCGCCTGTGGCAAAGCTGTGAAGAAGACAGAGCCTTTGTCTCAGGAGGCAGCTAAGCCCTGGGATTGTCCCAACAAGGAAAAGGAAAAGTCCTTTGAAAGAAGCAGTCTGTGGAGAGGACTTGTTGGAAATAATCCTGTGAGGCAGCCTCCTGAAGAAAAACACTCAGGGAGAGCTTGCCATACTTCAGTGCAGTGCCATGAGATGAGTTCATCCTATCATGCCTGATTTGCCCCAGTACATGGACACTCGAGTCCACTCTGAACCCCTGGCCCTTGAGTTGGCTCCTGTCCTGATCACTTTTTGGGCATATGCATAATTCCTTAACAATGTTCCATGGCTTGAGCAGAATCTGACTTCTCTGATAACCTAGAAGTGATTTCCAGGGCCACAATGCTCTCCGATCAATGTGGGGAGGTGGGGAATGGGGAAAAGGTGGGGATGCACCTTCATATTTACCACTTTCAAGCCCTTCCTTCTGCAAAGAAAAGGCCTGAGAAGCAGAAAAGACAAGGGATACCACCTGGAGATATGACATTTGGAGAGCTGTAGTGCTCCTCTCTTGACACCTGGTCTATGACTCTACCCGAAGTGATGTATGTGACTATTCTGTTTTCCAGGACCAGCGTCAAAAGCCATGCCATTGTTGTAAGGCAGCATCTGGTATTCATGGCATATTGTAGTTAACCTCACTTACATGACAATAGTGTGAACCCCTGGGCAGAGACCTGACATGTATTCCTTAGAGGAGCCGTAGTGCATCTGGAGGACTGTGGGAAACACCACCACGTCTGGAATATTACACAGCCCAAGAACTAATAAGAGGGCACCAGACAGAACTTTGGAGTTGGGAGCTAGGATCTATAAGTTTCCAGAAATAAATACTTCCTCTTGGTCCCTCATCCAGATCAGCCAGGATATATGAACACTGAGGAAAAATACTCAAAGTAGCATTTGAAAACGTTTGAATCCTCTTCAAAACCACTCATTTCATTTTCCAAGGACTCCCTGGATGAGTAAAAATCAGGTCTGTCTTCTTTACCACCTATTCCCCACCCAACTTCCAAGCAGCTAGGACAGAGCCAGGATGGTACCTACAGATGTTGTACAGATGAGGTGTGACCCTTTGGAAACTTGTGTAAGATAGAGAGGTAGATAAAGGAGAAGAGACTGGAGGCTGGATACAATCCAGGAATAATAGTTCAGGAAAAGTCTATATATAGGAGGCCTGTACATAGGCTCTGACCCTACCTTTAACACAGGCTCTGACAAGCTTTTTAACTTTCTATCACTCAGCTTCTTCATCTATGGAATGGAAACTACACTTCCTGATTCATAAAGTCAAGCAACAGTTAACTGAGATAATGTATAAAGTCTTTGGAACTGTTCTGGAATTCTATATGCAGGCAGTGACAAAATATTTAACAGGGTTTAATACTAAAGGAAAGTGGAGAAGGGGTTGATAAATATAGTAATAGAAATGTATCTATCTCATGGCTCCTCAGCATCTCTTCCCCATTTGAGGAGTAACCGTCCTAAATTTGGTTTGGAGACCTTTCCCTCCACTGCTCCTAGACTTAGGTTTTAAAGGATCAGGGGATCCAGGGGGTGGGGGTGGAGTGCATGAGCCAAAATATCTTCTTACTAAACGGTAGTTAAGGGTGGGGACATGCTAAAGTCTATCTCATCAGAAAAATTCTCCAGGCTACGTGTCTATGCACACTTAAGATCTTTTTCCATTGCAGGCAAATGTAGAGAAGCCAACAGCGGTCACTTTAGAAGAGAAGGCAAGTCCACCCGGGAATGGAAATAACACAGAAAACACAGATATTCAAGTCAAGAGACTAAAAAGAAAAAAAATCTCAATGACATCATTAGATCGCCCCATAAAGAGCCACATCTGAAGGCCAATTACTCATAGAATTTTCAGTTATATGAGCCAATAAATCCCCTTTTTGCTTAAGCCAGTTTGGATTGGGGTTTCCATGATTTACAACTGAAAAAGTCTTCAGTAACAGATACCTGTGAGCTTAAGAGGAATGTTTAAGAGGTTGGCTTTGGATACAGCTTTAAAAGCAACTGCCAAATCTAACACCTTACGTGTGTGTGTGTGTGTGTGTGTGTGTGTGTGTGTGTGTGTGTGTGGTGGGCAAGGGAGGCAGGGAGTGGTTCATAGTTCATCAAAGCTTTGGAGCTTGTGTGTGTGTGTGTGTGTGTGTGTGTGTGTGTGTGTGTGTGTGTGTGTGGTGGGCAAGGGAGGCAGGGAGTGGTTCATAGTTCATCAAAGCTTTGGAGCTCTGGGACAATCCACTTCTTTCCATAGGAAATCAGGGATGATAAACCCTACTCAAGGGACTTCTTTAAGAGTCAAATGGCATCATATATAGAAAATGACCAGCAACTCCTCATTCTGGAGTCTCAGTCAATATCCAGCAGAGAGTCAGGCATGTGGGATATTTAGTAAAGAGCTTGTACGAAGATGTTTGTGCCATTTGGATTATACTTATTTCAAGAAGAGCTTTAAGTGGCAGGAGAGCAAAAACTAGAGTGTGGTGAAAACGGGGCAGGTATCTGAGGGTGCAAATTTTGAAAATGCAAAGGAGACCAGCTGTGCATGGTTTTCCTTCTAAAGAACCATCAACATATGCCACCTGAGCTGGATCTATCAAGGTCCACATTCTAAAGTGGTCTGTGTTTCCCACTTTACCCAGGGGTGGAATTGGAGAGTATGCTGGTCCACAATAGATTGCTGGGGCCTGTTTCAGACTTGGTCAATAGGAATATCTAGGAAACAATTCCAGTAATTTGTATTTTGAAATTATTATCCGAAGTAAGTTTGTAGAGCCTTTTTGTAATATTCAAAATGCCTCCATGAAAGTGATGAAACTTTTCTTCTGGTACACTTCTGACAGAGTTGATACCACCATGTTAGAAACTAGAGAAACAAAAGAAAGTTGGAGAAACTTGGTTGGTGTCAGAAATTATTTTAGAAGTGAAATTCTCTCGAATTCCAGTCTCTGAACTGGTAAGATCCAACTTTGAAAATTGTCCCAGATTCTCCAGAAAAAAGAATGGGAAGTAGATAAAAAGCCCATTATGTCCAAAGTTCCTCACTGTAGTGATGTCTACATTAGAGAAACTGGGAAATACCCCTGAACTGGACAGTGTGGTGCTACCCAGATTGCTCTGGAGGGACCTGTAAGACACCCTGATCCATCTGCCTGCCTTTGGAAGTCTCTGGCCTGAAGAAAGCTGCTGCTGGAGCTTCTAGTTTGTACACAACTGGCAAATATAGTAGTGTAAAGGCTCTATCTTTCACCCTAACTTAAGACAGTTCTGATAGTTTATGAAAAGAAAGTTTGTGTTGTGATCTGTTTGTTTCCTTTTTGTAAGAACCTCTTTTGGTTTATGCCTTGTACTGAGTAATTACTTTGAAGATAATGATAAACAGTGTAATAATTACTATTATTCTCTTACTGTTTGGTTATGAAAATTTGTTCTATTTTTTCATAATGTGAAAAAGTTCTGTAAAAACTTCACAGCCTCAAACCTCTACTTGGATGCAGTCAGCAGTGGCCTTCGTTTCAAATGCATGACACCCCAACATCTTTGCTTGATGTCTGCTTTCTACCTCTGAATTCTACAGGTGTTAATTCTCAAGAGCACCTTCTTAAACTTGCTAATCTTTGTCCCAGAGCTTTCTTCCCTTGGCCCCTATCCAAAGGCAATGATCCATTTCCAGAAAAGGGAAACCAGTGAGATGTATTATTGCTCTACCACTGGACTCTCTATGATATTGCTTTTAAAACATTACTTATGATGACCCTGATAACACTAGAAATAAAACCTACATGGTGAGTATAATTGATAAGAACAGAACGCTAAATTCCATGCGGAGTTTAGTCACTATTCTGATGGTTAGGCTTAATTGTCAACATGACTAGATTAAAAAACTTCTGGAAAGGGGATCAGACTATGGAAGTGCTATACTTGTCAATGGATTAATCTACAGATGCTCATAGCTGAATGTGATCTTAGGAGGTGGGGTCCAGCTGAAGGTGGGAGTCCTCGCCTTTGAGGAAACATTTCTGTCTCCTGGTGTACTTCCCCTGCTCTGCTTCCTGGCCATCATGAAGTGAGCAGCCCTTCCCTCCTGCCATGATGTTTCTGCCTTAGAACTAGCCAGCCATGGACTAAAACCCTGAAAATATGCCCTAAATTAAACCTCCTTTCCTGCAGGTGTCAAGTATCAAGTATTTTGTCCAGTAATGAGAAAGCTAATATATTTACAAAAATTTATGACACAGGCGGAGCTGAAAAGAGTTTCTTGGGATGCAGAGGGGGTGAGTTGTCTGTGACTTACATTGGGAACACATAATATCGGTATTATGACATCAATTCCATAGCAGGTAGATAAGCAGAAAGGTAAACTGAATAATAAATAGAATATTAAAGCCAATAGTGCCTACACATCTTATAGAAAGTACTTTTTTGGGGGGAAAAGAGGTCTGTCAGATTCTTACTGCTTTGTTCCTGCATCCTTTTGCTTCCTGGCTTCAAGTTCAGAGGCAGGAGCTGGTTCAAGCAGCCAGAGAGAAAGCTCAACCCATGATTTTCTGCAGGAAAATGGTGCCATCATTCCCCTTGCTCACATTGGGCCCCAGTAACAGTCACCCTTTTTGCATCTGCTCACAAATTTGATCCAAACTGTCCATAACTGCCTTCATTCTAACAGGCATAAAGATCTAGAATTCAAACAATTCTTGTTCCCAGATTCTTGTCCCAGAGACATTTGTGAGCCAGGGAGTTGAGCTGATCCAGGCAGGGGCTCATTCTAGAAGGGTAAAAATAGTCTCCTCTAGTGTAGAGGTTCTTCAGAAAAACTAAACACACACCCACCATATGGCCCAGCATTCCACTGTGGGGTCCACAGCTACAGGAATTGGAAACAGAGACTGACCGGATATTTGCACACCCACACTCAGTTTCATTCAGCACAGTAAAGAAGTGGCAGTGTGAGGAAAGCAGGCCAAGCAAAATAAGTCAATTAGAAAAGCACAGATATGTTGTGATAGCATGAGTTTGAAGCACCTAAGCAATCGAGTACATAGA
Organism: Fukomys damarensis; assembly: GCF_012274545.1. Taxonomy (NCBI): domain Eukaryota; kingdom Metazoa; phylum Chordata; class Mammalia; order Rodentia; family Bathyergidae; genus Fukomys; species Fukomys damarensis. The sequence goes on from NW_022900934.1 coordinate 19,844,633, forward strand.
GACAACCAGCAGCCAGGATAGAGAGGAGTGAGTTTTGCTTCAAGAGCACAGTTTCATTTTAAGAAAACGAAAAAGTTCTGTGAGGAGACGGTGGTGATGGCTGCACAACAGTGTGAATGTACTTAATGCCACTGAACTTGACACTTAAAAACGGTCAAAACACTAAATTTTATGCCATGTACATTTAACCACAGCTGAAAAAGTAAAAATGAAAAACAGGAAAGCGCACTCGCTTTCCCTGCTTCTGCTCCTCAGTGAGCTGGTGACCAAAAATAGCCCCGCAGCATTAGCATCGCACATCTTCTTGTTAATTGTCTTGTTTTACATGCAGATGTTTTTCACTTACAGACAGTGTTTTGGGGGGAATCGGCGTACAAAATGTGCTGGTTTGGCATTTCTGAACCCAGTAAAACTTTGATTAGTGTGAGTGGTATCACTCTGCAGAAATAAACATCAGATCCAGGAAAGCAGCAGCTCCTTTGTTTTTCACAAGCTCTCACTTAGCAAGACCCCTTTTTAAGCAGGAATGCCGGTGGAATCAAGCATCTTCTTTGTTCCCCGAGATGGTATTCTTGAATGCTTATGAGGGATGTGTGTGTGTTGAGGGTTTTTTTCCTCTCATTTTTTTTTTTCCTTTTTTAAATTTTCTTTTTGTCTACCTAAGATGAAAAAAGCAGAAAGGATCAGTGAGCTCCAGGCTAAGCAGGGGTAGAGAGTGGGCCAGGCTTGCAGAGTCTCTTCCCTAAAACATCCTAAAACACAGAACATGAGAAAACATAGACCGAGGCTCCAGGTTTTACTGCTCACCCATTCCTTTGCCTCTTGCTCTCACTCTTGATCCATAATAGCTGCACTTCCAAGAATGCATTCACCAAGGAGGGCCCAAGGAACACTTAGATCAGAAGACATCCATCTTGGGAAAGGCATGCGTCTCTGTCTAAAGTAGACAGCCCTAGGTCTGACTTTCCAGGCACAATAATTTGCTAGGAATGGGCCTTTATTAATCTGCTGAGCTCCAGGCTCATCATCTGTAAAGTGGGAGTGATATGTATCAGTTGGAGTTCAACAGAGTAGTAGATTTATTTAATATATATCTATAATGTAATATATTTAATGTATAGCTAATCATTTATTTATGAATGATTTACAAGGTAGGCTTACAATGGCCCCCTGAAGAAGAGTCAGGTGTGGAAGAGTGCAACAGGGCCATCTGGACATTAGAGAACCAAAGGACTCAGTCGAAGATGGAAGACCTGGAGCTCACCACAGGGTCCCCTTGCAGTCTGTATTGGGAAGTCAAAGGGCCTGTACTGGAAAGCTGGCAATTCTGAGCCGAAAGGCTGAAATATCTGCACTGAAAGTCTGGAGATGGATGTACAAAGGCAATGATGAAGACTGGAGCTCCTCCAAAGAAGCAGAAGCAGACTCCATTCTTTTCCTTTTCATTCCATTCAGGCTACAAGCTTATTGTTGGTGCCACCAACACCCAGGATGAGTCTTCCTTCTCCAATATGCCCATCATTCACAGACACAGAGATATGCTAAGCCAATCAGCTGGGTGTTTCTCACTGAAGTTGACACACAGTTAATTATCACATAATAGTATCTATTGCACATGGTCGCTGTGAAAATAAAATTAGATAATCACAAGAAAGCACCTAATACACGGCGTGACACCCAGGAAGAGTTTTTGTGATATAAAGTCTATTCTATATTAATAATTCTTGATTCTGACAAAAAAGTGAAAAATGTAGTTAGTCCCTGAAGAAAGATTCTGTGATTCCTATGGTGTAAAAAATCCAAACACACCCTCGGATAACACAACTCATACAACAGGCTACTAAAGAGATGTTCACTGGAATCTAAGGAGTTATATCCTGTTTCTTGAAAGGCTTGTCTCCTCCCTGAAGTTGGGCAGTAGTGATTTTCCACACACAGGCAAGAATTTTATAGACTCCTCTTAATAGCGATGTGCCAGGATCAGTAACAGTGACAATATATTGTTTCATGACTCCAAATTCAGCTCTCTTTAAAAGTATCGGAGCAAAATGCCAGCTAAGTGTGGAATTTACTGATTTAGCTGTGGAGGAAAGAAATTCTGCAGATCAGATCAATACAGCCAGTAAAAACAAACTGCAGAATCCCCATTTTCTGCCGGAGGTCTATAAGTGAGGGCATTAGAGGAGGCACCTGAATTATTCCTGAGCACTTCATCTTCAGTGTCTGGAAATAGTACTTTAAAACCATTATAGGGAAAGACTATGATTTTTAGTCACCATGATTAAATTAAATGTCCTGTAGGAAAAACTTATAGTTAACATATTTTGGTCAAAAAATTAGATACCAAAGGAGACTAGTTTTAATCAGAGTGCTGAGTCAAACCCAGACCCCAAATTAATTCTTTCAATGATTTTGGGAGCCACACTTCCTGCAATAAGAAGATATAAATTTATAACATCAGTTTTTTCAGCAATTGGCAGTTATATTTGAGAGTGTAATTACCCATGAGTACTTTTGTCCCCATGAGTACTTTTAAAACTCTTTTACCATTATCATCTTATTTTCACTAATAATACTTCAGCACAATAGTCATTTTCTTATCTGCTGCAGAACACTGCCAGTTTAAAGATTAGCGATGTATGATTGTTTTTTTAAAAACTGATAATATCACAAAGGCATCACAGTGATACTAACACATACTTTTCTGAAAGGTATAAATTGGGGGCCTTGTCCTTTGTAATATAAGACCTATATTTGCTCCAAAGAGCACTACTGCTGAGTAACTCAGGCAAAAATAAATTCGCACAGATGAATCCAAAAATGAAAATATCCCATAAGGTACTGTGAAGCTTCGTATGAGTGAAAATACGCACGTGATCTGAACACCCTATCTTCATGGCACAGCTCAGTAATACATATTCATCTATCGCTCTAAAACTTTTGTGAGGAGTAAGGCAGTTAAAATAAAAGAGAAAAAATAGATATGAGAAAATTCTACAATCAGTAGTGAGTCAGTCTATGTTTAACAACCAGCTCTTCAGGAAAAAGGAAAGATCTGATCCGCAGCGCTTTCTGCCGCCTGTGGTGTAAATACTCCTACCATGGCCAGTTTTAGGCTCTGAATGAGGTGCTGCTGAATGTGGGGTTGGGAAGAGATGCATGTGGTTCTAGCAAGCTGCTACTTCTCATTTCTGTCACTCCACTTTCTATATATGGTTAAATAAGTAAAATAGCAGGGCAGCAAGTGCAATGTAATGCGTAACTGAAGCATGCATCTATTTGCAGTTTTAGGTGTACAGAGGTGTTAAGGAATTGGCAAGTGAATCACCTCTGCAGAGAGATGTGAGCTTACTAGCACAGGGGATGTTTGTGAAGCGGCGAATTTTGCTTTGTATCATTTAAACCAGTTTGAATTCAAAATGTATCCAATGTGTGATTAAATTAAAATTAAATGAAATTAAAAAGAATAACAACAACTTCATACCATACCCTAGAAAAGCCCACTAAGATTTGGAGAACTGAATTTGAGATAGCGTTGAACTCAGACAAAGGGAGAGACAGAGGGAATGGCTGTACAGATAGATATACAGTGATAGGTCTGTGGGCAAGAAATGGAGGAAAGGGAGAGAAAGGAAGAGTGGAAGGTGTGGGAGTGCATGAATGGTGTGCCTGGCTTGTGCAGCTCGGGCTGGAGCGTAGCTGAGGTATAACATACAAGGATGAAGGAGAAGAGCCAACTAGAGGTGGAGGCTAGAGGTAGGAATAAAAGCAAAACAAGCTCAGGAGGCTCGGTTGAAATATCTTGTCAGAGAGGAGAGGGTTGAGAGGCTACGGAGCTGCAGCCTCTGTGATCCACCTGGGCAGATGCAAACCTAGACACTGTATTGTGCCACCCAGATTCCTCTTCAGGATCAAAGTGTCCGTTCACTAGCTGCCATGACTCGTGCTACTGAGGAGTCAGACCTCCGTTCCTCTCTGTGAATTCCCCCGGCTGCAGAAAGCTGTGCAAGCCAACACTATACTCCCTCTGCAGCAGAACCATGTACCCAGTGAATGGCAGTGCAAAGGAGGGACAGGTCTTGCCCCTGCACTAATTAAGGATATCTTTGCAGGCCATTGCAGCTTCTTGGTGGGTATAGCTACAGTGCTATTCCATCTGCCCGGTCTTGCTGTCCTCACTTCCTTTTAGAGATATTCCCAACACACTCACCAGTAATCTTTGCAAATAAACTCCAGAGTCCCCAAGTCCATTTCCCAGAAAGAATGCACTACCAGTTATAATGAGAAGCCAAATTGGGGGAAGGTTTTTCAAGGAAGGGGGGTGGAAGCAATGCCAGATTCTCATGAAGGATGCTTTAAATTTAGAACCCCAGATTAGGAATGAGCCAGATTCAGAAGAGCATTTTCAGCTGAAAAATGAAATAGAAGATGCCCTGTGAGTGTTGTTGAACCTGAAGTAAAACAAGACTTTCCAACACCCTGCTGGGAGATTCTTGCAGGTCCACATCTCCACTGCTTCTGTCAATATATTGCTGTCCAGAACAGTTACTCTCCTCTCTAATAGCTCCAACAAAAATCAAGTATTACTCCTTTCTGGGTTCTACTCGGCAGATGTCTTGTCTGGATCGCTAAGTTCGAAAGGCCCTACACTGCCTCAGGAAACTGCATCTATTGTTAAGGCTAAAGAATTGCTGAACTTCCATAATCTCTTGCTTGACCCTTTTCATTTGCAAACACCGCTCTTCACACACTTGGTATCACCCATGATCTCAGAACTTCTTAGTCCTACAGCTTGGTTTGCTGTCTACCAGTTCAGTGTGCTTTCTCAATCCGAAAGAGCAGTGGGAATGTAATTAAAAAAAAAACTAAAAATTCATATCACAGGACAGGATGATGAAATAGATGGAGTGAAGAAGGAGAGAGAAGGTATTAAAATGTCTCCCTATGTTTCTGATGGGCAAGTTTATCTACAAAGAGAGAAAGCCTTACAGTGAGCTTTGATTTGAGTACCTATCACGTATAATGGCAGAATTCAGGAGAAGCATGCAAAAGATCAGAGAGGAAACTTCCCAAAAGTTAGGAAAACCAAGGGAATGGGGTATGACAGAAGCCAAGGAAACAGTATTCCTAGGAAAACAGAACACACTGTACGGCATAAAGATGTCAAGAAGGGCATTGATAGATAAGGGTCTATCTGGCTCAGGAACTTGTAAGATCATCATGACTTTTTGATGAGTGATGAGAACAGAAGCCAGACCAGTATGAATTGAGAAGTGAGTGGAGATGAAAAAACAAAACAGTGGAGGTAGGAGGTAGTATGTGCATACAACTCTTTAGAGAAATCTGAGTGTGAAAATAGTAGGGATGGGACAGAAACTGAACAAGGACGGAGTTTAACCAGGTAGGGTTTTTGTTGTTGTCATATGCTTTATTTGAGCATGTTTAAAATTTTTAAAGGATGTTTCTGGCTAGAGTTGTAGATTGAATTTGTAAGAGAGAACAGGGATGAAAGAGTGAAGAGTTCTGGGGAGGACAGGAAGGGCCAAGACCCAAAGCACACATGAGGGCAGCTGTTCTATTGTGTAAGGTGGAAATGTAGGGGCAGAGCAGCATCACAGGGCCTCTTGGTGTGTTCTCTACCTGGACAATGAGGAGCATTTACCTAATGTCGCCTATTAGATCTGAAAGTAAGGAATAAGGAGTAAGGATGCAAATTTCAGGGAAAGTAGAAAAGGGTTGACATAGTTCTTGGGTACAATAGGTATGGATCGTTCAGTTGGATAACTGTATGGGAATGTTAAGGTCCAGTTTCAGTCAAGGGAATAGAATTCGATTGAAGCCAAATTTTCTTTTTACATTACCTTCTCCAATTCAGGGGCACTGGGGCAGACATGAATAATGGAAATAAACAGACTAACTGGCCAGAAGAATTTAGCTTAATAATTCCACCTCCCATCCCCAGTGAAACTGGGGACTTCACTTAATCGCATCTAGGACTTGATTTCAACATCTGTGAAAGGGGAGTGACTGCGCATTCTTGGGCTATAGGAAAACTAAAGAGACAGGAAAGAGGAAAGAAGTTGGAGAGGCATAAATGTGCCATGTGTGTCTTAAAATGTCAGGGTCCAGGCCACTGCTTGTATGTCTGAAGTCCTAATAAATCTCAGTGGGAGATAGGAAGGGTCAGTCGATAATGGAAGGCAGCTAAATGTGCATGACCTAGTCCATGCCCAGGGTAGAAGAAATTCCCGACAAGTGGTGTTCCGAGAAGTGTTTGACCCCATTCAAAGGCACCAGAGAAGGCGACTCCTCAGAACTGTCGGGGAGGAGCACTGGCCCTAGGCTCCCAAATTGGTCAGCAGAAGTCAATGTCACACAACTGGGTTTAACAGGAAGTCTGAGCATCTATCCTGGAAGAAAAGTGATACAGAACTCCTAATTTCACTCTCTGAGCTAAGGTGGAGGCCAAGCTTCTGTATGAGTCCCTTGTACACTGGAGAAAACTATTTGTGCTCTAAAATATATGTGGTTCCAGGATGTGATATACATCACAATTATTACACTGACTAATGCCTCCATGGAAGGCCTAGAATCCTCCATCCTAACCTGATCCATCCAGGATAATGCTCAGACCAGACCAAATGGGAAGGGTGAGTTATAGCTGGTTGTTCACTATCCTCAACTCCTAATACCCCCCCACACAAAATAGCTTCCTTTGTATTTTTCTAACACGTCATAATCTTTTCTACCCTGGGTGTCTAAATTTGCTGCAATATCTGCATATCTTCCCTGTCTTCTTTGGACTAGTTAATTCCCATCTTGTAGGCCCCTGCTGAAGTGAGTAACATATACACTAAAACCCAAAATTGACACATATTATATATTACTCTAAAGATTTAGGACACCAATTTGAAGATGAGGAACATGTGACAAATTTTTCAGCAGGGGATACTTGTTGAACCGGAGCTTTACATAAATCATTTTCATGGTGTTCTGTAGGATAAGCTGAAAAGGGCAGGACTGAAAGCCGGAAACTAATTAGGAAGTCATGGCAAGAGTTGAGATGAGATACAAAGATCAAGAGTACTGATGGGGAAAACAGGTGAACAAGATGCATTGAAATGGATGAACACGCATAACTACCAAAATGCTTTTGCACATATGTCTTAAACACAGAACATCCTCAAAACTAAGCATAAAAAGGAAAAATGTACACTGAACTTGTATGTGACAAAGCAGGAAGAAACTTGTGCCTTGCATATTTCATTTGGAATTTTTTGCCTTTTAGAGGCAATAAGCAATAAGTGAGAACAGTGCAGAAAGAAATATCATCTTTTCACTCCTTCAATCTATGGGTGAAGTCAGGTTTGCATCTGAAAATCAGCTCATTATTGATCTTAAGCTTATTAATATTCATGAAGCTCTATCAAGAAGTAGGAGATTTTAACACAGTGGCCCCCACACTCTAAATCAATTCTCATTGATTTCAATCGGCTCCTTCCACTCAGACGTTAACGTTGCCTGTGCCCATGAAAACCTGCTCCCAAAGTCCTCGGAAATGTATATGGTGTAAGGAACTCATCGGCCCTGCCTGCCACTGTCCAGATTTTGGGTGCACTCAGAGCAGCTGAGAGGGTGTGTGGGCAGCGTCTGCTCCTCTTTGAGGTGTGTGGATCTGACTGCCTCCTAAACGTATCCATCCATGGAGCCGCTCTCCCCTGGAGTCCCAGACGTTGGGAAGACAGAGCCTGTGCTACCTTCAGGCATATGTCAGTTCCATGACAAAGTTCATTTTTCCAAAAGCTTGAATGCTTCCACGTTTTCAAAGGCCTCTAATTGGCTCAGAGAGCAGGCTACTCTGTCTCAAACACAACTGAGCACACAGAGGAAGCCTGTAACCAAACACACAGGGACTCCAGCTCAGAACTCTGCTTCTTCCTGACCAAGCCAAGAACATTCCCTGGAGGCTGTCTTTCTTCATCACAAATATTTCTTTCAAGGATCTGGAAAATCCATTCAGGTGACTTTAATTTATTTTTATTATTTTTCATTCTATTTATTTTATTTCTACATTTTGAAATCTTATTATACTTTTCTTTTATCAATGAAAGTATTATGCCTCATGAATCCGACCAATGTATGTCCTAAATATGTGCTGCAGGACAGCATTGGCTCTTGATCACTCCCCAAACAAAGGGAGTTATAAGTGATTATGGTGAAGCTTGAGAGCACCAGTCCAAGGCAATGCTTTGACTTTCATTTTGGCACACACAATGGAAAGCCCCAGAGGTCCCCAAGATAATGGGGAAGATACAACCTTGCTCTTCCTTGGTCTGTTCAATGCCTTCTCAGATCCACTGACCAGTGAAGACAGCATCTTCAAACCTACTCCTTAGTTGCGTGGACATTTTGTTCATCACCTTTGCTCCTAACTGATTTTAGAAAGCAGCACCTTATCCACACCTTCCATCTTCAAAGCCGTGCATACCCACAGATGCACACTCACAGCTTGGCCCTGAGCACCCATGATGTTAGAGGAAGTGATGTACTGATTTGAGCCAACCTGTCTGCTGATGCAAATCACATTTGTGATCTTCTTATTTTTTTATTCACTATATTTATTTACTGAACACCCACCAGGGGTTATGCACTGTTCTGGGGGCTGGAATATCATCAGGGAACAAAAGAGAGTGACTCACTGTGCTTGGGGTGGAAAGACTCCAAGATGACCCATATGAGTCCTACCTCCTTGCCTCAAGCTCCATGTCATCTTCCCCTTGACTGTGGGTGGAAACAATGATTTTCTTTTAGCCAATAAATGTAAGACTATAAGAGTAATAAGATGTGAATGCATATTTGGTACATAAGATTACAACACCCTTCTTGGCAATAGCTCTCAACCTTGTGAGCTGCCGCATTGAGAAAGGCAAGTGGTAGAGGGCATCCTTTGGTAAACAACCAGTAAGAATATTCATTGTGCCCCCAGCTATGTATAGACAATCTTCACCTAAACATCAGTTGTATTTTATCATAGGTCATCTACACTTGATGGAACCAGAATCTGAATCTGGGTCAGTTAACTTCAAACTCATGCTATTTCTGTTTCTCTCACTGCTTCTTTGGTCTGCATAAAATTATACCTCAAACCTCCCCTTTACTTTATTTATCACTCCGATTCAGGAACTCTTCTGAGTTCTTCCATTTATGTGGTCCAACTATTTATTAAGCATTTGTCTTGTGTGGTGTGCATATTAGACTTCAGAGACACGAAGATGGCTACTGACAGCCCACTTGCCCATGTCTCACTGCAGATTGTGAAATGGTAAGTTGCTGTGGCCACAAGCACATCTATTTTTTTTCATATCTCTAGTACTAAATAAAGAGCCCAGAATTTGGTATATGCTCCTGTTTGTTTGATCAGTGGCTCTGCAGGTTGGAGTGTTAGTGGGGGTCTCCTTGGTCCCTGCTCTTGGTAGCTGCTTCCCGAACTCCATAAGGTGATTCTTATATACACCATTCAATTCCATGTCTAAATACTTTTGACTGGGATCTCCTTTATGCCTGGAAGGCCTTTCTATTCTTCGTGCAACTCCTGCTAATCCTTCAAAGAGCTGGGCTGTTACCTCCATTCTGCAGCTACTCCTTCCTTTACCAGCACAAGTAATTAGGCCCTGGTCACCTTCTCCTTGGTGAATTTACACATTTCCATTACAACATTGAACGTATCCAATATGGTCATTTGCTTTTTAATTTCTTTCTCCCACGAGGTTGAGAGTAACTTTGTAAATTTGTCTCCAAAATCAGTACAGAGTAGCAGTTCAATAAATGCTGAATGAACTGAAGTTAGCTCGTTCATTCCACAAATGTTTATTACTCACATTCTACATGCCAGTGATTTTTCTAGCTTTAGAGATGTCATGGGGAAAAAAAAATAGCCAAAACATCCCTGCCCTGGTGGAGATTATCTTGTACTGATTCTACTTCAAATGTCTGTTTCTGGTGGTTCCCTCTGGCCAGGTTTTAATTAATTTCTTTTACACTGTCTTTCAATTCTATGCCAAGTCCTAGCTACATGACATGGGATATATCTTGGGAAACCAGTTTGTATCTCTCCAGTATCTCTCTAAGCTCTAGGAAATCCTGGAGAAGCCAGAAGAGTAAGAAGACCATGTTGTTAACAGGTTAACATCAGTGCAAATCTGTCCAAATGAAGTTGTCTTTTCGGAAGCAGCTGCTGCAGGAAGCCACATTTCTCCTAAGCAAGGACGCCAGTGTTTAGACTATTTTGGGAGCTGTAAGTAGAATCTAAGACATATTTGTGAATGGGCTCAATGAGTGGAAATGTCCCCTTTTTAAGGCTTTCTTTGCAACTAGATTATGCCAAGCAGTGTTTCCTAGACAAGTTGGGCGGGGGTCATTTACGAAGGCTCTGGAGAAGCAAGAAAAAGAAAGGAAAAGCCAGAGAGATGTGGGCACGTGTCCTGTTTTACAATGGCCCCTACCTTCCTTTATTTATGTTTTACAAAGGCTACACTATGAACTTAATCCTAATTGGTGACTTTGCTTCCCTAGTTAGGTGTGAGGGTGTGAGGATGATGGTGGGAAAATGAGAAAAGATTACCCTCTCCCCATTCCCAGGACTCAGGAGAGCCCATCTGGTTCAGTAGCCACACTAATCACTCGGGAAGACAGCAGCAGGCATGAGTCCTGTTGGGCAGATGGCTGGGACATCAATGAAGTGTGATGTCTCCGAGTCTCCAGCAGCACCTTCACATTATTTCCAGATATTCTTTCCAGACCAGCCATAGGAAGTTTAGACGTTATTTCCTCAAATTCCAAAAATCTGTCACAACAGATCAATAATCAAGCTCCTTCTTGGGGCCAAAATTTTCCCTACATCTACTTGACTAGAGTGTTAAAAATGAAGTCCAAAATGTTAAAAAGTAATTTCAACTCAGTAGAACTATTGGCTTATTTACATTTTCTTTTGATATCTTTTGATTTTCTGTGATTTCTAGACTTTCTGTATTAATGATAAGAAAAGTCTCATTAAAAACAATACTTGCACAATGGACAGAACTAAAAGACATTATCTTTTTTTAAAATCTTATTGAGTTTATTGGTACTTTTTAAGTATACAGTACAGTTACATTTGTCTTGGGATCTTGTACCCTTACATGACAGATCTTGGTTCTCATTTTTCCCCATACCCTTGCCCTCTCTTCACCTCCTCCACCCTCCCCTTTTTACAAAGACTTTGTTTCCATTTTTTCCTTTTCTCATATTTTTTCTTTTCCCTTATTTCCTTTCCCCTACTCTTCTTACTTCCCCTACACCTTTAGCCCTTTTCTTCCTATTTACTTTATCAGTTATACAATTTATATACAGTTATACAATTTACACTTTAAGATTTTCATGCCAGAGAAACTATTCGGTATTTACACATGTGTAAAAGACATTATCTTAAATAAAACAAGCCAGACATAAAAAGCCAAATACCACTTGTTCTCTCTCATATGTGGAAGCTGAAAAAAGTCAACCTAACATTAAAATTGTGATTACTACACTTGGGAAAGAGGAGAGAGGAAAGGAGAGAGAGAGCTAAATTTGATTAGTATTGAAATATCACATCGAACACCATTAAAATGTGTAATCAATATATATTAATAAAAATAAAGTAAAAAACAAAATAATAATAAATGTTCTAATGAATGTGTTGTCCAAGAATCCCTGTATTAGGCTTGGTTGTACATTCTTATCTTATTCTTAAATTATATCTGTTCTTGTGTCATATTATTTTTATGTGTCATTTATTTTTATGGGACTTTGGACAAATTATCGATTAACCTCATTTCAATTCATTTTTCTCATCTGTAAATTAGTAACAATAGTACCATCTGTTATTGCATCATAATAACCTACAAATTATTATGAAGAATCAGGTAGTGCATGAAACAAAATTAACACAGTATCCTTTGGTAAGTTTTCACTGCTGCTCATTATTTTTGTTGTTAAAAATAATATTATTAAAACCCCAACCCAAAAGGCTTGTAAATTGAGCAATTGCTTTAAATTGAATTGCAATCATTTTGATAGGATTATTTAAGGTAGGAAAAGAAACTCTCAGATACTTAAGAGGTGTTTTCAACAAAATGTCATGCTATTCATTTTGAGACTCACCCATTTTATACCTGAAGATTTAGCTCCTTCATTTGTTGTGCTAGAAAATGTTTTGTTGTGTGACTACACTAATTGTTTTTTATCCATTCCTTGCTGGTTGTCATGGAAGATGTATCCACTTTCCCTTATTCCAGGGCCGAGCTACCGTGAATATGCTTGTGCTCGTGTGCGCATGTGTGAAGGATTATTGAGGATACTTAGCAATGGGAGTGCTGGGTCATAAAGTGTGCACATCTTCAATTTCATTCGTTATTGTTAAATTGATCCCCAAATGAGTCACACCAGTTTATAGTCACTCTGGCGATGTGTGAGAGTGTCGCCTTCTCCACATACTCAGCAAAAATCAGCATCATATAATGGGTGGGAAATGGTTTCTCATTTTAACTTCCACATCCATGACTTATTAATGCGGAGAGGCTTTTCTCCCATATACGAGTTAGCTACTCGGTTTTCATATTCTATGCTTCCCTTGTTTGTACCCTTTGTTGTTTTTTCCTAGCGGAGTGTTTGTCTTTCTAGTATTGATTTATAGGAGCGCTATATAGATTCTGTGGAGTAACCTTTTGTCAGTTATTTGTATGGATGTGCATTGTCATATGAAAGACTTCATTTCCTTTGGTCAAATTTATCAATCTCATCCTCTACATTTTGTGCTTTTTGTTTGGTGTTAAAAAATCAAATAATCTTTCCACCCCAAGATCACAAAGATGTTATCACAAATTTCCTTCTAAAAGTTCCGTCATTTTGCTATTTATTCTATCTAGATTTGATATTTGTATACAGTCTAGAGAAGAGGTGTTCTTTTGTCTAGAAAGACAGGCATTTTCTCTACTTTTATTGAATAGAACAGTCCACCTTACCACCAACCATTTATCATGCCCACTCTGTCAATTTCCAAGTTTCCACATGCGTTAAGGGTTTTTTTCTACCCTGAGTGTCCTGTTCCTTTGATTTATTTATCTACCTCTGGACTAAAGTTGCACTGTTTTTGATTATCATATCTCTGAAACAAAACTTGCTGGATAGAAGAGCAAGACTCTCCTATTCCTTCTCCATAAGTATCTTAGTTTTTCCAGACCACATCCACAACCTATCATCTGTTTTCCTACTGCTCCCCAACATTAGGTCCTCTGGTTACTACATCCACTTATTAAATAAAATTCACTAACGGCAGAATCTGCACCATAAACAGTTCTCTATCCCTAGAGCCTTACTCGGTGCTTGGCACCTAGACTCTGTCAGTGCGTAATTATGGAGCCTTGTTAAATACAAACTTTCCCCTGTGTTAATCTGATGCCTTCTAGCATCATTTTGCCTCATTACTTAACCTCAACCTGCCCTCCCATTTTTTACTCACACCCCCACATTTAATTACATTCTCATCAGGCGTGCAAAACGGTCTGCTGGATTCCCTATGTAGTTTAAAGTGTTTATGTAAACAGCGAAGAGATCCTGTTAATTATAAAGACTTCCTCACATTCATTGTAGCCAGTTCCGGTCTCCCTGATTGTAAAGCAGATAGGACCAGCCTCTGGTTACAGGAAGTGGCTTACTGAAAGGGACAACAACAGCCCTGAAAAGATAGAGTGATGCATACAGAGTCTATGGAACACATGGTTCTCTCCCCTAGGAGAGACACAGACAAAGAAAGAGAGAAAGCAGGAAAAACAGAAAGAGATACAGAGCAGAGTCAGAGAGGAAAAAACACCAAAGGCAGAGTAGAGAGGGAAAGAGACTTTTAGAGGTAGAGCGACCTGATGGGCAAAGAAACACCTTGCAGACAAGGAGTGAAGGACAAAAATGAGGCTATTCAAGCTTCCTCACACTGCACCGGACCCTGGCTTACTTCACTGCAGCACACAATTAGCATCACAGATTGAGAATGTTGGCATGCAGAAAGTTAGAATAGTCATCAAAAGAACAAACTGATACCAAACTCTACCTCAGCCACTGAAGTCATGAAAGCCAGCTTGATCAACCCCGAGTGGCATTCACATTTACCTAATTCTGCCTGTTGAAAGGATCCAGAAAGAAAATCTTTGAAGGCTGAACACGGTCTGCCCTAGTATTAGCTGTGGTCCCTTTGGAGAACTCTAAAATTCTTGGCAAGAATTTGCGTCTTTGCTGTGGACAGCACCAACCTGAGGGCTCAGTAAAATAAGCAACTCTCCCCTAAACTTGTAACATCGGGGGATGTTTGCAATGTGCCATATACAATGATGTTTTGCTGTTGAAGGGTTGTTTTCCCATGACAACAAGAGGCTACTTTTGAGCCACATTTTTAAAATCTTTGTGTATTCTCTCTTTCCAGGTATTTCAAAAATCAATGCCAAGTTCTTTCAGTTTAAACAACTGGCTTTGTCATTTGTTAATCCAGTCACACATACATCAAACACTTCCTATGATTCAGCTTTGAGCCTGGAGCTTTGTGGCAATTCATAGTTAAGGGTACATAGTGTGACAAGCAGACACTAATTGTAACATTATTTAAATAAGTGTCACACTAAGAGCATAGATTTGCAACAGGTTAAAAGACTGCGGTGTTACCCTCTCCCCCCAAAAAATATCCTAAAATGAGACTTAACCAGATACTTATACTGAATAATCAAAGCAGCACTATTCACAATATCCAAAAGGTAGAAAAACAACCTAAATATTTATCAGTGGATGATGAGTGGATAAACTAATTATGGGATACAAATACTATGAAATATTACTCAACCTTAAAAAGCAATAAAAGAATTTACATATGCCACAACATGAATGAAATGCAGAAGGTGGAAGAAGCAAGGTTACATATTATATTATCCATTGATATGAAATATCCAAAGTACATCCACAGAGACAGAATACAGATTGATGATTACTCTTGGAGGAGTTTACAATGAGGTTTATCTGTTTAATGGGTACAATGTTTCCTTTTGGGATGGTGAAAATGTTTTGAAACTCGTCAGAAGCGTTGGTTGCACAGTACTGTGAATGTATTCAACGTCACTGAATCATTGGCTTTAAGATTAACTTTCTGATCTGTGAATTTGTCTCTGTAACAAGGAGCATGGTCTTAAGAAAGTGCAAGGTTAGAGGCGACCTTCCTGAAACTAGCAGCCAAGGAAAGGCAGCTATAAGGAAGTAGTCAGCTGTGAAGCTTGATGAGTGAGTAAAAGTCAGAGAGAGGAAGAGTGACACCCCCAGGCTCCAGGCAGTGAATAACATCTGTGAAAGCAGGGGGGCAAGAGAACTCTCTACAGAAAGAAGGGTGGCTGAGTACAGATGAGACTGGGCAGGTAGACAGGAATGGATCACTTTAGGCATTCTGATGTATATAAATGCACCGATGGACACCAAGATGAGAAGCGGCCTGATCTGACTTACATTGTAAGGAAAATCTAGTTGCTTTGAAAAGAATGGCTGGGGCGTAAACAGAACTGGTATCAGCGCACTGATTTGAGACCTTTTCCTCTCTTCCTTCTTCTCTTCCTCCATCTCTCTCTTCTTTTTATCCTCCCATTCCCTCTCCTTTTACCTCTCTTACTCTCTGTCCTTTAAACTCAGAGAGCAAAAGATTTAGGTGGGAAAATACAATCTATTGAGACCTTGAATCTAGATTTAAGGATCCAAGAGAAAAATATGTTTAATCAGAAATCACAGTCCAGAAACCACACCTACTCTCCCAAATCTCACCGTGGGACATGACCAATGCAACGAAGCACAAAAACAGCAAAAAAGTACAAAAATGGAGAGCAAGGGTCAAATTCATAATTGTTTGTGAATGATATAGTTATATATAAAATTCATGGAAATCTGTAAACCATATAGTGATATCTTGAAAATAATTCATCGAATCTGCTGGATAAAATAAAAAATCAGTACCACTATTGTATACCAACAAAATGAAATAGAAAATAAATTAGAAAAATATAGCATTAATTATTACAATCAACATTTAGATATCCTAACATGAACCTGACAAAAATGAATCAATGTTTGAACAGAAAATAACTTATAGTTATTACAGGACATAAAAGAATAACAAAAAAATGAGAGATGTCTCCTGAAAAGACTTTGTTACAATAACTCTAGGTTTTCATTGAAAGCAATCCTAACCAAAAGCCCAAATGTTAATTTTTTTTTTCACCAGGCTTTCTATATCAATTCTTAAATTGTCATGTCAATTTGAAAAATATGGTGGGGCGGCTTGTTTTACCAGATATCAGGATTTACTCTATTTTTATTGATTTTTAATGTAGTCTCAGTACAGTAACAAATAAATTGACTAATGAAACAAAATGGCTATCATAGCATCAGGCCTACACATTCAAGGGAAGTTAATATATAGCAGAGGTGTCATCAAAATCATTGGAGAAAGGAATTCAGATGATGGGTTCAATAGAAAGTCAGTAAATGAGGCTATGTCAGTAATCAATAGTATGGTTATCCAGATGCAAGAAAGGAACTTTGAATCTTTGCCTTTCCTCACTTACTAAAAACAGTTCTGTCAGAAGGCAGATTCACGACAACTTTTAGGAAAATGAAAGAATGGTTCTCTGAGCCACTGGATGTCTGAGAAAAACATCTATATTTCCTTTCTCATTTTTCTATGGGCAGAATCTGTGATGAATTTATAATTCCTTTTTATTATCAAATTTCCTTAGACTCCATCTCTTCATAGCTTTTCTGGAAGTGGAAAAGGAGTCTGGAACTACATGATTTATTGTTCCATTCAGCAGACCTTTTAATGTTTACTACTTTCTTTGTTATTCCTTGAGATTAAAAGAAAATTGCCAGAGTATATCCAAGTGTTGCTTTGTTTTCATTAATGATCCAGAGAACCCTATGGCCCTTCCAACAAATCAATAATTCTTCTGCTCAGGAAAAATTTCTTCTATTACATCTCTGATTTCAGCTTCCTTCTTTTTCTTCTGAGATCTTTTCTTCAGAAAGTAATTAGGTCTGTTCTGTCTTCTTTCTTGTCTGGCATTTTGAACATCTTCAACATCATCTTTCCAGCCTTTTTGTCTCTACTGCAAGGCCAATGCTGACTGGTTTGAGCTTCACATCATCATTTGACTTTTGCAGAGTTTACTTTCACATGGAGTTTTGAAAACAGTTCCTGATTTCAGTCTTTACATTCCCCTCTCGTGTAATTTAGCTTCCTTTTTAAACTACTTTTGGCCATGTTTGTTGTTGTTGTTTAAAGCATATTATCTGCAGATAATCTTTAGTAGAGAAATTAGAGACTCCTAGTTTCTTGGATAATATTGAAGGCACAAGAAAATATTTTTGACACTTTTCTGGTTGTTCCTGTTGTTATTTTTTTCCTTTGTATGATGTATGTATTTTCTCTATATCTTATAATTTGGGCTGTTTCATAGATCTGAAGTTGTTAGTGCTTTAGTCATTCATCTTTAAGTGATGAGATGTATAAGCAAGGCTGGTGTTTTTCCATAAACATTTTGAGTAAATTGTCTTTGCTTCCCGTTCTGGTTTCCCTTTAGTTGTTCTTGGCTTCTCAGATCTCAAACTGGAGGGTTTCTTTTGGTGTAAATTTACAAGCTCTCATTGTTATTGAGCAGCCAGAAGGGAGTTGGGAGGAAGCCTGAGTGAGGAGTAGTGTTCACAGGGATATTTATCTCTGTGGCAATACTTTCCAAGCCTGGTAACACTGTTGTTCTTAGCTGAATGTTTTGTGTTCACTTTTTATTTGGCACAGTCTCTACTCCAGTATAAACTTTGTCTATGAACAGTCTCCTTCCTGGTGCTATTGCTTGACACATGGAGGAAATGCCTGTACAGCCCTTAAAGGCTTTTCTTTGATGTAGCAGTCACTTGAATGTTGGGCCTGTTCATGTGACTGGTTTAAGAAGCTTCTGATCCTTGCCATTGTGGCTCTAGAGGCCAGGCACCATCTAAGATGCTTCTCTCACCTCCAGTGTATCCTGTGCCATACTAGGAATCCTGCATGGCTTCCTCCTGTATAGCTTCCCAATTCAGTCCTTAACTATAAGTCTTCACTGTTTTCATCCTTTCCTCCTATGGCTGCCATTGTAATCCTGGACTCTCAAAATGCCATTGTGACCCATGATACTAGTACTCGTGGGTCAAGTTAAGCCCCCGCTACAAGATTACTGTCTACCATAACGTCTCCTTGTTCATACTGCCCACTCTTAGGAAAGAGATACAAGCTGAGCCCTTGATATTTTCCTCAACTCCACTACAGCCAGCAGAACTTTCTGAGCCTCCCATCATTTCATTGTGCTATTCCTTAGCTTTCCATTCAGTAAGGCCTCACTCTGTGCCTTTGCTTGTTTGTTTGATTTTTATTTTTTTGCATTCTGCTTTTTAAACACTTCTTAAAATTAAAGCATATTTCATAACAAAATAATAAGAAATGATAGTTAATATACTGCATCATTGTCTTCAAAATAGTTACTTACAGAAAGATTCTCTCTGACAAAGAAGAAAAATAGCACAAAACTTTCTTTTCAGTGAACTAGAGAAAGTACTGGTATAAATAAAACAAATTAGCATATATCTTTAAACAATTTTTAAATAGGTAAATTAGGGAATTATCTAAACATCTCTGTACTTCCTACTTATCTATCTTCTATTTTGCATATAAGAGAAACTGCAAAGTTTAAGTCTGTGTGTCTGACTTATTTCACTTCAAATTATGTTTCAAGTAGCATCTATTTGTCTACAAATGCTTTGAGTTTATCTTTCTTTATGGTACAGTAGTACTCCATTGTGTATAAATACAATTAAGTCCCCGATTTACAAACATTCCAATTGCAAACTTTCAGATGCAAATGGCCCTCACATTCCAGCCATTCATAGATATGAACAAATAACAGAATTTACTCATGTGTCTGGTGGACATTGTCACAGCTGTGCTGCTGTGTATTCACTGTGTTTTAAAGGAAAAATATTTCACTTATAGTATTTCCATTTGTGTCTGTTTTTTTTTTTACACTTTACATTGTATATTTACATCAGAAGTATGTAAGACTCACTTTGTCAGATTTACAAATGAATCCGAATTATGAATGCTCTCCCAGAACGGAACTCATTCATAAGTAGGGGACTTACCACATTTTCCTTAACCACTCATCTGTTGATGGACATATAATCTGTTTCCAAACTCTAGCCATGGTAAATCATAAACATGGGTATGTACGTATCCCTTAATGCATCAGAGACATGCAAATTGAAACTACAAAGAGATACCATCTTACCCCAGAAAAAATGACTATCATCAAAAAATCTAAAGATGATAAATGCTGACAAGAATGTGGGGAAAGGGGAACACTTCTACATTATTCATGAGTATATTAACTAGGACAAGCAAGCACTCTGGAAATCAAGGTGGAGCTACCTCAAAGTCTACAAACAGAAATTCTGCTTGACCCAGGTATCCCTGGCTAGGTATCTTCCTTTGTCATTTTTTAAATAGGAATTTGGGTGTGGACGGGGAGAGAGAGTTTTAGAGTCTAAAATGAGATAACTATCTGTGCTCACCCTGACACCTAACCCAAGTGTCTCAGTGCTGGTTGGCTTGCATGACATATACATTGCTGTACTTTTCTTGTGTCATAGCCACTAAAGGTAGCAGGATTTGCAGGTGTCTAAGGCAGCAATATTAACAGTTCTCAGATGAACACATCTAAGACTCTCCCTCAATATGTAGAATGACTTAAGAAACACAAAAACAAAAAAAGTCTGGGGTAAAAAAGAATCCCACTTCAACTTTATTTAGGGATTTTCTTCCCATTTGTGCTCTTAGCTTAGCTAGCATATCAATAAGGAAATTGAAGATTTAAAAATAAAAGCAAAAAGATACTATTGAGGATTTTCAAAGATTTAAAGGCTATTCAAATGATAACCAAATTAGCTTCTAAAGTAACAAAGTACAGAAAATGTTTATTCTCTTCCAGGGTCCTTTCTTTGTTGGAAGGGGGAGCTATCAGAGACAGAGAGCTACACTAATTTTTTGAGGTTTAAACTTTTCTAACAACAAGCAAGAATATACAGCTTTAATAAATATGAAACAAGGGGAAAATGGAAATGAAGGACCTTCTTCTTCACCTACCAGGATGGCCACATTGCTTATTACATGAAGAAGAAATACATTTTCATTTTTGTCGAAGCTGAATATTCAGCCTGATCTCTTGTTGTCTCCTTTCCTACTGTGTTCTGGCAACGTGGAACAAAAAACTGGGGATCCAGGAAAGAATTCCAGTATGACTCTTTGGTCAATTTTACCCGAAATCTGGAGAAATGACCATTCTCTCTTCTCAACAGTGAATTAATGAATTAATACACAAAATTGGTACAAAGAATTAGAGAAATTTCCACAAGTGACAGAACTACACTGGCTGCCCAACCGAGGTATCTACCAAGGTAACAGTAATGACATTTACTATTAGTGCTGGTTTCTGTCTTTCTTTCGACCCTTAGCTCCAGTTAGGAATTGAACAGAGACGTGTAAGTGTTTACTCAAGGAAAGACAAGTACACTCCCCAGTGAACAAAGTGAGAAACATGTTTGTCTTTCACATGAGTGGTAAAGTAGGATTTTTGTGTATATATAAAGATTAGGGATAGACATGAAAGCAAGAGTTTTATTTTCTTTAAAGCAGGGCTGTGACAATAGAAAATCTCCAAGCAGCATGCATGTGTGACATTCTCTCCTGATGTCTTGATGATTTAAAAAAAAAAAAAATCAACTCCACTTTCTCCAGGACCAAAATGGGTAATTGTCAGATAATGGTTTAGTTTTTGCTGAAACATTAGGATTCCTCATACCTGCTTTATTTTAAACTCTTTTCCCTTAGAAAGTGTCTGCTACCATGCTGTTAGGAAAATTGTGATCATCCCTTTTCATCATTCCTGGGCTTGGCTATGAAAAATCAGTACTTAGAAGAAGCAGGTCCTGTCCACCTCCCACCCTACAAATAGCTCCAGTGACGATTATTTATTTACAACAGCTAATACAATTGGTAGTAACGACTTCATAGGCAACCTCTAAGTGCAGGCAAAATGAAAAATTTACTAAATTGGAGAATAAAAATGCATAAGAAAATGTACAGAATCAATATTTCATGGCCTTTGCTTTACCTTGCTGTTCACAAATCTATTCCTGAGCTCATATTAAAATTTAAAGCAACGGCATGCGACAAGTTCAAGCCGTGGGTTATTTCATGTTCATTTAGCTTTAGAGGAGTTTTGTTGTTGCTTGTTTCATAAACCCGTGAAGATCAGAGGAGAGGAGACACTAAGGAAACCATTTAGCCAGGTTACTCAGCTTTTCCTTTTTTTCAGACCTCAAGACAAAATTGCATCTGACACACACTGAAAGTTTGGCCCAATCTTTCTGCCTCTGAACTAGGTTGACCTTAGCCATCTTCCTGTGCACATTTGTAGCAGATTTTAAAAACAGTGTTTAAAGCTTTGAAAGACAGAATATTACGTTGTAGGAAGTCAAACATTTCATGAATATCTGCAAAATGTTAAGAATAGTGTAAAACGTAGGCAACTTGATTGTACTGGAAAAAGACCTTAATCCTCAAATTATCCATGTTCCCAAAAGTTTGTGAAATCCTTAACAATGGGAAAGTTGGCCAAACAGACACGAGTCTGATGCAACATAGATACTTGGGACAGAACTTTTCTTTATGGTCTGAGTGTTAAGTAAATGCAGACAGAAAGACAACAACCAATAGCTCAGCTTTCAATACTTTACCAATATCTTTAAAATGAGTTAAAATAAAGGGAGACGTGGTTCATAAATTCTGAAAAGTTCATAGCTATACCTAATGCTTTTTCTTGTATTGTTTGTTGGGTTGTTTTAAAGTATATAAGAAAATCAGAATTTAGATGGCACCAATCATTTCAACTATTTATCATTATTCTAAATTCCCCAAACTATTTTCATTTATGACACCATAGAGACATGGGTCTGGATTGTCAATGAGCTACAACTGAGATGAGAGAAAGAAACAAATTCTGTCACTAAAGACACAGCATCCATGACTGCACATAAACTGAAGAGCTCTGCTCTTCAGAAAATACTAAAGTACATGAAAATTTGTAAATATTTTGAATCAATGTCAAAGGATTCTTTTATAACAAATATTTTGCACCCTACATTAAAACCCAGTGGTCCACTGCACAGTGTCATTCAGTGAGATATTTCTTCTCTAGTCTTGAATTATATCTGATCTTTTATCAGTCAAAAAGTATTAATCATAATGTTCCAGTTCCCCCTATCATTTTTATTGTCCCCTCGTCATGCATAAAAATGAATGTTTTAAGAAAAGGCTAAAAATCTGTTCAATGATGTAGAGGGAATGAAGTACAGTCATCTCAATATTATTTTTGTTGCCAATCATGCATACTTCAATTTAAAGCTCAAGTCCATGTCATAATGAAAAGATGAGAGGCAGCGCTGGTAAGGCTAATTCAAAAGCAACAGCAGTATATTTTGAAGTATTGTTCTCTGCATGTGTTCATTGAACAAGTAAGTTTATAGTATGGGAGGGTGGGGGAATAGACATTTCCTTTTGGCAAGTTAGGACACAGATTTATCTGCTGCCAAGTGGAAGACGTGAAGAGAAAGTATTTCACAGCTTTACTCCTTAAAGGCCTAGCAGCTCTGGAGCAACTGAGGCTTAGAAATGCAGTCTTACTTGCCCAGCTTGACCTTTGAGTCCGCACCTGCTTTTTTTTTTTTCCTCCTTGTCTACTTAGTTAAGTAATACTCTGTATATAAAAAATGCATCTTTTTTTTTTTGTTTCTTTCTCTTTTTTTGTTATGGTACTGGGGATTAAACTTGGGTCCTTGCACTTGGGAGGCAGGTGGCAGAACCACTGAGCTAAATCCCCAGCCCCCCAAAAATACAACTATTGAAAGTATAAGTTTTTATGAATTTTTACAATAGTAAACACCCTTAAAACTATTACAATCAAAACACCCCAAAAGATAGCTTTTCCCTTTGCACTCCTTTCTTCCCTCTGCCCGGATTCGAAGTAATGTAGCCTTGCTCTGCTTCTTTTCACTAAAAGTCGCCTTACACTTTGTATGAGTGGAACTTTATATTATGTTCTATTTTGAAGCTGGCTTCTTTCACTGAGAATAACACTTTTTGGGATTTACCTGTGTTGCTCATTTTATCAGTGTTTCTCTGACCTTTCTTTCTTTATTTATTTTTAAATACCTTTTATTTATTTATTTATTTATTTATTTTGCTGAGCATTGTTTCATTGTGTTTCTGTATTTACCAGTTGATACCTATTTGGGAAGTTTTCAAATTTTGACTAGTACGAAAGAAGCTACTATGAACATTCACACTTGAGTCGTTTTGAGAGCACAGTTCATATGGAGGATAGGGTACACATCTGGGGAGGGGATGGTTAGGTCATATGCTATACGTACATTTCACTTTTTAAGTGACTGCCAGAAAGCTTTTCAGAGATGTGTCCCCACTGGCAATGCAACATTCAAGCGCCAGTGGAACCACCTGCTCCACCTGGTATTCATTAGTCACTTTCATCTTAGTTGTTCCAGTACTGTGCTGTAGTTCCTCACTTTGATGTTAGGTTGCAATTTTGTGATGGCTAATGTTGTCAAGAGTGTCCACAATTTCTACATGATCTACAGGATTCCTACAGTTTTTATATACACGGTGTGATGGTTCATCATAATCTGTCATCTTGATTGAATCCAAAGTACAACAGAATGGTAAAGCACACTTTTGGATGAGCTTAGGTGGGTCATTAAGATATGACCTTGGATTCTGTGTACGGCCCCTGGCCCCTTGCTTCTCTAGTGCTGTTTCCCTGATCTGCTTCTCAGCCGCCATGAATGAAACCTCTGCCAGGCCCCTCCACCATGATGTTTCTGCCTTGGAGCCAGCCAACCATAACTTAATCTCTTGAAACAATGAGCTAAATTAAACCTCTACTCCTTTGCATAGTAGGTGTTAGATTTTGTGCTCCAGTTACAGGAAAGCTAATTAATACACACAATGAGAGTTGAGAAATGACAAAGTACAGAACTTTAGCAGATTGTGAAAATGTAGGCTAAGTGGATAGTGGAGGTGGTGTAGCAGCCAGAAATTATGGTCGGCTCAGAGGTGAGTAATGACCACTCATTAGCAGAGACTCAAATCCACCTAAGTTGGTGCTTTCTACAACAGCCTAACAACAGACCTGGCATATGCTAGGCATCTACAATTAATTGTTTCTTTCTTTAACTAGCATTTTTTCTTATTTTGGAAAGCAAAGGCAGTTTCAAGAAGAAAAATCTAAAATGTCCTATAAATGCACGCAGTATACATCATTTTGCTATAATTTTAGTGACTTATTATTAATTAGCTATTATCATTGTAACAGATTACCACATGCTGGTTTATTATATTATAGTTATGGAGATCAGAAATCTGAAAATGGGGACTAATGGGTATAAATCAAAATGCTGGCTTAACTCAGTTCCTTCTGGATGCTCCAGGGAGAACCTCCATCTTCCCTCTTCCACCGTCTAGTGGCTGTCCACACTCTTTGGCTCAGGGTCCCCTCAAGACTACTCCACTTCTACCGCAGCTCCCTTCCCAGCTGCATCTCCTTCTCCAATCCTTGATCTCCTATTTTTCTCTTTCACTTATAAAGACCCCATAACGACACAGTGTCAACCAGGATAACATAGCATAATCTACCAAACTCAAGATCCTTAACAATTATATCTGTATTTTTATAGTCAGATTCTTGAGATTAGGATGCAGACATCTGTGGAGGTAGTTATTCAATAGACCATAGGGGCATTTTCTTCTAGACATTTGTTTTTCTATACAATATGACATAATAATAATATTGTTATTAAGCAAGTATTATTGGGACATCCTCCTTTCCCTTTCTCATTAGAAGAAATGTCTTTGTTATGACAGAGAACGCAATCTGAAGAAGCTGAGAGAAGATCAATTATTCTACATCAGGATAATAAAAATAATGGCTAGCATTTGTGGCATTCGTTTTTGTTTTGCTTTTCCCAAGACAAGGTCTCACTATGTAGTTGAGACTGACCTGGAACTCACCATGTAGCCCAGACTGGTCTTGAACTCACAACTATCCTCCTGCCTCAGCCTCCAGAGTGCTGGGATTACAGGCATGCACCACTACGCCCGGCTATGGCATTCTTAAGCTGAGCAACGTTCAATGTAATTATTATAAACTCATTTATCCAGTCTTAAAAAGGACTCCATGAAACCGTGTGTCATTATTATCATTCTCATTTTATAGCTATGGAATTGAGGCACAGGGAAACTAAGAAACTCATCCTAGACCACAAAACAAAACAATTCTAAGATCAGGCTCCCAACCCAAGTTCTGGGGCTCAAGTCCTCATGTACTCATTCACTGGTGACAACCAAGAAGGAAGGAAGGAGGGAAGGAAAGGGAAGGAAAGGAGAGACAGAGAGAGAGAGAGAGAGAGAGAGAGAGAGAGAGAGGAAAGTTTTGGGTAGTGAGTGACAGTGGCATAACCAGACTAACTCATTATTTAGAATATTTTAGAGGCAGAAAGAGAAAAGAGGGAGAAATAATTCAGCCAGCTATCGGACTTGGGAAAAAGCTATTGAGAGGGATTTTTGAGAAATATCCCATATGAAGGTTAGTGAAATTCTTTTCCTGAAATCTATATCCCATGCATTGCTGGTCAATGCATTTAAATTAGTTTAGTCTTTGGCCCTTCTTTCCTTCTAGCTGCTGTTTTGCTGAAGTGAGCCTTAACATGGGAAGAAGTAGGCTTCATTTTACTATAGTTACTGTCTCTGCTGTTTTTGATTTGTTTCCTGTTTTCCCCCTTTTTTGTACACTACATCATGAGCATTTTCCTGTAATAAAATATTTTTCAAAAGCATGACTTGAATGGCTACCTAACACTTCATCTGAATGCCCCATAACTGCTTGTGTAAGTGACAGTAATTGTGCAGGCCTGAGATAAATGGGCTCATTGAAGAGCACAGATGTCCTTGGGAGATGAGATGGTGTTTACACACCCATTGCCCAGTTGGGAGAGTTCTTTTCGCCTTGCTGTGTGTATTGGGAACAAAGTGCTTCCCAAACACAGTGTTTAAGAAGTAGCAACTGCCATGTAGCAATTAATGAGCATTTCTTTCATTCTCTGTGAGAAAAAAATGACAATAATAGAATTGAATAATGGCATTTTTCCACCTCAGGATCATGATGGGAATGTGGCAAGCAGTAGTTACAACATCAGAAAAGGCACAAACTGTCTGTGAGGAACTTGTACATGCTTCAGAACAATACGACTGAACTAACTTCAACTAGAAAGGAAAAATTGTCAAGTGGGCAGTCTTCAAATCAGATATAGAAACAAGGTGACCTCCTCATCATCAATATTTTATTATTACTATGTGCTATTTCACAAGCACTGTGTTTCATGTTTTAAATAAATTTTTTTCACCTTTTTTGTTGTTGTTGTGCTGCTCAGGATTGAACCCAAGTTCTTGTGCATGCCAAGCACACACAGTAACTTTGAGCTATACCTAGAGTCTGCCTTTTGCAAATCTTCCTAAGACACTCATGAGGGAGGTATTCCCCCATTTTACAGATAAAGACACTGAGATCCAGAGACTTTCGCATATGACAAGTTGAACCTCAAGCTCAGGTCTATTTCATCCCAAATCCTACCCCTTAATCTTCACTTCATGCTGTTACCTTGTCTCCAGTGCTTTTTGTGGCACAACCTGACCCAAGTGACATCCATGTATAACTCACCGTACATATGGACTACTACTGCGGAGCTCTGTGCTGCTCAGATCAAGCCAGCATTCCTCACCTCTGCCCACCACTCTCAAACTTTACTTCCAGTGGTTGCCCCTCTGCGGTCTGTATCTCCTCCTGAGGACTCAAGTCCTCAATGGCATAGAACAGCAGTCTGTTTACCCTGCCACCTGTAAATCTGTTCCTGGCTTTCCTATTTACACAGGATGCTGTTAGATATCAAGCCTGCCGGCTGAGCAGACCTGAAGTTCACTCTGTTCCCTTTAGAAGGCAGCAAAACCCCCAAAGATTAGACTCCGAGCCACAACTCCTCTCTTTCCTATTTTTGTACATTGGCATTTAGTGTCCTGCTCATCCTGGCTTTAAGTATTTGTTTACCTCGCAGATCACAACCACACATCCCATCGGCCCATGTTTGAGTCTGTGAATACCCACTGACTTGTGTTTAGAGATGATTTTCAGGGATGGAAATGGGGTAAGGCAGGCACTGGGAAGATAAAACATTAGGCATTTATTACAGATAGCATTTTAATACTGCCATATGATTTTCAAGTAAAAATCCTATTATTCACTGCATTCTCGAGCTGTATGTATGTATTTCAATATTTTTCTTATATTCAAAATTAACTATAAATTTAGTTTTTTATAGCTAAATAGGGCAAATAATGCTAATTAAGAAG
This sequence comes from Fukomys damarensis, assembly GCF_012274545.1. NCBI lineage: Eukaryota > Metazoa > Chordata > Mammalia > Rodentia > Bathyergidae > Fukomys > Fukomys damarensis. Next base: position 19,872,288 of record NW_022900934.1, read on the forward strand.
ATTTGATGGGGGCCAGGAATTTAGTTCAGTGGGGCTGCTATCTGCCTTGCAAGTGCAAGGACCCAAGTTCAAACCCCGGTACCAAAAAAAAAGAAGGTTTGGGTCTATTTTTTCTGTATCATAAATAGAACAAGAAAAAAAAATCTAGTATCATTGCACTAGAAGTCAAGAGTGCCAAGATCTTAGGAAAAAGTGGTAATCATTTATTACTTATCATAATTCATTAAGCTTGTAGGAAATATTTAGATACTTAATTGGCATTTAACAAGATAGCTATAGAGAGTAAATGAGACATTAAATTCTCTTCTTAAATGCCCATTAGGTTTGCTTTAGAAATTAATTGATATCTAATTCATTCGCTATCAACTATTTTATCCTTTGCCAGCTGAGAAGTTCAACATATTAATGATAAATAGAGGCAGAAGAAGGGAGAATTTATGCTCACAGAGCTCTATGTCAGCCTAATTTAGAAGACAAAGGTCCTTCTGGTGGCTTAGTCTGATCAAAGTGTTTAGATGGACTGGAGCTCTGACCACAAGCCCACATTTGGACTTGTCTGAATCCTCATTGTGAAAGGCTTCAATAATGTTGAGGAACAAAACAGCTGCATAGGAAAACCAGAAAGTCTTTAAATGAAGAACAGGTCAGATGTCTACTCATGCTCAAACTACACTAGCTGTGTATAAATGACATCTGGACGTGGTTAAGAATTAAATGGAGTAGGCACGTGGGTAGTTTATAAATATTTGAGAGTCAGTCATTAGGGACGTGGAGAGTATATGTTTAGTATTATTTCAGACAGTAGAGAAATGAATGAAAATTATAGTGGGGGACTAGAAAATGAGCTTCCCTTGTCCCTCTGTGAGGAACAACTTAAGAATGGCTATTTTCAACAAAGATACGTGCTACCTGGGACACCCCACACCCAGTGAATGAACACCAGAAGTATAGTTTGAACTTTCCATGGGACAATTCTGTTGCCTCTTTGGTACATACCCATGGAGTTGGCCAATGAGGCTTTGCAGGCACATCACAGTGCCCTCTGCCCAGTGCTAATTATTTCTCTTCCTTTTCTCATGTGTTAATGTCTTACAAATAATCACCACATCAAACTGCCATGTGCACCTGGAGAGCCCAAGTGTGACATGGAAGGAAGGATGGAGATGTTTATATATCTTGTAAGTGTTATTTAGCCTTTGCCCTTTCTCATGGGTTTCTAGATTCCTTGAAGACCTCCTACAAGTACTACTGTGATCATCGCCAAGCATTTTCTTGGCTGTGGCAGTATTTGACCTTTCCTTCTGTGACTGTGTTATTGTCATCTCTACCCAAAGTTGAGTTTTCTACTTATGGCAACATTTTCTCCTGTGGCAGAAATTGCCAGCTGATCATCTAATCCATGTCTTCCTTCTAGATGAAGAACTAGACTACACATTCCAGCCTCCCTTTCAGTCAGGTGAAACCACCTGATTGAGGTCTAAGTGTTAGGATGTGAGCAGAAGTAGTGTGCACCCCTTAAGTCCTGGCTACATGTCACAAGGGATCCTCCTACAGCTCTCTCCCTCCACTGGCTCAGTCCAGATGACTCTGAAAATATCATATACTGTAATATGTGCACATTTGTATGTACAGCAGCACAATTCTCAGTAGCTAAATCTTGGAAAATATCTGTATGCCCATCAATAGATGGATGGATAAAGAAAACATTGTGTTTGCATACAATGGAGTACTACCCTGCCATAAAGAAGGATAAACAAGTCATTTGTTGGAAAATGGATTCATCTTAAGATCATAATTTTAAGTGAAGTAAATCAGACACACAAGCTTAAATATTGCATGGCTTCTATCATATGAGAAATCCAAAGTATAAGTAAAGAACAAAATAAAAGATAATAGGATATAGGGAGATACATCTTTCTCGAATGGGAAAGGAATAAAGACATGGAGGGAGAGGGGAGTGAGAAGTGGGAAAAGGGATGAAGAAAGAATTAAGATGTGTTATGTACATGCACCAACTCTCCACAAAGAATGCAATCATTATGTACTGCAAACACATACTAAGGAAAATTTTAAAAAGAAGACGGAAGCCTGGATCTCAAAACGGAAAGCCACCATCAGGTCAGGAAAAAAAAAGTACCCTAAGTGAAAGATTAGTTTTTATTGTTTTAAATTACTGAGATCTGCACTTGCCTCGCAAGGTCCTGAGTTTGGTCCCAAACAAACAAACCTCTTTCTCTTCAATGAGGTGGCGGAGCGAAGGCGGAGTTGCAGATCTTCGTGAGGACCCTAACAGGCAAGACCATCACCCTTGAGGTGGAGCCCAGTGATACCATCAAGAATGTCAAAGCCAAATGAGAACAAAGCCCTGTCATGTGAAGGTACAGGATCCCAGTAATGAATGTAACTGTATTGTAGACCAAGATTGTACCAATAAACTCAATAAAAAAGAAAAAGAAAAAAGAATGTCAAAGCCAAAATTCAAGACAGGGAGGGTGTTCCCCCAGACCAGCTGCGCTGATATTTGCCAGCAAACAGCTGGAGGACGCCGGACTCTGTCTCTGACTGCAACATCCAGAAAGAGTCCACCCTGCACCTGGTGCTTCGCCTGCAAGGTGGGATCATCGAGCAGTCCCTGCGCCAGCTTGCCCAGAAGTACAACTGCGACAAGATGATCTGCAGCAAGTGCAGTGCCCACCTGCACCCCAATGCCTTCAACTGCCGCAAGAAGAAGTGTGGCCACATCAACTATCTGTGCCCAAGAAGAAGGTCAAGTAAAGCTGTCTGCCATCCTCTTCCTCTGGAAGGGCACCACCTGCCCAAACACAGTGGCCTTGGTCTGAATAAAGTTTCCTTCCACACTTGACTAGAGCAGCAAGAAAAACAATGTAAACAAATAAACAAATTACTAAGATGTGTTGGCTTATCATCCACTATAACTAGTGCTGACTACAGTGAGACACTGCTGCTTATTACTGACCACCCTGCTGGCACCTTTTTGTTTATCTGATTGTCTGCCTTCCTCACTGCATTAGTTAGGTTTCACTAGAGAAACGTATTTAATATAATAACATATGTGATGCATAAAGGATTCATAAGGAAAGCTTACAATGGTCACATAGCCTGCAGAGTCCAGTATGGAACAATGCAAAAGGGTCATGTGCTTTCTAGAGATCTGAAGGATCCAGTTGAAGGTCAAAAGCCTGGAGTTCACTGCAGAGTCCCATGAGACACCATATCAGGAAACCAAAGGGTCTGTCCTGGAGTTCCAGGCAATTCAGCCGACTGTGGTAAGATAATCAATGGGTTGATAGGTTGGCTCAGTGACCCGTCTTTTGTCTTTTCATGCCATTCTACATGGTCCTATTCTGTAGCATTTTCCATATATTGTCATTAGATTCTTTGTTGTGAACAAGTAAAAGAATGTCTTCCCTATCTCTGGTTATCAAGCAACAGTGAATAGAAGGATTATCAGGAGATCTTGTTTAGCTTGAAAGATTCTACCACTTACCAACATCCTCTCCCCAACTTCATTCCAGGATACTGATTCACTTGTATAGGAATTGTTCACTGTAATCTGTTTATTTAACAAGTTTTCTCAGATTGTTACAATATAACTGGGTCCACAGACCATGCAGAGAAACACTAAGGTAAACAATTTGGCCTTCTCAACTATGTTTATTGATAAATTTAGTACCTTAATGATCTTGGATTAGAAGTTATAAGAGTTACTCACTGACTTCCCTCTGAGGTTGAAAGGTTGTTTTCAATTCCTTTAAACCTCTAGACTCAAGGCAAGCTAGTGTTTTTTTGTTGGTTCAAAGCCTTCTTGAAATATAATCAATTGACAAGTTTCACATTTACAGCATGCCAGCATCCTCCAACAGTCACAGATACGAGAGGCTTTCAGGCCCTGCTCTATGAATCCAAGTCTTCTAACATTTGTTAAAAAGTTTAGTATTTATTTAATATTTTTTAGAACTCTAAAAGGCCCAAAAAGGAAGACCAAGAAAAGGAGGAAATGTGTAGGTTTGCTTTACTTTCATATAATAAGAAAACAGCCTACTTGGACAGCCCCAGTTTTGTGACACTTTGAGGGGTTCTAAGAAAAGTAAACTATTTGATATCATGTGAGAAACTAGACAAAAGTTCCCAGATCCGTAACACAAGAATTGTCTAATTCTCTAAACTAGAAAGACAAATTCCTGTGACAACCTGAACCAACCTAGAACCAAGGACAACTCTACCACTTACACAAAGTTTTGCTTATTAAAATTCTGCCTTGCAATGTAAGTTTCAAACTAAGGCTTTAGAGATTCAGCGAGACGTATATTACAGAGTGAAACTAAGCATAGGAATGATTCCCTGGAAGCAAGACTACCAAGCAAACAACAGCAACCACCACAAGAAGACAACTCTGTTTCTGCTGTTCTGTTCATCCTCTGTTCATTCTCATCTACCCCAGAATCTGTATTATTTCCCTCTCTACTATGCTGTCACTGTGGCTTAAACATTGTGTTTCAAATAAAAGCCCCAAATCTTTAGGAAGCATCTCTAAAACAAAGCTAGTGGCCAGACCTGATTGATGGATTCAAAACACAGGTCAATATTTAAAGCAGGAAAGAAAGGGAAGGTTGCTTTACTGCCTTGAAGGAAACATAAATGTTTCCCAAAGTAGGTTCAACTTTAGCAAAATTATGGTTGCTTGAAACTTTCCAGAACAGATGGAAAATAAATAAATAAATCTATAGTCAGAAGTAGGCCCACAAACCAAGAAATTACATTTTAGTACACATCACAAAGCAAGAAACTTCAAAACACACATATGAATGTGTGTTCTAACAAAACTGTAATTATACAGCCTGATGGTAGGCTGGATTTAGCCAATGAACCACAGTTTGTCAACCACTGGTTAGGAAAGGTAACAGAATTTATAGTAATTATTTCTTCTGGTAGAAACACAAAAAAGGGAAAGAGAAAAGAATATTGATATTTATCAGCAATTCTTAGGTGTCAGGTCTGGTTTAGAGTGAAAAGAGATGACCTGGACACAAAATTTAAGGAGTTGCTTACTTTCAGAACCCTGCAACTTGTGCAAGCTTAGTGCCAGGGGCTCAGATGCGCTTAAGTCCATTGACTGATGTCTTTCCCCTGGTAGCAACTGTGTTGAATAGCTGTATCATTCACACCACCAACTGTCCTTTTATAAAGGAGAAATCAGAGGATCAGAAAGTGACTTACTCAGGATCACCACATTCACAGAAGCAAAGTTAGAATTTTCAGCTCAGTCCACAGGACTTCACATCCACTTTCTTTGCAATGATTATTTTGTAGCCAAAGTGTAGATAAACACACTTGGCTTCAAAGAGCAGAGCATGAACAGGCACAGGTTGAAAAGTTCTTAGTATATTTTATCTTCATCTATATTCATTGTGGAAATAGTGCCGTTTTCTGTATATTTTAGCAACATTGATAATCTGCACATAGATCATGAGAACTGACGAAGAAATTCTCTGAAGATGAAGGTGAACATTAAATCTACAGACAGAATATGTAACAAAGTTGCCATCAGAAGATTAGGGGATGGGCCGGAGATTTAGCTCAGTGGTTCTGCCCTCTACCTCGCAAGTGCAAGGACCTGAGTTCAATCTCCAGTACCAAATAAAAAAAGATTAGGGGGCTGTGAGTCAAACTCTGGAGCTTTGAAGGATAACTTTGATCTACACCATCTGGTTCCTAATGGTACATAAGATCCTAATGTCACTCAAGTGACAGTTGAAGGAATCCCTGGCTATATCTCTATTTATGTTCCTGGGGCTGACATTTTTTTTTTTGGACTCATTTTTTTATCTATTTATTAACTGATCTACTCTTGCCCAAGAAGGTACCCACTGAGCTTCTTCTTTGCCTCAAGCTTGATTCACGGTATTGGTGAAATGGAGATAACTATGCATAGCTCCTGCTCTAAGATGCAGAAGCCCCAGTATAAGATCCTCCTCCATAATTAATTAAAATTCTGCAATTATCAGATGTTATTAGAAAAACTACTCACTGAGCGCAAAGGTCACCTTTCCTAAGTGGACAATCAGATGCCACAAAGGGTGGCCCCAGAAACCTTGCTAAAACATTGTACAGTGAAAGGAAGCACTGTTCACATTGGGTATCATGGTCACTTTCTGTTCTTATAGCTCTGTGGGGGCACTTTCTATTTAATAGAGTCACTGTAGTCACTATAATTTAATACAAGGATGTTTACAGATGTTAAGTGTACAGTTCAGTAATTTTTTTTTTCAAATCTATGTAATAAAAAGAAAGGATGCCATTTTAAGGGCTGAGGAGTAAGGCAAGAAAGTGATTGTACTTGCCAGATTATGATGCACAGTGCTGACACCATCAGATCAGAGTACCCATAGTATAGTAGGAAGCCAAGCCTCAGTTAGGAAAAGCAACAAGAAGAATTTTTCAAAAAACAAGATTATCTATTTTTCAATTTAAAACCATTTTAATTCTCCTATAACTCTTCCATTTTGCTAAATCTTCATAAATATTTTCTACCTCCTCAAGGCCTTGGTGGAGTGAGTTTTGGTAAATGTGGGTGGTTCCTTGTGTCTATATTTAAGTATATCAAAGTAAAAGAATGACTCACATTTAGACAACAATACAGGCAGTAAGAGAGAGAGGTTCAAACTTCAAGTGTAGAGCTGAGCTGAAGAATCCAGTGTGTATTTTTGGAGCACCTAATACAATTGCAACTGCATATTGCTTTATAAAAGAATTGCGTTAATTGCCCTCTGACTCATCACCCAGGTTGGATTCTCTGCAAATAGAGACTAAGACGGAGTTTAGAACAAGATTATTGGGGGAATCAACCCCTATGAAAAGTAGAGGGGGTGCAAAATCAGAAAAAGATGTCAAGTATGTATACAGGTCTCAAAAAGCCCCAACCAACCCTGAAGGAGTAAGAACTACCACCATTGCCAGCCTCTCCTACCCTCGGCAACAGGCTTTCTTGGTATATTTCCCCAGGAGGGCCTTTGCAGCTGAGGCAGAACCTGAGCTGAATGTTCCCTGCTGATCACACTCCTTTCCTCCTTGGAAGACTCTGTGTGGTCCATCTCTGAGTCTGCAGTGCCTGTTACAAAGGACAAACCAAAGAGAACAGAGTCCATGTCCATTTTTCTTAACCACTGTATCAGTAGTCCTTAACAGATCATGGGACATAAGGTAGGTATTCAAAATCTTTATGGGAGAGTTAATGAATTAATTGTCATTGTCAGTATGATAGCTCTGTCACCAGAAGGGAGAGATGACAGTAGATGGACAAAAACTGAAGATAGCACAAAGGCCAGGAAAACACACACACACACACACACACACACACACACACACACACAACAACACACACACCGACTGATAGCACAAAGGCCAGGAAAACACACACACACACACACACACACACACACACACACACACACAAACACACACACACAGAAAAGAAGGATTTGGATGGGTATGAAAGAATAGTGTTTGTCATTTGTTTCTACCTAAGAGGCAGGTGCTTGATAAATACATATTCCCACATATCATATACAAAGAGATACAAATACAAATACACAGAAACTAGAAAACAAACAAACAGAACCTGGAGATACAATCATTTCCTACGACTGTCATATCGATTTAAAACCAACACGGTAGCATCCAACAAAAATTTATTCTGTAACCACTCTAGAGACAGGGTTCCAAAATTCTGGTAATGGCAAAGCCATGATAACTCCAAAGTCTCTAAGGGAGAATCCAACCTTGTTTATTTCAGCTTCTGGTGGCCTTGGTCTCCTTTGGCTGTAGTATAATAGTCCCATCTCCATCTTTCCATGGCCCAGCTACCACAATGTGAAAAAGAATAATGTGACTCCTTTTGGTTGACAGCCGAACAGTAGAGCGTCTCTGGTCCCATCAGTCTCTTTATATGTCTCTGACTGAGATGTTCTTATCATCCTTTCCCTGAGGCTCTGTTTAACGATAGGCAGTGGGTATCACTAATTTTGCTTCTCAAGAAGTCCCCGAAAGATAAACCAGTCCGTGCAGTCCACAGAAGAGGGAGTAAGTTAACAATTAAGAACCAACAATTTCATGTTAGTAGCTTTGTAAGAATCAGAAGAGATCACAGTTGAAGTGAAAGCACACTTAGAGTCAAGATCCAAAAGTCCAGAAAAGAAAAGGTTCATTAGCATTAAGTAAAAGTCTCCTCGTGAGCTGAGGAATCCGAAACACTGAGTTACTCAGCTGGTGTTAGATGAGGAGTCGGATCACACCTCTGGGCTGGCAGCGTCTGCACCCAATCAGTAGGAGCTTTTCTCTCTGGCACACTCACAGCAAGCATGCAGTGTGATAAAACATCAGTGACAAATCCAGTGCGATCAGGTGGGAAATCCCCCGAGTAACAACACCTCCTCATCGCTCATGCCCGGCTTCCTCACGTGCCTGACAGTCCTCACATGAAGAAATCCTTGCTGTTCTGCCTTCTGTGGGGCTGTGCACAGGCAAAGCTTTAAAAACCTTTTCCTTAGAGCCCCAGGGCATGGAGAGGGTTAATCTTGTCATGTCAAGATTCTCCTCCAATGCCAGACCAACTCAGCATCAATTTGACACAAATTTCTTTGGGGGAATCTGGGTTAATCTTTCTGGGAGGGCTGTCCATTTGACAGACGGGAAACAGTACTGGAATTCTCCGGTACACTTCCTCCGTGCCTCTCCTCGAGCCCTGTCTTTGAATTAAATATTTAAAAGGGCAATTAAATTTAAAAAAAGCAATCTCATGTTTACAGACCCTCATAGGTAATTTATAAGTGCTGCATTCTTGGTCCCATTGTGTTTAAAGAATTTAATTTGGAGACAGGCTTCTTCAGTGAGATGCAGGACTTCTCCCAGATACCCAGGAGAGATGAATAGAAAAATGGAAAAGGATTGGCTGACAATAGTGTCTGGAGCAGTGATGGTTACCCAGTTTCCAAAGGATTTCCTTGATTTTCTTTACACATGTGTGTGCAGACCATCTTATGCAAGCAATATTTTGCCCTCTGTGTCTGTTTGCATATCTGTGGGCTAAATAAACTCATGAAGGAAGGAATGAATACTTAAGGATCAAAAAGACACTAGACTAAATCTAATGTGCTATTCCTAACTCAATCTTTATGTAACACACACAAAAAACTTTAAACGTAGAAAAATTGGTGCAATACAAGTAAAATCTTAAGTGTAGGTATTAATAATGTAGCAATGGTAATTTCTTGGTTTTGACAAAAATATGGTAAGATAAGATGTTAAAATTTGGAGAAATGAAGCAAAAGGTACACCAAAATTCACTGTACCCTTTCTTTGCCATTTTCATGTAACTCCAAAATCATTCCAAAATAAAAGATTTATTTAAAACACTAGCGACCATAATTCTGGAATCACTCAATTCTTCTTTGATCCGAAGACCTGAAAAGCAAGTATCTGTATCTGGCCTGCTAAGCTTTGACAACCACCAGTCACTGTGAGGAGAGAAGATGGCTATTGCGATCTTTTTTATTCTCTTTATCTCCACCATCTACATGCTTCACAGTTTGGAGACTTTCTGAAAACTTGTGCTATCAGGAAGGAGAAGAAAGTAAGACTCAGGGTTCTGAAAGATTCCAGACCAGCGGTCATGAAAAAAATGCCTAGAAGTCCTACTGATTACCTTACCCTAAGCAGCAGGTCCAGTCAAAACACCCAACCTTCTCTTTCCCTTTGGATTATTGTGCTTCTACTAGATCTTTTTCTTCTCCATCTCTCATCATTGTTTCCTCAGAGAAGAACATTCAAGCACTCCCTCAAGTTCTAACCTTCCCTCTCTGTGGTTGCTATCAAGTCAAGCCATCTTCAGCTCTTCAACTAAAAATAAACAATTATAGTAGCAAAAATCTAACAAGGACCCATTAACATATAAACTCTCTCTCTCTCTCTCTCTCTCTCTCTCTCTCTCTCTCTTTATATATATATATATATATGATCTTATTTCAATTTTACAACTTGGTAAATAAGCAAAAATATAATTGTCCTTTATGCAGATGAGGATACTGAGATTTGATAAAAGTTTGTAGCTTGCCTAGGGTTATATAGCAAGAAAGTTGCAGAGAGGCTAGGTCTCTGTAATTCCAAGTTTTGTGCTATGCAAAGGCCTCTTTTGCCCATGACCAAACAATCAGCCAACTCCTTCAAGAAGTTTATGTCTGAATTCGTCTTCTCCTCGCTCAGCTATTTCTTGTTTACTGTCTCACTGTCACTGACTTAATTTAGGTAGTCAATGTCTATCACCTGAGTCATGACACCCTTGCTACCACCATTCCATCCTCCACATCCCACCACAATCGTCTTTCAAAACAACAATTTTGATTTCCATATTCTGCTTTCCAAATTCTTTCACAGATTATGAAATCAACAAAAGCAAACATCTTGGCTTTCCAGTTCTTCCTCTACATCTCTAATCAATGGCATGTCATTTAAGGATTCCGAAACTGAACTTCCTTCACTTTAAAATGCAAATTATAATCCCTACATAACCTCAGGGAATAAATAGCATAACACATGGACACTGCTTAAAATCCTGGTTGTCCCACTAGAGTGACAAGAAATATACTATGTTTCTTCATATAAGATCAGTCACCCAAGAAATCCCTGGGACTAAGATGAAAGCAGGCAGAGGACAAGGAGCAGTAAGTCTGAGACTAGAAAATCTTCTTGATTTTCCCTAGAAGTTTACAGCATCATCCAGAAACTAATTATATACTTTTCCTTTCCCAGAACAGTAGGGTATACACAGAAAGAAAAGGGCAAAGTCTCCTTAGGAAAGGGACCCAGGCACTGTCAGTGGCTAGGAAGTCTCTTTCTGGCTGTGGGGATAGACAGAAAACTCATTTTAGCATCTGAACGTGTACAGCCAGGCTGTGGATTCAGGCTTGATGTCCTGAGAGAGCTCCATCCTCATGCCTTAAATGTCCATCACAATTTGCTTTTCTTGGCTTTTCTAGACCCCTTTGGGTAACCCCCACCCTGGAAGGTAAGTAACCTGGTGGTTACACAGTTAATAAGGAAGGAAACAGATTAATCTGAAGCTATGAATCTTGAGCTTGCAAATGTATTTATCAACCTATATTTCCTTGGATTCGTATTTCAAAGTAACATTGCAAAATATGCACATTCACCCACTGTGAAACTGCACTAATAAAAACTATATCACATGGGATTCCTGATTCCCTTATGCTTACCAAAACTCTGACAGTTACATATTTTTCTTAATAAAAACAAAGAACATTATTGCTATTTAATAGAATAAATATAGAATCATGCAAAACAAGGTAGATTGGGAGTGGCTATCATAATAAGCTAGTAGAACTCGATATTGTTGAGTCCTCACAAAGTTCTGAAGTTCATTTCTGATACTGGGAGTCTTGATATGACATAGTTATGATCTGTCAAGAATATAGACTTTTGGGGATAGGCAAGTAGGTGAACAAATAATATCTGTGTGATACGGTAAGTGCAAAGGCAATTTCACTCTCAAGATAACATGAGAAGGTAGGAAAGGACACCTGGACAGGCTTGTGTAGAAGTGGAGTAAAAAAGAAGCTTTCTAAAGGAAGCAGCATTTGAATCAAGTTATAAAGGACAAATAGAAATGACACGTCAAACTGGAGGCTGTACAGGCAGAAATGAAAGAGAAATATATTCATGAATATACCAATGCCATTGATGCAAAGATTGACAACAACAGCTTAACCAACTTTTTGAATTAGTATGTATCATGGTGCGACTTCGTTCAGTAAGAACTTACTGAGGACCCACAGTATACTAAGTCTAGCATCAGGTGTTTATGTAGTTCAAATGCCATTCATGTTTAAAAGAAACCTACATTCATGTTTTAAGAGACAAGGTAATTGTGGGGCCAGGGATTTAGCTCAGTGATTCTGCCTCCTGCCTTGCAAGCACAAGGTCCTGAGTTTGATCCCCGGTACCAAAACAAAAAGAGAAAAGGTAATTGCAACTGTAACGAGTCTTTAGAAACTTAACTCAGAATTCATTATAGACTAAGAGATTTGTTTGGTAAAAATGGTTGAAAACATTTTTTATCTTGTTGCTGGATATGTGCCCTTCCATTTAATTATTCCTCAGTTGCTATTGTTACTTATATTGCCCACCTCAATCATCATTTTATTTTTTAAAAAATATATATCACATTTACCCTTCTAAAAATGTATGTGTAGCTGCTTTATTATATAAACCTCAATCATAATTTCGCACACTTGTAGTTGACTCCTTTCAATTAGGTTTATGCACAATCTAAAAACATGTACTGTTCCTTGGATTTGGTTTCTTCAGAACACTTTCATTTATTTTCTTGTGCTATTATTATATTTATTTTACTAATCTTCTGCTGTAAGTTGAATACCTTATGTTGGATATCAGTGACATGGCTTTTTGCCTCACTTACATTTGATTACAACCCATAAAACTTGATATGCATGTGGTCCATTATTTTTTAAATAGTTGATGTTAACTTTTAATTATTCCTATATTTAATTGAGAAATAATATTTTTTATTTTGCTACAATCAATTTCTAGATTTACTATTATTATTATTATTATTAATTAATTATTTATGCACAATCTAAAAACATGTACTGTTCCTTGGATTTGGTTTCTTCAGAACACTTTCATTTATTTTCTTGTGCTATTATTATATTTATTTTACTAATCTTCTGCTGTAAGTTGAATACCTTATGTTGGATATCAGTGACATGGCTTTTTGCCTCACTTACATTTGATTACAACCCATAAAACTTGATATGCATGTGGTCCATTATTTTTTAAATAGTTGATGTTAACTTTTAATTATTCCTATATTTAATTGACAAATAATATTTTTTATTTTGCTACAATCAATTTCTAGATTTACTATTATTATTATTATTATTATTAATTATTTTCTGGTAACATACATGAACTGTTTGATTTCTATTCATCAGAATTTTTTATAGCCAATAATATGTTAAATTTTCATAAATATTCCTTGAACATTTTAAAGGATTATTTTTATCTTTTATTGAACACAGTGTTAAAAATTTAAATATTTGAAAGTTCATGTAGATTTTTATCTTCATGATTGATGAAAGAATGAAAGTATTTTGTCCGATCCGTCATACAATTGTACTTAAATTTTCTTGGTGTATTTTTGCAGCATTGTATTTATATCATTTGATGATAACTATATGAAATATAGTGACTCAAGATCATTACAGAATATTTGTAGATAACTTTTATCAATATAAACTACCCTTTTTTTCTAGTTACTGTGTCATGCTTTAAATTGTACTACCGAGTTGCTTTTTTAACTTTTGAATACCTACTATTTGCCTGTGGCTAGAATATGTTTTATAATACCTTTGACTTTAACATTTCTTGATGAACTTTTAGGTATAACTCATAAACTGCAGCAAGTTGTATTATTCAATTCAGTTTGTCAGAATTGAAGCCATTTACATTTATTGTGAAAAGTGATACATCTCCTGCCATTTTGAGGGAATGCTTCATTTCGATTTCTTTTTTTTTTAACTTTTAATTTAAAAAATATTTTTCCATTAGGTTTATCAGTACATTTTAGGTATACATTTCTATTTCTATTGGGAAGGCTGAAAAATAAGTCAGTGAAACTTCTTCTGATTTTATTTATCTCTGGGCATATTAATACCCAGTTTATATAATGACTAATCGGTCATAGTTAATATTTCTTTCCTTTATTATTTTGATTTTAAAAAGTTTTGATCTCTAATGTCAGGGAACTTCAGCTTCTTTTATCAGTTTCTTTTATCAATTAGATGGTTTCTTTTATCAATCAGTTTTTTATCATTAAAAAGTGAGGTTTGTTTAATAATTGATGGTGCTTTCAACTTTCCTCTGAAGTCATATGAAAATATCTAATTTAGGGTTAAACTAGCCATGATGAGATGAGTAATGATCGAGCGTCATAAAAACTAGTAAGGTAGCTTAACAAATTCAGAGCATTTCTGTTGTGCAAGGTTGTGGCAATGCTCACTGGAGGTCAGAAACTTGAGAAGAAAAGGTCCCATTTTAAGTGTGCCACCAAGTGGCTTTAGTACATTTGCAGTGCTGTACAGCCCTTGGCACTATGAAGTTCAGAACTACAGAAAACCCTGCATGCACTGGGCAACCACTCTATTCCCTGCTCTATGCTCTGGCAAGCACTAATCTGCTGTCTCTCTCTGGATATCTATTCAAGGTATTTCATGCTTTATAGAAATAAAAGCCATCTTTTTGTGTCTTGCTTCTCAGTGCAATGTTTTCAAAGTTTATTTGTGCTGTAACATGGATCAGTATTTCATTGTTGCTTATGGCTGAATACTATTCCATTACAAGAGTATACAGTATTTCCTTCTGCTTATCCTATTTGTTGAAGATACTTGGGTTGTTTTCACCTTTTGACTATTACGAACAGTGCTGCTATGAACATTGATGTGTAAGTTTTTGTGTGAACACTCATCTTCAGTTAGAGTGCACACCCAGGACTAGAATTGCTGGGTGATATAATTTTACGCTGATCTCTTTAAAAACCACCAAACCGTTATCCACACAGCAGCAGTGTGGGAGAGTTCTAACTTCTCCTCTTCCTTATAAACACTTGAAATATAAAATTGTGGCTATCCTAATACTAAGGTAGATATTATCCATGGACTGTTACTGTACCGTATACCTTACGAGTTAAGTATTATTTTAACATTTTTAAAGTTCTGTAGACATGAAGGATACCACAGAGATTGTGTGTGTTCTCAGAGCTTAACATATTTACTCTCTGCTCCTTTACAGAAAAAGTTCATTGACCTTTGAGGCAGAAAGTTGCCAGGATTGCAGAAATTTCTACTGGATAGCTGTTGGCACATTCAATGGTCTAGTTAGTGACTCGATTGCAATTTTATATTCAGCAATCTTACATTTTCATCTACATCCAATCTTTACTAGTCCAAGATTAATTCCTGCTTAGTCATATTTTTTGGAAATACTATTCTCTAGAATCTTGTTGAGGCTGCACACTCTAGTTTCCCTGAGCTTTTCTCTTCTTAAAATAACTAATATGGATATGTTTTCACTGAGGATTCAACTATGCCCCCTTTTCTGAGATGTTCTATTCTTTTTTACACTTAGGAAAAGTCCCCCTTTGCTCATCCTGAGAACTAAAATTAGAGTTGAGATAGATTTTTACCAGAGATAGTGTAGATTACTACCTGTTTCTTTAAAATAAAACACAGATTCAATTTACTTTTCTTTAACACTGCCAGTTTGGAAACATAACAGCTTCCAACAAATTGAAATGGAGCCTAAGTTTCATCACTTCACCATTAGGCTGAGTGGTTACCCTCTTTTATTTGGAAGCAGCCACCTGTTAATTGCACAATGCCTTTCATCCTTCGCAAACATTGTTACAGTTAGGAGTTAGCCCTGTCAGGGGCAGTGTTCTCTGTCCAGCGCCCTTGCCAAGAACAGGTTTACAGTGCCTGGCATGGCCACCCAGGGTGACTGGTGGGTTCCAGATGTGCCTCCCAAAATATCCAAAGCCTTCCTTTTTCCAATCAACCCTTGTTAATTGGATAATGTTCCTCTTTCCGTTTCTTTTCCAGGTCCTTCATCAAGCAAAACCTTGCTTTACATGTGGGAAGTGATTGCTTTAGTGGATTTACCATTCAATCCATTCTCCTCTGCATTATACTGAGCAGGAACGCTTTGATAATTCGCACACTAAAGAGCATCTCATGCTCATTTCCAGGGCCGGTGCACAATCTGTCACAATGCCTTTTTGGTAAGTAATAGGACTATGGGTACCGTGGTAAGCTGTTCATGTTTGCAATGTTATTTACCCATAAATCCCAATTTAGATTTAATCTTTATAGTTTAGGGGAGAGTAATTTGAAAAAAATGATGTGTTGCACTCAGTTATCCATACCTTTAGAAATTCTGGATGTAAGCAACATGAGACCATACTCCGGATATCACCAACCTCCTGGAACACACTTAGCTTGATTCCAAGAAACAGTGCCCACAAGAAAACCGAACCACCTAAACTAATAACAGATGTTGCAGATGTTATAAGAAGCATGGTGTTTTCCTGGTGCCCAAATTTCTAGATGAATTATGAAAAGGAATCTGTCTTTCATCTGGTTGTTTGACAGTGTGTAGATGAAACACCCTTCTAAGACAGTAGGCACTAAACAAATGGATGATGAAAAATGTCTGGCTGGCTGACTTGCTGAAAGACTAGATTTTTCACTTCTCGTCCAGATGTTTTGGCTTCACTGAGGGACTCACGGGGTCTGCCAAGCTGATTTCTGATCTTTGAGTGAAGGGTGATACAGGAGCACAGAGCATTATACCGGCAAATGAGTACACAGCACCGTTGTACTTGAAATGAGGTCTCGCCTGCTGCACCCAAGGCATGTGACAGACCTGCCCGTCCACCTCCAAGTGCTTCTGACAGACGGGGCCCCATTTGCATACATCTCAGCATGACACACGCTGAAACTGTTAAGTTATTATTAGTACTGATAATGGAGTCATCACCAGGAATGTCTTCGTATTTTTAGTGTTGTCAATGCAGATTGTTTTTCTGTTAAGGAAAAAGCCTATCAGGCATAAATATTTATGCCTGGGTAGATGTCAGATTCTTTAATCAGGAACAGTATTGGTCTTAATTAAATCGTAGGGACAAATTTAGGCTCGATGTTTATTGTGTGGTTTCTTGCTTCCTGTGAGCAAGGCTCCCTTGGGCTGTCCTCGGGATTTCTGAGATGGAAGCCTCTGCTGTAGGAAGAGGTAGGTCATCTCTTAAGGGACTGTGGGACCTTACCTGTGTTGTGGTGTCCTTTGGAAGAGACTTAAAGGGATTTATAGGACTAGATGAAAGAAATGTCCCTTGTCTAGAGCTTGTTGCCAAAGGCATTTTTAAATAGGGCTTATTTCATGCAGGCACGGGGCTGTTGTCCCATAAAAACAGAGACCATGTCTTGATTACTTTTGTCCTTTCATTGTCTTCCCAGTCCAATGTCTGGGACAAAATGACCCAACAATATGTGGAATAAATAAATATACATAGGCCAAGAGACTCTGGCAGGGAAAACCCACAGAGCGGTTGACTATGAACCAGATGTATAGCACCCTTACCATTGTGGACAAGGAAACCACTAGGACAAACTTTCTTTAAGGACCAGGTCTAGTGGGGACATGGAGAGCTCAGTCTCCAGAAGGCCTGGGTTCAGATCCAGCTCTGCCACTTCCTAGCTATGTGTTGTTGGGCAAGTCATTTGGTCTTTTTAGCTTTGTCTCCCCACCAAAGTGTTGGGGGCATACGAATATAGTAACAGTGCTACCTAATGTGCACTTAACTCTAAGAATAGGCCAGGTACTGTTCCAGATGATTCACGTGTACTATCTCATTTTATCTTGACAACAACCCCAAGGATGTAGATCCTAGAATTAGCTCCATTTTGCAGATGTGGAAATTCTTGGGTAGGGTCCCATGTTTAGCACTGATAACAAAGAGATGAAGTTGACACTATCTGTGACTTTGATCCACTCACCCTCTAGTGGAGTCTGTGCAGACATGAAAGAATCTTTTTGTTTTTCTTTTGATACCAGGGATCTAACTTAGAGCCTTGTGCTTGCGAGGCAGATGGTGGACTTGAAAGAATCTTATCCAGCATACAGTGCAGTGTGAATGACCCAGGGAAAGTGCAAACTGAGGCACTGAGGCAGCCCCAGTGATAGTGATGTCACTCAACCAACATCCTAAGCAGGAAGGACCATGAGCAGTGCAGGGAGGGGGGTGTATCTGATTTAAGCACTTTAAGTACCAAATGCCTATTCGACCATTTTCTCATTTTGAATCTTGTTGCCTAATCTGTAAAATGGACAGAACAATGCCCACTAAATCAGTTGCTGAGAAGATGGAAAGAAATCAAATACATCAAAGTGCTAGGTGCATAGGAGGTACTTGATAAATTCAGGCCTCTTTTCTGTCCTGCTAATGGCCTTAGGCTCCTGGAATGAAGACTCATTTGGTTGAGGATGCAAGATGGTAAAGGCAGGAGTTCACGTTCTCTTTGTGTGCCAACGTGGTATGGTCTCCCCAGGTACTTAGCAGGTACCTTGTTGGACCGTTTCTGTGTAGTTACAATCATCTCAGTCAAAACAAGTTGCCCCATTTGCAGGTTCTTGCTCCTTTCTTCCAAGTACCAAGTACAGTATAAAGCCTTGTGCATAGATGGCATTTGGGGAAGGAAACTCACCCCTCAAAGGGAAAGAGGGAGGGAGCAATGAGCAGTCGGATGGAGGGAGGAAGGGAGGTAAATGACACTTGCCAGAAAAAGAACTGGTCTGCAGTGTTTTTCCCTAAATTGTCACATCTCAGTCCTGTTCAGTAATGCAGGGACACCGTCCACATCAGTCCTTTTGAGCTTGATGCATTGTTGAAGGACCTGATGCTGGCTGACTGGATCCTTTTTTGGGAGGAATAGATATTAGATGATGGAAATTCTGGCCCCCAAATGACGAAAACCACCAAAGTTGCCCCCCCCCGTGTTAGTGGAAAAAATTCACTACCCCAGACAAAACTTATCTCATATCAAAAAAAAAAAATGTCATAGCGGGTACCAGGGCCCAATGCTGAGTCCTACTCTTTCCCTGCCATGTAGCCATTTTCTTTGTAAAACATTTCTGGGGCATCTTCAGACCAAACCCATTATGTGTGCTTTCAGACAAAACTAAAATAAAGCATCAAAGACAAAACCTCCAAAATCACAGTTTTAAGGGAGGCAGTCTTTAAGTAGTTGCAATTCCTCTCCCGACTCCTGCCAGGTGGTCTATACCCCTGATGCCCCAGCCTCATATGGCTGGGTTCCTCACATTTGGCCAGAAGAGATGTTCACTGTTGTCTTCTCATTTTCTAGCCCTTTGGTGTTCCCAGATGTTTTAATTACAGAGGAAAGGGAGCGGATGATTCTGGCCATATGTCTCCATTCCACACAAATAAATCTTCTCACCATCCTGTGCAGCTCTGTGGCACTGCAACTGTCCCACTGAAACTGATGCTGTCGGGCCTAATCACCATCTTCAATCCTTCAGTGAGCATGTTAATTCAGGGAACACCAGCTGAGGTTGCTGTCCCAGGGAAATACTCAATCTAGCAACAATTAGACGCACGTCGCAGCAAGATGCTGCCCCTGCTTTGGGGATCTGGGTGCTTTTTCAGAGTAATCTGAGAGAAGTTCACTGGGACTTGAGAAGAAAGATCCAGGCAAGCTTGGTCCAGACACCCAGGGAGTCATTTTTCAGCTGGGATTTTGGCTTCTGTCACACCACCTAGAAACTCAGGAACTAAGTTATTATCCATGGTGTGCCCAGCTGCAAAAGTGCCCTGCCTTCCCAAGAACTCTGGAAAGAACTCAAAGGAGATGTTCCAGACATATAGCTATAGGGCACATACACACACACTCACAAATTACAGTGAGCTTTCTGAGGAAATACCGAAAGCTGGCAGATATATTTAGAGTTCTGATTCAGCTTTACTAAATGCTACATTTGCTTTTAATCTGAGTATCACTACACAAAGTTTAAGAACACACCCAGGAAATTTCGATATATGTTTTGGTTACCAACATAGTTCTCTGTTTTCTACAATGCCATAGTCCCAGAAAGTAAACACAGAGGAAATTCTAAAGGATAAGTATCCTTGAAGTGTAACAAATATGGTAATGCAGTAAAACCATCTTCAGGTTACCCCTCAAGGAAATTTTACACATTTTTACACTCGTGTAATCATGTAAGGGCCTGAAAATGAACATATGTAGCACCCAAAGACATTCCTCTTGCCCCTTTCCCGGTCATTTTCCACCCGGAAGGCCATAGGTAGTCTAATCTCTTTGGATTAGTTTCATCTTTTTATGAATGACACTTAAATAGAATCACATGCTGTTTCATTTAAGATCTATCCACATGGTGGTGTGTAGCAAATGATGCCTTGTCCTTATTATGATTCACTGTTAAAATGGTATAACTGCTGCTATGGAGGAGTGACGTGTGGATTTTTTCTAGTTTAGGCCAATTACAATTGACCCTGTTACGGTGAACACTTTGCACACTTGAACTCATTTCCCGAGGATATACACCTTGGTATGGAATCGAGTCTGAGCACAGAACAGCTGTTTCTAGAGGCCAAGATCATATGCTCCAATCTTATCCCCATCTAGTCTCTTACCCATATGGAAGTCAGATGATTTAGCTAAAATGTATATTTGCACAGGTCTTTTCAATGTGTAAAATTCCTCCATAATTCTCCATTGCCTCTGGAATAAGATCTAAACCTCCCTTGCCTAGTAGCTTGGTCTTCTTTCTTCACCGAGCTTCTTTACACCAGGCACACTGCCAAGCTCTCTATCTGCCTTCTGTCTTCTGCCCTCTCCCTCCAGTACTGGAAATCCACTACTGTAACTGGCTAATTCTTACCCCTCCTGCGGAATCCAGCATAGCTGCTTGCCTGAAAGAAACTTCTAATTTCTTGTGAGCTCTTTCTTTTTCAGGAACTCCTTTTCTCCATTCTTCTGCCAAATATTTCAGCACTGATGCCTGTCCAGATTTGTTTTATTCAGTTCTGTTGTAATAGCTTTGCCAACATCTCATTTTAATTGTGGAACTCTACTGAAGTTTGTGTTTCTCCACTACCATAATTACAGTGCAATTCATCCACACAGGCCTTTATTAAATGTGCAAGACTCCCCATTGGTAGCATAATTGGAGTAGAAAGAGTTGAACCTCCAAGATACGTCAGTGTAATCTCTAGCCTTGAATCTTCAATCTACAGAATATGGATATACAGGATGAATGGTAGACAGTGGATGAAACCTGGACAGAGGTAGTGTCTTAGTTACTTTTCTCATTGCTGAGACAAAGTACTCAACATCCACAAGTTAGAGGCAGAAAGGTTTGTATCGGTTCACATTTCGTCCAGGTTTTAGTCCATAATCAGCTGGTTTCAAGGCAGGGTGGTATGGCACAGGGATATAGCAGAGGACAAACAGTTCACGGAGGGCAGAATATAGCAAAGCCACAAGGGATGACCACAGCTCTTGGTATCCCTTACATCTTATCCAGGCTATTTAGGATGTGTAGCACTCCCACCCTAAGTGCACTCAATCCTAGCGTTGCACCATGAACCAATCCCAATGTCACACACTCTAGATCCAGCCATCTCTGAAAAAGCCCCACCTATGTCTGCATGAGACTTAGGGGGACATCTAGATACAAGCTGTAATGTACTCTAACACTGAGCCATGTCCCCAGCACAGCTGATGCTCATTTTTAATCTTTGTGAAACAAAGATATATTATATGATGTCAGCTTTTTTACTGAGAATGTTTCCCCATGGTGCCCACTGTTTTGTATTCCATCATGACGGGAGGTAAATTAAGGTATTTTCATTTAGACCTTAATATATATTCTTAGCCCTGTACTTGATGTATTATATATTCATTTACTTCTGACCCCCAGATTTGTGAGCCAAGAATCACAACCATTTTACAATCTAAGAAACCAAAGCTCAGAGAATTTGCACGGAATCACAGAGCAGTCAGTGGTAAGTTGACAAGTCAAACCCATATCTACCTGTTATGGTTTGCATCTAGATGTCCTTCCAAACCATCATGTACTCATGAGTGGGGCATTTTGGAGCTGGCTGGGTCTAGAGTATGTGATACTGGAATTAAAGACATATGGTACTAAATTACTCTGCTGATTGGTTTAGCATAGTTCTGGATGGAGATAATGAAAGGCCCACCTTGGGTATGGAAGGCACCACTGAAAAGGCGGGTAGCCTGGATGGATTAAAAGGGAAGGGGAGGCTTATTTCATTTGCTGTTTCCTGCCTGCCTTGGATTGAAACCTCTATAAATTCTGAGCTAAATAAACCTTTCCTCCTTTAATTTTGGGTGTCAAGAATTTTGTCTCAGCAAGGAGAAAAGTAACTAAGACAGAGTACTCACCTAGAATGAGCAGGGGTTCCATTCCCAGTGTCACAAAAAAGAAGATAAATAAAGGACTGAATAAATACATAGCCACACTAGCAATTAAAACAAACAAAAATCTTCTCATAATGGATAAAAGGAAAAGTCTCTGTGCCTATACAATTTTGTGTAAGTAACATGAAACAAAGAGGAGAGGGAAAATGAGGCTCCAAGGAAAAAGTGAAAGGACATAGTCAGTTCCTGCCCGATGGCCTGAGAATCTGTGTAGATAAAATCTGGGCAAAGTCAGTTCTCTATTCCCCATTCAGTTTCTCATCTGGAAATAAGGGGGAGTGGATAGGACTATTCTCACTCCCATCTAAACATCCTTTAAGAAAGTCACTCGAAAAAAGCCCAGCTTCACTATAAGTGCTGTTTCTTGAAAGAATGGAAAAATATGGTTCGGTACGAGAGTGGATATCTGCCTGACCTGGGGAGTTCTTCTGTACCACAGTGTGGATCGCCTAAGGGCTCACAACATCGACCTCGCTGTAGGCCAGGAGCCAATCGGTCAGAGTCTCAGGGGACACCAAGAAGTGGATGTCATTAATGTAAGCCATTCCTGCAAAGATGCAGTATGGTCCTTCATTTACTCTTTCATAGAAGGCTCACAGGAAGTTTAAGTAAGAGATCCCCAGAGCCACAGAACCAACAGGAAGTTCTACTGGCTATAAAGTATGTCCATTTCAGCTATCCATAAAGGAAGAAATGGGACTTACAAGGCACTTGAGGACCACGAAAGTCATATTAGTAAGTGCACCCCTTAGAATGCAGACATTTCAAAGTCACTGATCACTTTAGAGCATAGGATGATATAATCCAAGATCTTCAAGACAGTGAGTCCATCAGCACAAGCTCTGGGCCATGGTGGAGAAAGGACTGAAAATGCAGAAAATAATAATAAAGGCTGTGATAATAATACAAATGAGGAAATAGCATAAATTCTATGTATTTCTTACTTATTGCTATGTAAATATATATTATTAGATAAATTACCACAAACTTGGTGGCTTAGAACAACACAAATTAATCATCTCGTAATATTCATGAGAAGTTTGAGACATTGTAGCTGAGTCCTTGATACAGGGGCTCAAGTTGCCCGACAGCTTAGTCCCACTTGGGGCTCATGTAGGGTAAGACCCTTCTAAGTGCTTTGGGGTCACTACTTCATTGAATTTGTAGGACTAAGATCCGTGTCTTCTTTCCAGCTGCCAGCTGGAGACCATTTCATCTCCTACAGATCGCACACCGGATTTTAGCACATAGCTCCCTCCCCAGTTTGGTTATTTGTTTCTTTGAAGCCAACAAGAGCAGTATTTGTTGTAGCTTTAAATCTCTCTGTCTCCGACTTCTAGACTGTTTTTTAAAGTGTTCACTTGACCAGATCAGATCCACTACACCCAAGAGTGGAAAAATCTTGGAGCCATCTGGGAATTCTTCCTATCACATTCCTAAACCCAGGGATAACTACTGATCTCTACTGATCTGCTAAGCCAGAGAGATCTGCAGAAGTTTACCTATAGAGGCCCAAGAGGTGGTCACAAGGACTCTTCTCTAACACATCCAAATTCAGCCTCACTCCGTTTTCCTCCACATTTTCAGGAGCTCCTCTCTAGACAGTACAGTTGACATATTTAAAAGCATAACTATTATTCTACAAAGATAATTTGATTCTGCAGGTCACAATCTTTTGTCAAGTTAATAGATTTGTTAAAATTCTTACTGTTATAAATTAATTTACTTCTCTCTTGTAAGAAATACAAAGAGTTTGGCTAAGTAGATCTCTCCAGAAATGTCGGTGACAACAAATACTCATGAGAGTGCCAAGGAAGCAGTGCATTGTGGGACCACAGCCCTTGTCCTGGTCTAGCCTCTGAGACTGATACAGTGATGAGTCTTCTCTGAAAAGACAAAGGAGCCAGGGCAGGACTGTGATTCCCTGGTCTCTGGCTCAGTCTTTCTTTCAGTCTCCAACTCATTGCCTCCACGGTACTTTGAATACATTAAAGGAAATGTATGGGTGCAAGAGCCTGGAATTCAACAGCTCATAACTACAATTAACCACATTAATTAATGGCTGTAAGATAAATGAGCCATGCGATCCGTTTATCCCTGGGTTGTAAGTATTTAAATTCACAGTGGGATGCAAGCCCATTTTTCACCAATGTGAATTTAAAACAAGTTTGAGTCAGAGTTGCATGCAGCAGGAGGCAGACAACAATTTCCTCTGTGGAGTTCACATTTTAGGTCCTATGAGCTGGCAAGAAGCCGACAGAAGCAAAGAATTCTCAAGTACAGCAGAAGTATAGAAAGATATCTGCATCCCAGCACACGCCTTCTGAAAGTGAAGAGAATTACCAAAGTCAGTAAGGCTGACTGTGTGTGATACTGCACTGGGAAATGTCCAGCAAGTGTTTCAGGTTAATTTTCACCATCCCTATTTTTTGTTCAAGGAAAGTGGTGCCCAGAGAAGTTAAAAAACTTCAGTAGAAACAAAAGTTTTGCTTTCTCATTCCCACACCTCTTCTAGGATGTTCTCACCGTGTGCCTTCGGATGACCTCGTCTTCAGTTTTCACATATCTGTTGTCTCCTCACTTACCAAAATTTCCCAAATAGTAGCTAAGCATTTTCCTTTCCTCTCGATTTTTTTAAGCCACTAACTGGACATAGGTAAGATTCAGAAGACAAGGAAAATAGGAAAAGGAAAGATTTTGATCCATGCAAATAATAAACAAAATTAAAGTGATCTTTTCTTCTCCCTAAGATATGTAACAATCACAAAGAGTTAGTAGTGATGAAAAAGCTGGCAGCCATCAACTGAAATCGTCAATATTACCAGAGAGAGTGTACACTAACATCACACACCCACTGATATAAAAAGGGGCACAACTTTACTTCTGTGGTATGCATAACAAAATTACATGACCCCGAGGTAATCATGAGGAGTAAAGTAAAATCAAACAAGCCAAAATTAAAATAACCAATATTCTTCAAAATTGTTGAGGTCATGAAAGACTAAGGATTCATTGCAGATTGAAGGAGACCAAGGAGATAAGAATTTAACACACTGTTGAATCCTGAATTGGATCCTGGAACAAGGAAAGAACATTCATATAAAACCTGCTAAAATTCAAATAAGGGTCTATTGTTCAGCTATGTCTCAGTACAATGTTATATTGTAGGTACGTATCATAATAGTACACAAATGTTACCTTTATGGTTTTGGTGATTGTGTATGGTTATAAAATACATGAACGTAAAAAGAAACTTGTCAAAGGATATATATGAAAACTTTATATTTTACAGATTTTTTTCTCAAAATACAATTTTTAAAAATAAAATGAAAACACAATCTTGGATACTGTTCAAATAGAAACTTTTCTGAAAATTATAGTATCATATACAGGCATAAAAATATCTCTTTTTTAAAAAATTTAACTCTGCTAAATCTGAAAGATCAGGAATTTTTTATAGCACCTGTCTTCATAAGTTCCACAACTTGGAAGAAGCAGCTAACATATCCTTCAGTAGGTGAATGATTAAACTATGCTATATCCAGGCAACTGAATATTATTCATCAATAAAAGAAATGAGCTATTGAGCCATGAAAAGACATGAAGGACACTTATATGCATATTACTAAGTGAACAAAGCTAATCTGAAAAGGCTACACACTGTATGATTTCTACTGTGTGACAGTCTGCAAAAAGCCAGTAAAAAGGTCAGCAGTTGTCATAGATTAGAGAGGAACAGGCTAAGCACAGAGGATTTGTAAGGTAACAAAACCCCAGAGTGGTAGATACATGCCATTTAACAGTAGTCAAATCTATAGCTGCAGTGAATGTTCCACCAGTTGTCCAAGTGTGCAGACAGGCATATGAGAATTCACTGCCCTTACCTCTCAGTGTTGCTACAAACACAAAAAATTTGTAAAAATAGTTTGTTTGGTTTTCTTTGGTTGTTTTTCCTCATTGAGTTTATTGGTACATTTTAGGTATACAGTACAGTTATATTCATCATTGGGATCTTGCACCTTTGCATGGCAGGTCTTGGTGCTCATTTTCCCTCTTGACTCTGCCCTCCTTTCACCCCTCTCCCCTCCCCATTGACAAACACTTATTTCCATTTTTTCATTTTCTCCTATTTTTTTCCTCTCCCTTTCCTCTACCCTTCCCACTTTCCCTACACCGTTAGCCCTTTTCTTCCTATTTCACATTGTCAATTACATCATTAGGATCTTATGTACTATTATAGTTCATTCACACCGGGGAAACTATTCAGTATTTACACATGTGTGACTTATTTATTTCACTTTAAAAGTAGTTTGTTAATTGAAGGTAAAGAAGCTAAAACGTTGAAAGTGCTATGGTTTGAATATCTCCAAAATTCAGATTGAAATTTAATCCTAGTTCAGCAGTACTGAGAGGTAGGGCCTTCAGAATGCAAGTAGATCATGACATTATTATCCTTTTGAAAGGGCCTGAAGGAATTTGCTCCTCCATACCCTCCTGCTATGTAAGGATACAGTGTTCACTCCGTCCATGTAAGGACTCAGAAAGAAGAAGGCAATATCATAAAAGCAAAGGCATCCCTTGTCAGACACGGAATCTGGCCTCACCTTGATCATGGACTTCCCACCCTCTCAAACTGTAAGATAAATTTCTACAATAAGAAAAAAGATCAGGAGAAGATAAGTCCCCTTGTTTCATGAAATAATTTGAAGAAAGAAGGCTTCCCTTTTATTTCTTGAGAGGAGCTCAGGTCTTTGCCATCACCTTTGGATATTCCTGGGCGGTAGTGCAGACTCTTAAGCTTTCTGACTCTTAAGTCTCCTCACGCGGTACTCTGTAGTGATTTCCAGACTTTCCACTTGCTACGGGATCCTCCACCTCTCCAGTGCAGCACACAGCCTTTTGTAATTTTCCCACTGTGGATTCTGCAGGTGGCCATCAAAGGCTACCTACTAAATCCTTTATGTGATATATATACTATATCGCATATACAATATATAATGACATATTATTATACATTAAGTCTGGTGTTCTAGTGATTTCTTACTGATACACCCTGGAAAGCTTTACTCTGAACCCCCGAGTTCAGCTGTCCATGGTGTTCTTTACTGGTGGACCCTCCTGGCTTCTTTTGGTTTTCCCAAAGCTATGCTGAAGCTTGTCAGATCCATCAAACAGAAACACAGGGTAAGTACCACCCCACTGCTGTGCAGTACAGAGCTTGCTATGTGTTTGTAAGCCTGGCCCAAAATATTTCCTGTTGCTCTTTGGTCTTCCTCCTAGTTCAGTGACGGTTAGCAATAACACCTCTTAACAATGGCAATACTCCAAGCTGAAAAAAATCAAATGTAAAAAAAATAAATTTTTTTTAAATCTGATCAAGCTGATAAACATTTTATACTTGGACTTGGAAACATTTTTATATCACTTTGCCAAGTGTGAGAATTTTACTCAAAGAATATCATCATTTGAATACAAAATAAGGCAGTTCAATACAAACAGTAAAATCATATCTTAGGATGTTTATTTCTGTTATTGTAATTCATATTATTTAAAATAATAATAATTAGCATAAATATCCAGCAACGGAGGAATGGTTAAGCAAATAAAATTGTATCAACTTGATGGAATAGTATGTAGCCAATAAAAATGTTAATTAGGAGTATGGCAAAGAAACTCCACATTTGTTTATGATATAATGTTAAATGAACAAAGCAGAATACAGAATTATTTGTACACTATGAGTAAAAAACTGTAAAAATTATGTCTGCATGTGAGTAAGGTCTGGAGTAAATATGAAAAATGAAAACAGCTTTATTTGGGGTTTTTGTTATTGTCATTATAATGCTGTTGCACTGCAAACAAAGAATTTCTGAAAGATGAAAGAGTTCAACCAGAAATGGGGCACTTTTCAGGGGGAAGAATGCTCATCTTGAGTACCTCTTCTGTGTTTTTATTTCCACAAGGAAAATATTACATTTGAGAGAAAGGATCGTGCTTAGAATAATAAACAAACATACAAAGAAGAATCCCGGGACTTGCTTCCTCAGCAATACCCCCAAATACTACAGTGGAGTTTTCCTGCAGGTCACTCCACACATGGGCTCAGGAAAGGAGAGTTGGAGAGATGGAAAGTAGAAAAGCATGTCTGAGAGTCCCAGGAAGCCTCTTCATGAACACAGAGACTCTTCCCTCCAGGCACTGGACCTTCTGGATCCAGACCCTGACTTGGGGAGAGCTCCCCAAATAATTCAGTCCCCTCCCGGTCTCCCACCTCCAGCTGCATATCCACAATTGCCTATCTCTGCCTTCACCCTCTGCCCAGGGGGGCCAAAGAGAGCGAGTCTGGAGTGCAGTGAGGCCCGCTCCCCTTTAGCAGCACTGCACTTGCCCAGGAGAAGGAAGGGTCTAACGCTCTCTCAGTAGTTCCCTGTTCTTACGTCTGGACCTTGAAGAGGCTGAAATAGAGCAAGCTCAGAAAAGGACAGAGACCGTGTCCCTGTGCACATAGGGCTTGCATCAAAGTGAGTGAGATCAAGTCCAAGGGTTTCACATGAGGCAACTTGGAATCTAGTTCTTCTCACTACGTGGTCTTGAGATTCAGAGAACAGCAAAAAAATTACCTTTGTTTAAAAGAAAAAGAACATCAAATATTTGGATTCTGAACTCACTCCATAATTTAACGTGTATTTCAGTCACGTGGTACTCCTCTGTGCCCTTACATAAGCTGTTCCTTCTCCCTGGGTGACTTTGTTCTACTTCTTTGCCTAAGAAACTCCTATCCTTTCTCCAAAAGATAAGTGTGATTGTTGCCATTTCCTGAGGTCAAAATGGAAGTTAAAGGGCTTGTACTTGAGGTTACACAGCTAGATAGCAGAAGAGCTAGTATTCAAATGCTGGTCTGCTGGAATTAAAACTTCAACTTTATTTGATATCACACATCACATTCCGACAATAAGTGTGGGATGCAGGGTCACAGGGGGTTTATCCAACCATTTTATTTTCATTACGTGTTGACACCCTCATCTTCAGCCCTGGGCTGTGGGCCCATGTTATAAACCTGATATCTGTCGGTGAATGAATGAATACGAAAGCTACTTATAAGTGTGCACCTATACTCGTAAGCACATTCATAACAGCTTATTTCAAAACCAGCCCTATTATCCCCTCATAGTGGCACAGAATGAAAGCCACAATCCAACAGAGTGGGCATTGGCAAGCCTGCCCAGTGTGAGTCTAAGCTGTACCATTCACATCTCAGCTTTCACACACAAACCAGCACTTCTGCACACTTTCTTCCTCTCAGCAAAATGGTAAGGCTGCAACCTCAAAATATTCAGATATGCTGGGAGGAAGAAATGCCACTAGCAAATATTGTTTAGTTTATCTCATAAAATATTCATCTCCACACGTAGAAAGATGACCAGACACTGCCTGGGTTTTTGTTGTTTTGTTTTGTTGGTTTTGGTTTGGAGTTTTTTGTTTTGTTTCGTTTTGTTTTTGTTTTGTTTTGATTTGGGGTTTTGGTTTTGGGGTTTTGTTTTTGTTGTTTTGATTTTTGGTTTTTCTTTTGCTTTTTGGAGGGTAGTAGTTCTGGCAGTTGAATCCAGGACTGCATGAAGACTAGATAAGTACTCAAGCACTGAACTATATCCCCTGCCCTTTTAAAAATTATATTTGACACCAAGTCCTTCTTCTAAGTGGCCCACGCTGACCTCAAACTTGTGTATTTTCAAGCTGCCCATGTGACAATGAATGGTTGTGCAATTCCTGAAAAGTCAACAGGGAGGCTCTGGAGAGTTAGTACAAGACAGCCCCAGCACAAGGCTGGGAATTGTGGCCCCTTTCAGGGCAACTTTTATACATTAGGACTAGTAGGAAGATGAAATATTCATCAAACCGTGACTAGAAATTCTCTTTAAGTTTTCTTAGCCAGATCAGCATTACAGAACCTTCTTAATCCATAAATAGCATTGACCAAGCTGTCATGCAGCTCAACAGAAAAAAAAAAAAACATTAAAAAATAATTCAAGGACCCAAATAGATATTTTTCTAAAAAAGACATAAAAAGAACCAAAAGGTATACGGAAAGAGGTTCACCAAAACCACAAGGTGCTATCCCCCACACCTACTAGGACGGTTATTATCAATGGGATAAGAGACAACATGTATTGACCAGGAGAAAAGAGAGCCATTCCTTACAATACTGGCGCAAATGTAAATTAGAACAGCCATTGCAGAAAAACAGTATAATGTTTTCTCAAAAAATTAAAATAGAACTATCATAGGACCCACCAATCTCTTTGTTGGGCATACACAAAAGAAAATGAAAATCAGTACCTCATAGAGATCTGCAGCACGATTCACAATAGCTCAGACATAGAAACCTTAGTATTCCTCAATGGTGACTCAAGAAAATGTGCAGTATGTAGGGTGGAATATTAGCCAATCATTTTTGAAAAGGAGACCCTGTTACTTGCGTTAACATAGATAAACCTGGAGAATAATCTGCTCAGCGAAATAAACCAGATGAATATTACATAATCTCACTTATATGGAATCTTTACAATGTTAAATACAGCAAATGGTAGCTGCCAGTGGCAGGAAAGAGGAGAAAATGAGGAGATGTAGGTCAAAGGGTTTCAACTTAACAGTTATGTAGTTAAGTCTGAAGATCTAATGTAAAGCAAGACTGAAGTTCATAATGTATTATATTTAGAAAATTTTCTAAGAAAGTAGTTTCATTTTAAGGAAAAAATACTGGGGAACAAACCTAGGGATTTTGCACTGAGCTATATACTTAGACTTTTTTTTTCTTTAAGATAGATTCTCATTATGTTACTAATTTTCCCAGGCTGGACTCGAATTTGTGATCCTTAGCCTCCCGGAGTACTGCGGTTACAGATTTATACATTGATTCCCAGTTTAAGACAGATCTTAAGTACTCTTCCCACACACACACACAAAAAGGTAATGATGTGGGCAGGGGTGATGGGTGTGTGGATATATTTATTTGCTTAACTGTATAAATTGTGTCTCTAAGTCCCTAGATATCAAAAATTCACGTTTTTACCTTAAATGTACACAATTAAGAGTAAATATCATTGGCCCAAGGAACCAAATACACATAGAATTCATTAGAATACAATTTTTATACACATTTATCTATCTCTTTAACAAAAGGAGACTTTTTGGATCAGTATAAAACTCTCTTTTTGTAATGATTGGCCAACCTGTCTCATGGTGGACAGAATAGAAAATACACCAAAAAGAGAAAAGGAAAGTGCTAAGTTTTATTTCCGCCAAAATTCACGTTAAAGCTCGGTCCCCAAGGTAAGAGTGTTGACAGGTAGTGGGGAATTTAGGAGGTATTTTGGGTCATGGAGGTACCATAGTTGGAAAGGACTAATGCTTCTATTTCAGAAGCAGGTTAGCTTTCAGTGGGCTGGAGTAGTTACACACAGAGTGGATTACCATAAAGTGATGCCACCCATGTGTGTGGCCTCCTATGCATACACATGCTTCCCACACCACTTCGATGTTTCCATTTGATGGGGCCCTGCCAGTTGCCAGCACCATGCTGTCTGGACTTTCTAGCTACCACAACCTGAGCCAAATAAACCTATTTTGCTTCTATGTTCTCCAGCAGAAAATATTCTGTTACAGGAACATAATATGGACTAAGACAGTAAAGGTGATAAAGCAGTTAGTAGTGTGTGCTCCATTTGCCCAGTACCTACAGAAGGAAGGAAGTACTCAGAGTCCAGTAAGATTCATCAGCAGGCATTTGAAAAGCACCCTCCTCATAATTATTTTATAAAGTCATTAAGTCTAATGCATGGAGAGAAATGGTGGAGAGTTACGATCCTAAGTTAAGTTGGTTTTCTCTTCCTTTCCCCTGACCAATGGGCCATATCCTTTTTTTTGGAACTGATCCCTCCCTGGCTTCTACCTCTCCTTAGTGGTTCTTCACATTTTTCTTTAGAGAATGCATCTTGGAATAGGCTTCAAAACTTAATGAGGTGGAGTAATCCCATCGTTTCAGTAAACATGGATTTAGGCTGAGCCGTGGTTTGGAAATTGAAAGAACTACCTAGAATTGAAGAATCCTACAGTGTTCCTGATAGAGTGGTAATCACTGAGTCCCTGACCCAGGAGACATCTATAGACTAGTTGAGTATACTACCCAACTCAGAGAGACTATCTCCAGATTTGCAAGTTTGTGTACAGTTATTTATGAGGAAAGAACTTTCCAAGAGAAACTGAGAAGAGGAAAGGAGGAAAAGTAGGGCTATTCAAGGATATGATTTTATGACAAGTTTCACCAACTGCTCCCACAGGGAACAATGAATTATATAGCAACCTGCAATCGTTATCACTCCATCCAAATGAGGGAGCTTCCACGCTATCCCACCCACTTCATCACTGGCTAAGGGCCACCTTGGTGCAAATCCCAAGGCTCTTTATATTCATTTTAGTGTAGGCAGAGGCTCTACCCTTCCCAGGAAGTCCCCTGAGAACAGCAGGTGCCAGCTGATTGAAGGGAAACACATGGGCAAAAGAGGGTACAGAAAGTGGCAGGAAGAATGTGCACACTGTACAAGCTATAATTCTGCGAGAGGGCTCATAAAGGAAGAGGAGACCTAGATATATGCATTATGTTTAAGGGCATTCCTAAGCATTTATTAAATAAACGCACCTGGATCCAGAACACAGGCCATCCTTTGGTGGCTGTCATCACAGGATGAATTTCCCTCAGTAATGCCTCTATATTTGCAGAAGAGACCTAGAAATGACCCTCCTGCTCACAGTAGAATTACTCATTGTCTTATTCTGCTCTAGCTCCCATGTTGCTCCTGTTGTCATCCCTCCTTCTCTATCCTATCAAGCAAGTTGGCTAAGAGCGAGCAGCTACCATCATCAGCATAGATTTACCCAAGCAAGAGGCACAAGGCATCAAACTCGTGAAGAATCATTTGTACGTGAGCATATATTCATAGCCAGCATTGTTTTAACTTCCTTTTTAAATATCACATTTCCCTTGACTCCCTTGGCTGTGGATCCTCATAAAGATTAGGGCAAAAGTCTTCCATTATTGGTTGGGACAATGTCTCCTATCACATGACAGCAAGTCCGGCAAAGCCTCACTGGTGGACAATTTGAAGACAGCACCACCACATTGCAACAGCCCTAAATGTGATTCAGTGTTCATCTTGTTGAATCAGAACATCCACAGAGGACAGATTCAACAAGGAGGAGTCAAAATTTTTCTACAGGGGTCAGCAAACTATGGCCCACAAACCAAATCCACCCACCACCGATTTCTGTAAATAAAGTGTACTGGAACACAGCTATGCACATTGCCTTACATCTTGTAGAAGACTACTGTCACCCTAAAATAGTAAAGTTAAACCACTGTGACAGGGAATGAATGCCCTGCAAAAACTGAACTCTTTGATATCTAGACCTTTTGGGCAAAAGTTTTTTGACCCCCTATTATAGTCATTCTGACAGCACTCAAAGATGTTTCTTCAAGGAGAAGTTTGTAAACTGTAACAGAGTTTGTCAACTTGTGTCTTAGCAAGTCTTCAGGAAAGAGTGAACAAGATTGCTGTAGGAGAGACTCAACATGAAATAAGTCAGATTCTTAAATCATAGGCATGGCAAAACACCAGCTTCACTGAGGACAAAGCCAGAGAGTCACAGTGACCAGGAAACATATGAAGACTAGATAAGAGTACCTCCCTGTTCAGACAACTGCTCCCTGAATGAAAGGGGCATATGCATACACGTACATAGTCAAAGAGTTCTCCTGGATGGTATCAAGACAGTGAGCTGCTGAAGGTTAGAGGCTATGGACAAGAGAGAACACAGAATGGGTTCTCCAGAACTGGGTCTAGAGAGGCAGGAAGGAAAGAAGGATGTGGGAAAATGGAAAGAGAGGAAAGGAGAAGGGGACTGTGGAGGAAAAAGAGAAGATGCAAGAGACACAAAGAATGGAAATATAACTCTGTGCTTAGCTGCCTTTCTGTTGCAACTGTGGCTCGCGGGCTGGGGGTGTGGATGGAGTGACACACAGCCATTCCTTCTGCACTGGACATGTCCAGCTAATTGGAATGGCCACTCATTTTGACACTGAGAATGGACTTCTGGGGCCCAAACTTGATTCTACCATTTACTGGTTATATGAACTGGGCTATTTTACATAGTCTCTCTGTGCTTCATTTCATTTCTTTT
Source organism: Fukomys damarensis (assembly GCF_012274545.1). Classification (NCBI taxonomy): domain Eukaryota; kingdom Metazoa; phylum Chordata; class Mammalia; order Rodentia; family Bathyergidae; genus Fukomys; species Fukomys damarensis. The sequence continues at coordinate 19,906,676 of NW_022900934.1, forward strand.
TTGGCGGGGAGTGATTTGGTTTTTTAAGACAGGGTCTCACCATGTAGTTGAGACTGACCTAGAACTCACTATGTAGCCCAGGCTGGTCTTGAACTCACAGCGATCCTCCTGCTTCAGCCTCCCAAGTGCTGGGATTACAGGTGTGTGCCACCACGCCTGGCTTGGGCTTCATTTCTTAATCCCTAAAATGGGAATGAAAATGACAGCACGAATGTTAAAGGTTATTATAGGATTCTTGCAATGTATTTAGATCTATACCAAGCATAGAACAATCTCTATAGAAGTGTTTGCTAAATAAAATGTAATCTTTGCAGGCTACTAGAACTAATCCCTGAGGTCAAGTCTGCTGGAGTAAAGGTTTTAAAAATTTAAAATAATCAAAGCAACAAAATATTTCAAAGCTGTTTGTGTCTTCAAAGAAAAAAAATTGTACAAAGGGAAAAATATAACATTAAAATAGTGTAGTAAAATTTAATGAAGTAGAGTAATGACACCACTTTAGAACTTACTAAAACTAAAACATAGTCTCAAAAACTCAGAGGTGGTTTTTAAATTTAAGGATGCACCCATATTCAACGTCTCCTGGCAAAGTACCAGCCCTGGGAGACGTGTGCAGACCAACTGAGTCTATTTCCCTATTCAAATGACAATTCCCTCAGTTAGCTTCTGCTGCTGGGAAATATCTGGGGATTTCAAGGAATTGGAGGTGACACCTTAACTAGTACCAAGAAGGCTAAACTGTTGCTCATCAATATTAACTATTAGTGAGTGTAGCTAAGCTGCTTAAAACTCTGCAACAACTTCCGGATGCATACACCTCAGTATGTTTCCTAAGCCCCTCCTGTTGTGCCAAACCCTCCCTCTCCATCCCAGCTTTTACCATTCTCTGCCACGTCTACTTTACTCTCTACCTCCAGGATTTAAACTTCAAATACAGCAGGATCACTCCTCCTTCTGGCTCAGTGCAGACGTCACTCTTAGCCATGACCTTGGCTCCCTTAAACTCCCTCTGATCTATTGTTTCATAAATATCTTACTTTTGTCTGAGCCCTTGATTTACTTTCTTCATTTAAGTTACTTCAATTTATAGTTCAAAGTTCTCTTGTTAATTTTTAAAATTTGTCTGCTGTTGCTTCTTATACCACTAAAATGCATTTTCCATGAGAGATGGAACCATGTTTGCTTTGCCCTCGGTTGTATCCTAAGAGTTTCAGACAGTGTCCGATGGATGCTAAGAGCTCAATGAACCTTTGTTCATTGAGTGAGGGAACGAATGAATGAATACATGAATGGTGAATCATAATTAAAAGGGAGTTATGGAAAACACAAGTCTGAGTTCAACTTCTAACTTTAATGCTTCATCTAGGACTTAACTACTTCTCTATGCCTGTGCTGAGCACATGTAAAAAGTGATTAGAACAGAGCTTGGCACCTGACAAAAGTGCAATAGTTGTTTTTTATTATAACTACTAGTAATACTGGTATCGTGTCTCAATTTCATCTTCTAACAAGTAGGAGAAAAATCCAATCTCACCTGCCTCTTGTGAATTAGCCCTAAATAAATGATTGTCAGTATTCATATCGACAGGGGCATAACTGTAGCCCTCTTCTCATCTATAGGAAGAGCTGCAAGACCTCAGCCCCAAGGTCTCAGGCTGTGGAAGAGGGTATGTGCCACTGCCAGGAGGCCATGTGGCAGACCCAGCTCCCTGTACATTACAGCAGACAGGCAGCCTCAGCAGTGGCAAGGAGTAGGGGACCAACCCACACAGCATATGGACCTGCAGCGGAGCATATGTGTCTGGTCCTAGAGAAGGGGCTCCCATATGCTCCCTGAGCTGGGCCTGCCTCGCCCACTCCCAGCATCCCCAACTTTGGGCCAGTTCATAAATCAGCTGCTTCCCACCATCCCAGTGCACCAGCTGATCCATGTGTGATTAATGCACCATTTGCCTGCAGCCTGGAGAGAACCCCAGGTACCAGAGGAGAGAAAGGAAAACGACTTAATTGGAGTGGAGTAGGGGAGGAGGAGGGAAGAGGAGGTCACTCCTCATTGCCTTTGAGCCCGCACTACCTTTAGATCTGGCTTTGTAAGAAGGAGCTTTCTTGGAAATCTTTCTTACAGACTCCCCAGGAACCCCACTGTGGCCTAGGCTATGTCATGGGCCTTACCTGCAAAGGGTCAGAAAGCCGATGGCTCTCTTCTGACCTGTCCTGCTCCCCCATGATCCTCCTGGGCCTCTTCATCTGTGTTTAAACAAGCATTCAGATCCTGCAGAAAACCAACAGGCTGGAGTCCCTGGAGACAGCAAGACTAGATCTGCCAGCCGGCAAATCCACTCAACTGTGTTTCAGGCCAATATTTTCCAACTGTGCTCGACAGAGGGCAAAAGGTTTTATGCAGTTGCCACAGGAAGGGAGGGCTCTAGAGCTCTGTAGCTGGTTCAATCAGAGTAATTCTGCTTTTACTTTGTATGACGTTTTAGGCTTTTCAAATGCTATTTAGCTTTGAATTTTGTTAAGGGTCATATGACTGAAAAATCGAGACAAGTTAAAGATGCTGTGATATAGTGAGGAGGGTCTCCCTTTTTAAAAAGCATAAAGGACATTTGCCTAAAAAGAAGGATCATTGGCATTCACCGAGAAGGAGACAGGACAGCACTGTAATTAATGACAGGCTCTCTGGATCACTCTTCCACTGGTGATCATGCGATTTGGGGCAAGACATTTTTCTCTCTAAGCCTCAAAATTTTCACGTATGAAATGGAAATAATAAATGATACCTGGCTTACCAGGTCATGGCAGAGACTGAATGAGATTAAGATTAGTCCATGAAGGGCTCAGGATTTAGCTCAGTGGTTCTATTGCCTGCCTTGCAAATGCAAGGTCCTGAGTTCGATCACCAGTACTAAAAAAAAAAAAAAAAAAATTAGTCCATGCACTACTTTTCTACTGGCTGGAACCTAGAAAACAAACAGTATATTTTGATGTTTTTAAAAATTGTTCAGTGCATCACTCACTATGCTGAACACATTATTTTTATTTATCTATAGTTCTCTATTACATAAAAGTTATCCCAGTTTTATAGATGAGCAACTTGAAAATCAAACCTTCATCCTGACCGAACAATGGTTCCAGAATATCTATGAACATCACAGAGTGCATTGATGTTTTAGGGAGCCCAGTTTGAGAATCATCTGTCTAACTATTTACACCGTGGCAAACGTCTGAGATATTTAATTCCTTCATCTGAGTAAGGACCTCTTGATACTGTTCTTGACTTTGCACAGTTGTTGTAAGAAACTTTTACTTAATTTCTCTATATAATGAACGATTCCAAAATGTACCAGCTTCCAATAACCACTTTATAAATTACAGTACTCTGGTTTAGCTAGGCCATTCTTGTGGTCAAGACTCAGCTTATGACAGGCCAGCAGCTGGTCCATCTAGAATGGCCTCATACATATGTTAAGTGATGGTCAGGCTGTTGGCTAGCACACCCCAGAATAAGTTCTTATGCCCTATCATTCTCCAGCAGGTTAACACAAGCTCATACATGATGGATTTGAACATAATCGTGAATGCTCACTGTGCTTAAACACTTGTTTGCATTAGCCTTAATTCTCATTTCTTTAAAACATATAGGTAATTTTTAGATGAGGAACCTAAGTGTAAGACCTTGTCCTAAGTAATAATCTCAGAACAGCTAGCAATACGAAGGACACTGGTGTTCAGGGAATCCAGAAAGCCAATCTAGTTCCAATCAGGTTAGCTAACATCTCACCAGCCAAAGAAAGTTACATTCAGTTTAAAGACGTGGAAAACTAACCCCTAACCCCATCTTCTCAGTGGGAGTACAGCAACTTCACATGCAAGGGCTCTGGAGGAGAGTAAGGAAGAACCAGTGAACAATTTTACATCTCACATACTAAGAGACAAGTGAGACACTTAGGGAGGCTTCACATGAAGTGTTGCCAATAGAAAACCCAAGTCCTCTAGAAAGAAGACTCCCTGGGAAGCACTTTTGTGGAGACTATGAGAAAGTATATCCAATGCGCTAATTATTAAAGGGCATCATCACAACAGTTATCTTATAGAATGTGGTAAATGTGTAGAACAATGTGGCAGGACAACAAATGTTCATTGTTATTGTTGTAATTTTCATTACTGTTATTTTAAAGACCTTTTCTTGGGAGATGATGCCAGCTTCTCTGTGAGTGTCGAACAAATGTGTGTTATTTCAATCATTGCCTGCACCTTTCATGCCTACCTGGAAGCTAAAAGGCAAGCTGTCCTCAATGACTCTGAGTCACAGCATCAGGACAGAATGTCTGTTTCCTCCTGCCTCTCAGCAGAAAGTCTGTTTCACAGGGGAGATAAGATGCTCCACCGCATCTAAATATTTCAGTTCTACTTGAAAGTCTGCCAGCCTGTTAGAAAAGTGTTGGTCACAATGAAGATAAAAAGTGTATTTAGAAAGAATATGAGTGTGTGTGTACATGTGTGGGTGGTTTTTGAAATCTGTATAAGTGAACTCCTGATTCAGGAGATGTCTGTGCTGGGGGCAAAGGCTGTCTTGTGCAAGTCTCATCAGGATTGTGACTGGTTGAAAGCCAGACCTGGATTATCACAAATGGATGCAGAGGGAGGCTGGAAAGCAGGCATCCTGCTCACTCAGCAGTTTTTGGCTCTGGCCCCATCTCAACCATCTAATGCTATTCCTGCATTAGACGCTGCAAACACAATTGACTTCTATTACTTATAAAGCCAACCACTTTACTTCATTTAAACATTTAGGATGGACTTCAGAGATTCCTGAGATGCTGGACAGCGCAACCAGCCCCAGCCAGTCCATCGCTCCACCCCCATTCAGACCACATAACAAGATGTTCCTTCATTCTGCATGCAGCATCCAGTCCCATTAGATGATAATTCTGAAAGTTATTTCTGCACTTGAAAGGTAGACATCCCAAAATGTTCCTTTCTAGTCATAATGTCATCTGATACATATTCAGTGCTCCATCTCTATTCTAGGCTTGGGGATATAAAGATAGATCAAATGTCAAAGTAACTTTCAGGATGCTCACAGTCTATCATGGAGAATGAAAAGGCAAAGAAGCAGGAGTGTCTGTGGTATGAGGGCTGGTTGATTACCCCCCTAAAGAGGTGCTGGAACTCAACAACAAAAAAATCAAGAATGGTTTCATAGTTGGGGGAATGTTGGAGGTATACCTATGGGGGCTTAGATGTTTTCAGGAAAAAGGAAAAGCGATGAAGAATATTCTAGGCAGAAAAAAAATAACTGTGTACAATGAGAATATAAGTTGATTTAAGGGAGAACTTGGCTAAATTCTGTGAGGATTTGCTTGACCTTGGGCAAGTTATGCTGTCTTTTATAGAGGCAGGCAGGCAGGTTTGCGCTCTATAAAATTGAGCTGACTGAGCTTCCCAGGATTGTGGTGAGGATCAAATAGTTCACATAGCAATAGTAAGAGAAAGGTTACCCTAGATAGACTCCATTACATGGTGCCTGATGGTGTTAATTTGATGTGGTTGGAGATGCAGAAGAAACAGATGATAACAGGTGTTGTCCGGTGGATGAAGGTTCCATGGGTGGAGTGATGGTATTAAAGCCAAGGGGTATCATAGCTGAGTCTTCATCTTATTCCTGGAAGGTAACCACTATGACAATACACTTTTCATTGCTTAAGTCATTTACTGAGCACAAACTATAAGGCAGGCCGTGTGCTAAACCTTGGGCAATCACAGTAAACAAGGCAAACAAAATCCTTGCCTTCACTTCCAATCTTGGTTAACTAATTCAAAACTCCTACATTGTGATTCCGTTACTTACTACCTTTTGAAATCTCTCCTGTGTGAACCTCTTCCCATAGTTTTGTTTGGAAGGTCTGTGATCCCAAAGGTCCTAAATCAGAACTGACATACCCAAGGGAGATCCATAACTTCCTAAACTCTTCCTGTGAGAAAGTTTAACCTGACAGAGGTACATCAGGTTCCCTGACACACCATAGCCTAACTAGTCATGGCAATGTCCTAAGCAATCCTTACTGTGGAGTCCCCATCACCTAGTCCTACTAGTCCCACGTAGCTGGACTAGAAGTGTGTTTGTCACTTCATGCTAATGACCCTCTGGAGTCAGGGGACCAATTAAAAACGTAGGCTGAGCATTTCACAGCAGCACCTGAATATGTAGGCCACACGCTGGGAAAGGCCTTCAGCTGATGCCTGACACATGAGGTGTTAAATGAGATCCGCATCCTTCCAAGGAAGATGTTTGGACTTCCTCCTTCAAAGGTACCGTTGGTTTTGGCCTATTTGTTCTTCACTCAGCACCTCTGTGAAATCCTGCTTTCCATTTCCCTTTGTTTTAAATGGCCCACAATAAAAAATGCTCACAGTTCTAAATTGCTGTGTAGGAGGAAGACAACCAAGGGAGAGGAGGGCAGCAGGACAAGCCTGACTGCCCCAGCCCCAGCCACTCTGAGCACATCCTAATTAGAAGCCTGGCAGCGTGGCCCTCTGCAGGAAGCCCAGATCATTAGCGCTGGCACCATGCACACTCCGACTGCAATGTTCAGCCACGGCTGCCACGCTGGCACCACGCGGACCCTGCTCTTGGCTACAGTATCCGAACAGATGTCCAGAGATGGTTTTTGTTTTTGTTTTTGTGTTTTTGCGTGGAGGGAGGGGGTTTAAAGCATGACATGACCTTGTGCCAGAGATTTCTTTTGCCAAAATAAAGATTTTTGATGGATCAAAGAAGCAAGAGAAGAGAGATTTAAATATTCCTAAACTCTTTGGATGAAAAAAATAGAGAGGAAATATCAAAAACAAAAGATGGGTTGCTCTATTGGAATTTGAAAAGTTGATCAAAGGTCCTTTCTAACACTGCTTTTAGTAAATGCTACAAACAGTCCCTCAGACTCCACCCATCTCCGTAGCCCAGGCATCAATGAACACCTCTTGGAAGCTTCTCAAATCAGCTCATTTCTCTACATGTTCACTGCTAGAATCCTAGTCCGAGGAACTTGTGTGATTCATCTAGATCAAGAGTTGGCAGACAGGACTTCATGAGGATCAAATTAAAATAGTGTGTGCACATGTTATGTGTTGCATGTATGTAAAGGTGTGTGTGTGTGTGTGTGTGTGTGTATAAAGTATCTAGTTTTAGACAGAATACATTCCCCTTTTGTAGAAAACGAAAAAGCTGAACCTCCCTTTTATCGAAGAGAAACCTGTGGAGGAAAGTTGTTACATTAGATATTTCAGCATAAATAGAACCAGCTCCAAAATTTCATTGTAAGCCTCCTTCTTTCTACTTAGAACTCTTTGGAAACTATACGGACCTGGACCATGTTTTCTAATAACAAAATTACAGAATATCAATTGACCAGCAAAAAATATGGAGCTTTTTAAAAAATTCAGGACTAATGTGGAAGAATCAAGAATATTATCACTATTTCTAACATTAGCATTTAGTACATTTTTAAGTGGTGAAGTGACACTATAATCCCATCCCACATAAATTGGCACAGAAAGTAAAGGTATATACTTTTCTATTCGGGGATTGGCTTTGAAACTGAGTCTTTGTGATATTAAAACATTTAATTAAAATTTAATTTGTCCAGATGTTTGACCATATAATGCCAAAAACTGGTTTGACTAATGTTTTAAATTTAATTGACCAGATGTTTTTAGTGGTAGGTGTATTAATGAGTAAGAGAAGTGTTTGTGGAATTGAATCAAATTTCCCTGAAAATAGCCAGCCTCACTGGAAGAAAGAGCTTAAATATTGTTGCTACAATTAACCAGAACTCATCAGAAGTTTCAAAACTGTCTCACCCTCATACCTGGTCTATTAGGAAAGAGTTCTTCCTCTGGCTTACCTCAATAGATGAACTGTACCTTAACTGGGATCCCGCTCCCCACCAAAACAGACTCTAAAACACAAACTCAAGAGGAATTTTTGAAGTGAGCAAGAAACAAAACCCAGGTAAGTAAGGAATAAAAATTGCTTTACATAAAGCAGAAAGTGAAGGGCTTTGGAGACTGAGAATATGTCACTTCTAGTACAGTAAACAGAGCAACTCATATGGAGAGCTTGCTGTGAGCTCAATGCTTTAACATGAATTCATTTAACTTGCACAGAAATTCTGTTTTACAGATGAGAAGTTTAAGAATCTGAAGCATTAGTAGCATGTGAAGGTTCCACAGCTGAGAAGCAGCAGAGGTGAGATTGGCTCCCTGGCCCTGTAGTTCAGACCTTGCACGATGTATCACCCCTCCACCATATGTGACTTGGAGCTTCTCAGAACTTTAGTTTCTTTATCTCTGCCAGTAATCTCTGTCTCAGAAGGCAGCTATAAGGACAAGCAGCCAGAAGATTGCATGACATGTATATGGCACTCTCTGCGAGCACCCTACAAGTGCTAGTCACTACAGCTGAGGTAGGAGTTTATTGTGCTTGCACATTCCTGCCTCCTCTCTCAGCGCCACCAAGTGACCAGGATCTCTGAGGGCCAAAAGCTATGCCATTCACACAAAAGCACCCAGACTTTTGCTGCTCAACACTGTGGCAGAGGAGACAAGAAATTCCCCTCCCATGGTTCTTGCCTTAACATCTCTTTCCACTGGCCCTATGACTTTGGACTTCTCCAGCCATCTGCACAGTTTGCTTTAATATGTGGGCAGGTCTGAGATGGCAGATCATCCCACTGGACTCATTTGTATTTATTCCTCCAATCCCTAAATCCTTAATGAGTTACTGTCATGTGTAAGATGAGAGAAAAGGGTTAGTGCTGAATAAGATATACTCCTGCCTCTGACATCCCAGAAGGGACTGCAAACGATGAGCTATGTTTTTGTTATTAATAACTCCACTGAAATAATCCAGAAACACAGCAAGAATTTTACTTTCTTGTAAAGAACATTTATCCTACAGAAGTTGCCAGACACATAGGTTAAATTACATAAACTAGAACAAGATAGAAGTGCAGTGGATTCAAAGAAGATGATAGGTCTCAAGCCATACATACGTCTGAGGAACAGAGAAGAATAAGGCATGACAAAATAATCTGGGTGGTCAATGAGAAGAAGCCAGCCACACACACACTGTGTGAAAAGTATTCCAGGCAAAGAAGATAGCCAATACAAGACCTCCAGGGAGGAGTAGGCTTTACAGGATTTTAGAGGGGAAGGAAGTCCAATAGCTAGCAACAAACAAACATACGTGTGTGTGTCCTTGTGGACCTCAGTTGGGAATTCACACTACAGTGTTGGTATTAACCGGATGCATGGAGAATTTGAACAGCAGGGTCTCTTGATGTCCTTTATGTTTTTAAAAGTTAACTCTGGCTTCACTGTTCTGAAGGTGAGATAGGCAAGGATCTAGAGCAAAAAGCCATGGTAGAATTTCAGAAATGCTTCTTGGACAAACACTTCTATCAATAGCTGGAGTTGGGTAGGAAGTTGGTGCCAGGTATCACTAGGGTGCAGCATCAGAATCCCAGGCCTGGCAAGGTGGCCTCACAAGATCGCAGAATACCGGGCTCTGACATAGGCAGGACAAACATCCAGCAGTTCCCAAAAGGATGAGTTTGGATTTGTCAAATGCATGGTTGGATACGAGAAAAGAAAGAGGGGGAAAATGGGAGAAAATGAAGGCTTTTGAACTCCCCCAAGGTCTGGCCATGCTTCTTACAGCAGATTCTGAATTAAGAGGAAGATGGATACCTGGGAACTGTTTTAAGTCTCACAACAGCTCTGTCAGAATACAATGATAAGAGGAAACCGAACCCCAGAGAGATCAGACTTTCAAGTCCAAACTGTGTCACGGCTGAGATTTCAATGGGGCCTTGTATGTCCTGGGCCAGGTGCCTTTTCCTATAAGAAAGAGAGAGTTACACAGAATAGTTTCTCTGGTATGAGAAACTGAAAGTGTAAATAAGGATCAAAAGGCATAATAGATAATGTGAAATAGGAAGAAAAGGTCCAAAGAGGAAGGAGAAGTGGGAGGGAATAGGGAAAGGAAAGAAAGGACGGGAATTAATATGAGAAAATGAAAAATTAGAAATAAAGTCTTTGTAAATAGGGAGAGGTGGAGGGGTTGAAGGGAGGGCAGAGGCATGGGAAAAAAATAAGAACCAAGGTATATCATGTAATGATATAATGATGAATGTCATTAAATTATATACCTCAAATGTACCAATGAAATGAATTTAAAAAGAGAGAGTTGTTACCTGTCCATCACCACCAAATCCAGCTGTCACTGGACATGGCTAGTTAGCAGATGGAGGTGACACCAGGGAGAAGAGCAAGGCTTGCCAGTTGGCTATGAGGTCACTTTCAGGATGCGAACTCACAAATATATATAATGGCCATTTATAAAACATCTATCAAGTTTTTATTTGAGATATTATATAATCACATAAATAGTAGCAATCCAACCAAAACAGAAAAAAAAGTTAAATTTATTATAGAAGAAAGACAGTCTTTGATCTGTTTCTGGATTATTTTTGTAGAATTATAAACAAAAAAGCTGCCATAATAACATTACATAGGGTAAAATCAAGTGAAAACAACTAATTTATTAGAGCCACATTTAAATAATCCACAGTTATAAGACATCATCTTGAAATTATAGCCTACTTTGTTTTCATCTGAGGCACTGAATAAGCATTTAATAGCAATAAACTTAAAGAAAAAGTCATAGTTATTATAGTTCATAAAGAATCATAACTTGTTGTGGTTCTAATTATTCAGAATTTGGATCCTTGGAAGGTAAGGTCAGCTTGGAATTCACTCACTTGCTTGCAGACTATGTGGACAGCACCTAATGCGGAGAAGTTTCTGATGGCTTGTGAAAGATCTTTCAGGCCAGGGGAGTCCCTCAGTGGGGGAAGACCCTAAGGCAGTTTCTTCTGAGCTTCCTGAAATGGAGAGAAGACAAAAAGTAGTTAGGAGGTACCCCTTGGAATCCCCCTGGGACACCTAACATTTGAAAAGGGATCCAGACAGAAAACTACAGTCTGAGCTAACGGCACTCTGTTTTGCTGGGACAGTTGACTCAAAGAAGGACTTGAGCCATTGCTGGTTTCAGGAGTACAAAGGAACCTCAGTGTTGGGATAAGGGATCTGACAAGGCTTTCTCCTGTGACCTGATCCCCAGAGGGTGGCATCTGCCTCACACCAGGCATCTTGGTCCTGGATCCCCACCTGATGTATCGCCTTCCTCGGGGACCTGATCATCCAGAGAAATCCATGATGGCCTCATGGGCCTTTGCCAAATGCCCTATTAGCAACCTCAGGGACATGAGATTCTTTTCAAAACTTTTACAATCTTCCTCAACATGTTTTTCTCTCAGCAGTGCTTTCTCTTAACTTGTGAAGGCATCTTTCAGCCAACAGAGCTCCCAACTTGTTATCACGGGCTCATCTCTCATGGGAAATAAACCAACTTTAATAAACACCGCTGGATTCTTTTGAAATTTTCTGAACGATCTTTGGGTTGAATTTTATAGGTGCTCAATTCATCACATGTATAACTCATCTCGTCATATGCTTTTGAAAGATTTTTTTTTGTATTTTTACAGAATAAATTTTCTCTAAATTAGATATTTGGTGAAAAATTCCTTGATTTAATTTTGAGAGAACTGAAACTGTTGCACCTGCTTGGCTGTGTTGGCTCATCCAGTCTGTGGTCTCCTCTTTCCCATGAGTCCCAGTGGCTCTCTTTCAGGAGCACCATCCTAATCGCTCGTCTTCTGTAAGCATCCACCCAGAGACCTGGCCTGACTTTCTTGAGCATTTTCTAACATTCACCTCCATTTAATGTTTATCCGATGCCCCTTTAATTCCTTCAGCTTCTTGTAAAAACCACTTTAGACCTTCCTGAAGGTGGAAATTTGTCTTCAAGACAACTTTTAGAGCTGCCTGAAACTGTTCTTCCTTTTTCTGATTGATTTTGAAGAACATCAGAGACAACGCTTTGATTTTGGATGCACTCTGATTTATCTTGTAAAGGACTGGAGAATTCAGGAAATGGGAACTTCCTTTTTTGACCCATTTTTACGGTAGCAAAATACAAACAACATACAAGTTACCATTTTAAGCATTTTAATAAATGATCTATTCATGTTGCTGCACAGTAATCATCATCATCCCTGCACATTTTTTATATTCTCAAATTGAAATTCTACAGCCACTAAAGAATTATTCTCCCTTTCCCTAGACCCTGAAAGCCAACATTCTTTTTTTCTGCCTTTATGAATTTGACTACTCTAGATACTTCCTATAAATGGAATCACACAGTATTTATCCTTTCATGACTGGATCATTTTTCTTAGCATAAAGTCTACAAGCTTCACCCACGCTGTAACATGTGTCAGAATTTCCTTCTTTTTAAAGTTGGATGATATTCTATTCTATGGTTATACCGTACTTTGTTTTTTCATTTTTCTATCAATGGAAACTTGGATTGTTTCCATATTTTGTTTATGGTAAGTGTTGCTTTTTTGAATGTAGATGTTCTGTTCATGTCTCTGCTTTTTTACTTTTGACTGTATCCTCAGAAGTGGAATGGCTGGATCATATGGTGAATCTGTGCTTAGTATCTTAGAGAAATCTCCATGTATAACACTTTATGTTGAGATGCACAGTGCACAAGTGTTACAATTTGTCTATATTCTTGTCAACACTTGCTACTTTGTTTTTGTTTTGACAATATTAATCTTAATGGGTGTAAAGTGGTATTGCATCGTGGTTTTAGTTTTCATTCCCTTAATGATTAGTAATGTTGTGTGTCTTTCCAGATGCACATTTGTTACTTATGTATTTTCTTTACAAAAATATCTATTCAAGTCCATATTTTAATCTGATTGTTGTTGAGTTGGAGAATTTCTCTCTATAATCTGGATATTAGCTGTTTATCAGACAGGATTTTTAAACATTTTCACCATGTTGACCTTTTCACTCTGTTGATAGTTTGTTTGTCTGTATGGTTGGTTTTTTTTTTTTCTTTTGATGCACAAGGGGTTTTAGTCTTAATGTAGTCCAATTTATCTGTTTTTAAGAGCTTGTTTTAAATGTTGCAATTCATCCTTTTTAGTCTTTCTTTGTAAATGTCTTATATCATTACTATGGTCTTAAAATTGTCTTATGTAAAACTGAGTACAAACTTGCTTTTAGTTCATCTGCGCTTCTCAAAAAGGCATTGCCTCTATTTGAATGAGGTCAGTTTTTAATAATAACAAGTACAGATGTGGCCATCAACACTTTGATCTCACGTAGCATTCCGGGGGAGCCTGACTTGACCTAAGGTCCCCGGGGTGCTATCACCAGGCAGATCTGAAGTAGCACAGGGCATCTGAGCCATCAGCAGCACCTTGGTCCAGAGGCTACCATGGCATTAACTCAGGTTTCTTGGACCCCACCAACCATAACAGACATTGGAGAACACCAAGAATATTCAGTGTGGGACCAAATACATAGCAGGTGTTTTACAAAGCTAGCTATAAAATGGAGCACAAAATGTGTCCTCCTTCCCCTGTTAGACATAATGGTTTTATGTTGTTGAAATTCTTCATTGGCTAAAAAACTGCCTTGTCTTGAAAAGTGATTCATAGTTTTCAGGCAGAGACATAGGAAATGTCTCTCAAATGATATCCAGTGTGTTAGTACTTTTTGGTCATATAAAAAAGTTTCCTAAACATGCACATAGGTGGCTTCAACTATAGCTGGATGTTGGGTCAAGCAATTTTATTCAAGCATGTCTTTCTTATGCTGCCCCTCATTTCTGCATACCTGAATAAAACATGCAGAGACACACAGGCAAAAAAAACAAAAAACTGTAAATAAATGCTCACTAAAGCTTAGTTTTTAATAGCCAAAACTGGAATCAACCTAAAAGCCTGTGAGCAGAAAACAGTTAAACAAATGATATATGATACATGAATGCAATGGAATACAGCTTAGGAATAAGAAAATTAATGAAATATCACTTCAGGATCAACTCCAAGAAGTCTATGAAGTAAAAATAGCCATTCCAAAAGATTAGTACTATGATCTCATATGTAAGTAACATTTTTAAATGATTATATTTTATAAATCAAGGACAAAACAGAGGTTTCCAGGACTTAGGGATGGAAGAGAGGAAGTTTCAGGGAAACAAGAAAAGTAGGAGTGTGGTTATAAAACAACAACCCTATAATTCCAGCATTAGGGAGGCTGAGGCAGGAAGATCACAGGAAGCTCAAGCCCACCCTGGGCTACAAAGTGAGGTAGAAACCAGCTGGAACTTCATACTTTCATTATAATAATAAAGTTCTAACTAAAATAATTTTTTAAAAAGCAAAAAAGAAATCCTTGAAATATTGGATTTTGTTTAGTATTTTAATTGTGTAGTGGACCTACAGGCTGACATAGGCAATAAATTATATAGAATAATATGCATACATGCACCAAGTACATATGTGTAAATGAATATAAATAAAAACTGGATATATCTAAATGAGATGGATATATTCTATCAATATCGATATCCTGGTACTGAAATTATACTATAGTTTTGTAAATGTTATCAGTGAGAAAAACCATGAACATTTACAAAGGATTTCTGTATTATTTTTACAGCTGCATGTAAATCTACCCCTTTCTCCCACAAAAATTCTGACTTAAAAATTCAGTAGTTTCTTTATGTATGGACTGTTTTCTGGCTTCTCTTTTCTGTTCTATCAATCTTGGACTCAGTCTTCCCAGCAATACTGTAGAGTTTTGATTTCTATAGCTGTGTAAGTCTTAAAATACTAAGTCACCAAATTTTACTCTCCTTTATCAAAAGACTTGACTTCATTTTCCTGCCTTTGCACATATATTTTAGGATAATGTTATCCATATTTACAAACATTTTGCTGTGATTTTGGTAGGATATGTGCTAAGCCTATATAAAAATTTTCGAATAACTGATTTCTTGGTTACGTTGAATTTTACAACCTATGAACATGATCTCACACTTCATTTATTTATATTTTCATTAATTTCTTTCATCAGTTTTATGTAGTTTTCAGTATGGAGGTCCTAATTGTCATATTATAATTTCACCTTACATGAAAAATGTCTTTAAGTGATTTTAATGATGATTTAAATGTTGGCTTCCATGTGTTTATTGTTAGTACATTCAAGCACAATTGATTTTTCTATGCTAAGCTTGTATCCTACTAACTTGGTTAACTTGCTTATTAGTTCTAGGTGTTTTTTGTAGATTCCTTGGGATTTTCTTTGCAAACTATAATGCCATCTATGAATAGGAATACTGTTACATCCTTTTTCAGATCCATACACTCTACTTCTCTTCCTTGATTTATTGAGGCTCACTTCGCCTTCCACTACTATGTTAAGTAACAGTGGTGAGAATTGACTTCTTTGTGCCATTCCCCCTCTTAGGGAGAAAACATTCAGTTTTATATCTAAAATGTTATACAACATTAGCTATAGAATATTTTGCTCTTTATCAAGTTGAGCAATTCCTACTGTCTTAGTTACTTTTTTTGTTCCTGAGACAAAATACCCAAGGCCCAAAGTTAAAGAAAGAAAGGTTTATTTAGGTCACAGTTTGTAGAGAGCACAGTTCATAATTGGCTGGCTCCAAGGTAGGATGGTATCACCGAGGAGGAAATCTACCACTAGCTGAAGCCGTATCCAGGCTTCCTTCTCTCTTGACTGTAGGGGTTGAGTGCTTAAGAACCAAATCCCAAGGAACAACTTCCCTAAGCTGCAGACTTTCTGGAACTTGAAGCTCTGGCTCTCTCTCCTCAAAGCAAAATCTTTCACCTTTGAAACTCTGAGGCTGCAAAGGCTGGAGTCCTGCTGGTTCTTGTGATATCCTTAGGCCATCTTTTCTGTTGTCTTCTAAAATACTTTGCTTTTTCTTTCTAGTCTCTTCAGTGACCAATTTCTCCTTTGTTCCACCTTTGCAGACTGCAATTTTACTGGAGCATCCTTTCTAGTCAAGCTCAAAACATTTTAAATCATTCTGCTGAGCCCTTTGCTCTTAATTCTCAGCATAAATATGGATAAAATCCCCCAACAGTATCCATGCCACCTCCTCAACATTAGGCTGCCTTGAAATTTCTCCTGCCAGATTAATTAGTCAGTCACCATTACTCTGTCTCAGGCAAGTCGTGACACTAGCAAAAAGAAGACAAATCTTTGTGCCAAGCCATAACACACACTGCCCTGAATCCAACATCTATTGTAGTCCTTCTTCCCAGCAGAAACATCCTGAACCTGGTCTTTACAGGCATAATTTCTGTCAGCCTTCTGGTCTTCTCAGCTCTGATCAGTATCACCCATCAAGTACAACCTAAGGCATTACAGCTCTACTTTTTCAGCAGGTACCTCTGAACCTTTCATAACTCTTCCTCATTCCAGATGCCAGATCCAAAGACCCTTAAACTATATGGTCAGATACACTCACAGCAACAACCCCACTTCTCTTGCACCAAATTCTGTTTTAGTTACTTTTATTGTTGCTGAGATTAAATACCCAACACTTAAAGTTAAAAGAGGAAAGTTGCTGTTGTTGTTGTTGTTGTTATTTCACAGTATGTAGAGGGTTCAGTCCATATCAAATGGATCCAAGGCAGGGTACCATCACAGAGAAGTACTTCATTGTAAGCAGAAGTTAGCAAAGCAAAAAGAAACAACCACTGCTCTTTCCATCCCTTATATTTTATCCAAGCCACTTAGAGTGGGCAGCACTCACACCCTTGATCCTAGCATTGCACCAAGAATCAATTCCGGTATCACTCTAGATCAAGCCACCTCTGAAAGAGCCCCACCTATGACTGCTTGAGGTTCTAAACACAAGCCGTATGAACTCCTTTATTCCTATTTTTATGAGAATTTTTATCATGGATGGTTACTGAATTTTATCAAGTATTATTTTTACTTCCATTGATATTATTTGTTAAAGTGGTGGATTATACTGACTGATATTTGAATATTGAACAAATCTTGGCATACTTGTAATAAATTCCACTTTTTCATGTTTCATAGTTCTTTATATATATTGCTAAATACTATTAAAATATTTTAAGAGTTTTTGTCTATAATAATAAACATTCCCATTTCTTCAAATATTAATTATGTTTATATTTTATGTGTCAGGAACCTTGTTCTCTGCTTTTCTAAGAGCCATATTGACAAGTAGGTTTCTTTCTTCTTTCTTTTTTTTTTTTCTACTGTCATTGTCTAGTTTTGGTATTGGAGAAATATTGGACTAATAAAATTACTTGAAAATATTTTTTCTATTTGCTGGGAAAGGTTATATAGATTTGATACTAATTATTGTTTAAACTTCATTAAGTATTCTAGTACTTATTTAGGTCCCAAAATATATAAGCCCCATATAGGCCCCAAATTTTTTTAGCAATTTTAATTATAAATTCAATTTTTTGACACTGGGGATCAAACCCATGGCTTTACACATTTAGGCAATAGTTTTAACACAGAGCTACACCCCCAGCCAAATCCAGTGGTTTAATGGTTACATAGGTTTACTCACATTATCTAGCCCATATTTGGTGGGTTGTGGTAGCTTTGTACTTTCTAAAAAATAATCTATTTCATCAATGTTGTCAAATTGGTGTGCTGAGTTCTTAATTATATTCCATTATTATCCTTTTGATGTATGAATGGTCTGTACAGAATTCACTTTTAATTTCTGATATTATGAACTTGTACCTTCTCTATTTTTTTCCTAGAGTGAAACAATAACCTAGTTTTGATCTTTTGTACTTTAATTTTAATATATTTTAATGCATTTTAATGTACTTTTAAAATTTTTCTTCAGACTTAAATAAGTCATAAATTTAGAAGTGTGTTCTTTAGTTTCCAAGTAGTTGATGATTTACCAATTATTGCTTTGTTTTTTATGTTTAGCTAATTACATTGTGGTTAGAAAATGCAGTCTATATATTTTAAATTTTTAAAAATCTGTTGACTTTAGTCTACAGCTGGTGTTATGGTCTCTCTTGATATATATTCCATACATGCATAAAATGCATATTCTGCCATTGTTGAGTGTATATTTTTATTAATGTTAATTTGATCCTGCTGATTTTTATCTTTGAGTTTTATGTGAATTTATGTCTAGTTGTTCTACCAATAGTTGGAGAGGGACTTTGAAGTCCCCAACTGTTATTGCTGATTTGTCTATTTTTTCTTTAATTTTGATCAGTTTTTGCTTTACTGAGTTTACATCTCTGGTGTTCATTTCATATAGATTGGTTTTCCATATCTTCTAGGAAGGTTGATCTTTTCATCATTATGTAGTAGTCTTTTTTGACCTAAAATAGTTTATTTGATTTTTATTAATATGAGTATCTTTTTTCTTTATTTTTATTAATATCTGAATGGTATATAAACTTCTTTTGCATCCTTTTACTTGCAACTTACCTATTGTATTATATTTGAAATAAAATTTTTGTAGATAGTATATACATATCATATTTTTAACCCAGTCTTTGTTTCTTCGGAAATTTTACCTCATTTGATGTTCCCTTGTCTTTTTCCATATGCAGTGTCATTGTCTGAAACATTTCCTCTGTAAATATTGGAAGCATATTAGTGTAATTTTTGATCAATCATCAAATACCATTTAGAAAACTAAAAATGCAAAAGAAAATCTATTGCATTTACTTTTATATTTCCATGAACATAGTCATACTTCCTGATGCTTTTTTCTTTTCCTTTCTGTATAGAAAAGTTTCTTTTGCCTTTATTTTATTTTTCATATACTTTTATGATTTTTATTTTCATTAGTACATGTTTGCAGTAAACAATGATTACATTCATCACGGGGAGTTAGTACACATATGTTATACCTTGTAATTTTATTTATATCCTTTTCCTCCTCCCTCCCTCCACCTTTTGTGCCTTTCTCTTACCCTAGATAGATCTACTTGTGACAGATTATAAATGTTTTGATTTTCCCGTCATCCTTAAAACTTGCTCTTTACTAGGTGTAAGATTCTGAGTTGACAATCCTTTTATTCCAGCAGTTTTAAAAAAATTCTGTCTATTTCTTCTGGATACTGTGGTTTCTAAGGAAAAGTTTGTAATCTTTCAAATTATTTGTCCTTTAAAAACAAGGTGTTGTTTTCTCTGGCAACTTTCAAGATGTTTTCCTTGTCTCTTATTTTGAGAAATTTAGTTTTGGTGTATCTAATCATGGAGTTCTTTATTTTTTAAGTCTGTTTACATCTCTAAGCAAATTTGAGAAGTTTTCAGTCATGATTTTTTTCCTTTTTATTGAGTTTACTGGTACAGTCTAGGTATACAATACAGTTACATTCATTACTGGGATCCTGTACCTTCACATGACAGGTCTTGGTTCTCATTTTTCATGATTTATTCAAGTACTAGACTTTTTGTTACAATCCTGCAGATCTCCAAAGCTCAATTCATTTATTTTTTCATTCTATTCTACCTCTGTTGTGCATGTTGGGCATTTTCTGTCATTCCATTTTCAAGTTAACTGATTCTTTCCTTTTTGCCTTTACTTCTACTGTTGAACCCATACAGGGCACTTTTTTTCCTTTTTTGGTACATTTTAGATATACAATACAGTTGCATTCATCGTTGGGATCTTGTACCTTTACATGATGTATCTTGGTTCTTGTTTTTTCCCCATTCCCCTGACCTCCCTTCACCCCCTTCACCCTTCCCTATTTACAAAGATGTTGCTCCCATTTTCTTGCTTTTCTCTTATTTTTTCTCTTTCCTTCTTACCTTTTCCATACCCCTCCCACTTCCCCTACACCTTTAGACCTTTTTTCCTATTACACAATATCAATTATACACTTGATCCTTATTTACACTTTTGGTTTATCACACCAGAGAAACTATTCAGTATTTACCCATGTGTGTCCTATTAATTTCACTTAAGAGTATGTCTTCAATGTGCATCCACTTAGCTATAAATGTCTCTAGTTTCTCATTCTTCATGGCTGAGTAGTACTTCATTTTATTAAAAAAACCACATCTTCTTTACTCAGTCTCCAGTTGATGGGCAATTAGGCTGTTTATAGCAGCACAGTTTGTAACAGCCAAAATTTGAGACTTTTTTATTTTGGCATGTGGCTCTATGTCTTTTATTTCTTTCTTGTGCTTTCTTTTCCTGAGGCTATTTTTCATTCATATTAAGTATGTTTATATTTGCTTATTGATCCTTTAAAGCTCTTTGTCAGATATTCCTAATTTAACTATACTTTTGGTGTTGGTGCTTTTTGAAAACCTGTGTCTGTTGGCATTTTCTGATTTTTTACTTCTTAAGTGCCTTGTTTAGGACATAAGAGGTAGAATGGAAACAGAGGAAATCTCTACCCTGTCACTCCTCAAATTTTGAAATCCCCTATAATCTACTTTCTTCTCTACTCCTTTCAGAATATTTGTCTCATGCATAGCTTTCAGGAGTTTTAACTGTGCATTGTGGGAGGAAGAGGGAAAAGTAAATATTCTCCACTTTCCCATTGCAGGAGTATTCTTATGTTCAGGACAGACCAGGGGTCACGAGGAATTAATATTCCAAAAGCATCCTTCAGCCAGCAGTGGATAGAAAATCCGCATGAACATGGGTGAACCCCAGAGTCTCAATTCTGGTGCTCCGAGCCAAGCACTCTGCAGCCTCTCACAGATTCCTGTGATCTAGAATGAACCCCACCTGCCCGTAGTAATCAACCATCCATCTTACTAACTTTCTCCTGTTCCCTTCTCATCTTTCCACTCTCTTAGCAGTGCTTCCTGAGACCCCTACCACATCAACTTTCACTCCCATGCTTCTCTAAAGGTTTGCCTCCGCAGAATCCTAAATAGAGTACAGAAGGATGGCAAGGGTGATCTTCCCAGTGGAGAAAGTGAAGGGAAGCCATAAGATAAAGGGAAAAGATCTCCATTGTTTGCAATGCTTCTTACATTAAATGCACAGTAATCAGTCTCTTATATTCCTCCAAAGAATTTCAGAAAGAGGACTCTTGGTATTGTGTCCTTACATGACATTTGCAATACCAACAACTCCCAAGTCAGCACTGTCTGCAGACTTCACTGGTGAGCCTTACGTTCCCTGCCTGCCTCCCATTTGGTGCATGCTTCCTGAAGTCAACTCAGAGGTAGGAGCTCCCTCCTCCCTCACAGAAACCCAAAATTGGCCCTAGAGGTAGAGAGGTAAAGTTCCTGGAGGGTTCTCTAAGTGCTGTAGCTGACTTTTAATAAGCGTTAATGTGGAGGCAGAGATGGGTTAGAGCAAACTTTGCTTCAAATTAAAGCTGGCAAAGCAGAATCCAGTTATCCACAGGAAAAAGGAACTTGTGAGAAGGCCAAAATTATCATGCCATCATAAATCAGGGGAAAGAAAAACACACCTCCCCTCTCCTCCACCCTTCTCCTCCTCTTCACCCTAATGGTTTCCAGTCCCAACCGTGGAATGTTGTGTTTAAGGGAAAAGTTGTTGGATATAATTAGTAACTCTATTATAGTAATATATCTTTATCTAAATAAACACAACCTGCTTTCCCATTATGAGGAATTATGTGGTGGGGATAGGGGAGGAGAGGATCAGCCTGAGGTTTAAGTCTGCCCCAGTTCCAAAAGAGTCTTGGAGTCAGAACTGCTGTCCCAGGGCTATCTGTAGGATAAGAGTGGGCTGACAGAGATGTGTTATCAGAGGCTGAGTCATCTCAGCTGTTCTCTGACCTCTGACAACATTTTTGGTGCAAAGTGTCTCCTGCTGCCTTTTGGTACTGATACTTCCTCCCTCCCCATGAGAGAAATCTAAGAGAGGGCATGAGCACAGACGTGAACTCCAACCAACAACCCACCTTCCTTAGTGAGAATGGGAAAGAGGATAGAGAGATCCAACAACTCCACACACCTGCATGGGTGAAAACTGTAGTGCAGAAATTATTTACATGTAGGAATTTATTTTTTAAGTGTATTGGTACCTTTAAGTTATACAGTATTATAACATGCATCATTGGAAATTTACACCTTTACATAATCCATCTTGGTTCCTGTTTTTCCCCATTCCCCGGCCCTTCCTTCAACCCCTCAACCCCTCCCTATCTACGAAGACTTTGTTTCCATTTTCTCTTTTTCTCATATTAATTCCATTCCCTTCTTTCCTTTCCCCTTCCCCTTTGCACCTTTTCTGCCTATTTCACATTATCTATTACAACTTTTAGTCCTTATTTACACTTTAAGTTTCTCACACTAGAGAAACTATTCAGTATTAACATATATATATTTCCTATTGGTTTCACTTAAGAGTATGGCCTCAGTGTGCATCCATTTAGCTATAAATGTCTCTAGTTTCTCATTCTTTATGGCTGAGCAGTACACCATTTTATAAATAAATAAATAAAATTTAAAACCACATCTTCTCTAACCAGTCTCTAGTTGATGAGCAATTGGGCTGCTTCCAAGTTTTAGTTATCACAAATTATGCTGCTATGAACATGGGTGCACATATATTGCTATGGAATGATTCTTTTAATTTTGCGGGGAAGATACCCAGCAGAGGGATGGCTGGGTCAAATGGGACCTCCAATCCTAGTTCTTTGAGGTATCTCCATACTGATTTCCATAGTGATCACACCAGCCTGCTCTCCCACCAACAGTGGAGCAGGGTTCCTCTTTCCCCACTGCCCCACCAACATTTATTTGTTACTGGTTGAATACATGATAGCAGCCATTCTTTCTGGGGTGAGGTGAAATCTCAATGTTGTTTTCATTTGCATCTCTCAAATGACCAGTGATGTTCAACATTTTTTCATATGTTTATTTGCTACTTCTACTTCCTTGTGTGAGAAATGTCTATTCATTTCAGATGCCCATGTTTGGATTGGGTCTTTAATTTGGGGAGGTTTAATTTTTGTTAAGTTCTTTATGTATTCTAGATAGTAGACCTTTGTCTGAGGAAAAGCTGGTGAAAAGTTTTTCCCACATTGTAGGTTGTCTCTTAACACTATCATTTTTCTTGACGTGCAGAAGCTTTTAAATAAGAAGAAATCCCACTTGTTGATTGTTTGTACTAGTTCACAGGCAACTGAGGTTTTGTTCATAAAAGCTTTTCCTACTCCAGTGTCTTCAAGAGTTCTACCTAACCTCTGTTCTAGCTGGTTTAATGTTTCTGTTTTAATATTTAGATCTTTAATCCACTTTTATTTTAGTTTAGTGCATGGTGAGAGAAATAGGTCTACCTTTAATCTTTGGCAAGTTGAAACCAAGTTTTTACTGTAGCATTTATTAAAGAGGCTCTCTTTCCTCCAGTGAGGGTGTTTGGTTCCTTTGTCAAAGATGAGGTGGCTGAGTGTATCTGGAGTTGTTTCTGCATCTTTTAATCTATTCCACTGGTTGTTAGGTCTGTTTCTTTGCCAGTACCATGCTGTTTTATCATAGCAGCTTCATAGTACACTTTCAAATTGGGGATTGTGATACCCCCTACCTTGCCTTTACTTCCTAGAATTGCTTTTGCTATTCTAGGTCTCTTCTTGTTCCAAATGAATTTTTGGACTGTTTTCTCAAGGTCTGTGAAGTATGCAGCTGGGATTTCAATTGAGATTGCATTGAATCTGTATAGCAGGTTTGGAAGTATGGCCATTTTCACTATGTTGATTCTTCCTACCCAGGAGCAAGGGATGTCTTCCCATTTTCTGATATCCTCTTAAATCTCTTTTTTCAGAGTGCTGTAGTTTTCAGAGTAGAGTTCTTTGATTACTTTCATTAGGTTGATTCTTAGATATTTCAATTTTTTGAATGTTATTGTGAAAGGAATTGTTTGTCCCACTTCTCTCTCAGTGAGTCTGGTTTTCATGCACAGGAAGGCTATTTATTTTCACGTGTTAACCTTGAATTCAGCCATTTTGCTGAATTTGGTTATTAAGTCTACAATACTTTTGGTTGAGTTCTTCAGGTCTTCCAATTAGAGTATCATGTCATCTGCAAATCATGACAATTTGGCTTCTTCATTTCTTATCTTTATTTCTTTTATGTCTTTCCCTTGTCTAATTGCTGTGGCTGTTTCCAAAACTATACTGAGGGGGCCAGGGATTTAGCTCAGCCGTTTGGTGGCCTGCCTTGCAAGTGCAAGGACCCGAGTTTCATCCCCGGTACCAAAAAAACAAAACAAAAACAAAAACAAAAAAACCTATATTGAACAGGAGTGGTGATAATGGACATCTGTGTCTTTTTCCTGATTTCACTGTGAGGGAATTTCAGTTTTTTACCATTTGGTATGATATTGGCTATTGGTTTTTCATAGATGGCTTTTACCAGATTGAGGTAGAGACCATCTATTCTAATTTTTTGGAGGGTTTTTTTTCCATCATAAATGTGTGTTGGATTTTGTCAAATGCTTTCTCTGTATCTATTGAGATGATCATATGGATTTTGTCCTTGGCTCTATTAATATAGTATATTATATATATTGATTTGTGTATGTTGAACTAACCCTACATCCCTGGAAGAATCCCACTTGGTCAGGGTGTATGATCTTCTTAATGATCTCCTGCATTCTATTTTCAAGTATCTTATTAAACATTTCTGCATCTATGTTCACTAGTGAGATTGGCCTATAGTTCTCTTTTGGTTGGGTCTTTCTCTGCTTTGGGGATCAAGGGGATGCTTGCTTCCAGGAATGAACTTGGGAGTATTACTGCCCTTTCAATTTCATTGAAGTTTAAACAGTAGGGGCAGTAGTTCCTCTCTAAATGTCTTATAGAATTCAGCCTTAAAGCCATCACAACCTGGACTTTTCTTAGTTGGTAAGTTTTTAATTATATTTTCAATTTCATTGATTGATATTGGGTTGTTTAGAATTTTTAGGTCATCTTCCTTCAACTTTGGTAATTCATAAGTATCTAGGAATCTGTCCATTTCTTCTGTGTTTTCCATTTTATTGGCATATAGATTCTTGAAGTTGGTATTGATCATCCTCTGGATTTCACCCTTTTCATTCCTAATTGCATGGATTTGGGCCTTTTATTCTTTTTTTTTTTTTTTTTTTTTTTTGATGACATTGGCTAAGGATTTGTCAATGTTGTTTATTCCTTCAAAGAACCAAATCTTGGCTTCACTGATTTTTTTTTCTCTTGTTCACTTAGTCTCTTTTACATTGATTTCTGCCCTGATCTTTATAATTTCCTTCCTTGTATAAGCATTGGGTTTGTCCTGCTCTTCTTTTTGTAGAAGCTTATGGCTCAGCATCAGGTTGTATAATCAAGCTTGCTCTGTTTTCCTAATATGAGTATTTGCTGCTATAAATTTCCCTGGCAAGACTGTTTTCATTGCATCCCATAGATTCCAATATGTTGTACTGTGATTGTCATTTAATTATAGGAACTGTCTGATTTCTTCCTTAATTTCCTCTGTGACCCATTGGTTATTCAGAAGTGTTTTGTTCAATTTCCATGTGTTTATGAAATTCTTGCAGTTTCTTTTGCTATTGATCTCCAATTTCACCACACTATGGTCTGATAATACACAGGGGATAACTTTAATTCCTTTTTCGAGTAGTCTATTTTGGAGAACAATCCATCACATGGAATTTATTAACTCACATTGCAGTCTTTGTCATTGCCCTGAAGTCCTTCTACTGATGAAAGTTGAACAGAACCTCAGAGTATAAGTCAGGGAAGCTGCAACATTCTCAACCAATTGATCTCTGAGAGAAAAAAAGAAGCAGTTACCTCCATTTCTCTCCATCTGCTTCCTCTACTGAGCTCTCCTCTTACCTCTAGAAGGTGGAAGACAGATAATGCTTTCTTTCAATTACTAAATATTTTAATCTAGATGCTCCTCAAAAAAGTAAAAATGGGGCCAGGGATTTAGCTCCCTGATGCTGTACCTGCCTAGTAAGTGCAAGGTCCTGAGTTCAATTCCTGGTACAAAAGGGGGGTGGGTAAAAACTACCATGTGTGCCAGTTAATCTTAATTGTAAACATGACTAGATTAAGGGATTCCTGAACAGGTGACTGGGTCATGAGGCATTATGACTGTCAGTGGGTTAATCCACTGATGTTACTAACTGAATGTGTTATTAGGAGGTGGACTACAATTGTACATGGGTTGCTCTACTGCTTTTCTAAGCTTTGTTTCCTGGCTACCAAGAAATGAAAACTTTACTTCACCATGCCCTTCTGCAGTTGATATTCCTGCTGTGAAGCCAGTTGACCATGGACGAAACCTCTGAAGCCATAAGCTACAATAAACTCTCTTCCTTTAAATTTTGGGAGTTGGGTACTTTTTCACAGCAACAGAGAAAGTGACCAATGAATCATAGGATCCAGCTATCCCAATACTGGCTAAAAGGAAAGGAAATCAGTATACTGAAGAGATGTCAACACTGTTATGGTTATTGGAAGATTATTCACAATAGCAAACATGCAGCAGGAGTCTATGGATGGATGAATGTGAAAGGAAAATGGATATATCCCCATGGAATACTATTCAGTCTTTTTAAAAAGAATGAAGTTAGCTCATTTATAACAATGTGCAGGAGGCTGGAAATATTATGCTAAGAAAATAAGACAGCCAAAAACCACACGTTCTCATTAATATATGGGAATCTAAAAAGCTGATTAGATAAAAGTAGAGAGCAGAATAGTTCTTACTAGAGGATGGGAAGTGAGTGGGGATGAGATGGTTAATGGGGAAAAGGGAGCAGTTGGATAGAATAATAACTTCTAATGTTCTATAGCACAGTAGGGTGACTATACTTAACTAATTGTAAATTTCAAAATAACAAGTACAGAGATTTTGAATCTTCCCAACACACAAAAAAGAACAATTGTTTGAGGTGATGAATAGGTCAACTACATTGATCTATGTATTACATATCATATACATGTATTAAAATATATAGCTGTACTTCATAAATATGAACAGTTATCATGAGTATGCTTTATGCAAAAAGGGATATAACACAGGTTCATCTTTAAAAATTTAGAAAATACCAAAACTTAGAAAAAGGTAAAAACATTCTTAGTCACAACAACCAGGGATAACAACTTTTCTTTGCTTACTTCTAGTCTTTTCGTTATGAAGGAGGTTTGGGATTTCTTCACCTAGTTATAATCAAACTTTACTGACAGTTTATTGAATTCCTGCTATGTCAGGCCTTCTCTTTATTCAAGTTGTGCCTCTGAAAAATACACAATACTCAGAGTTGAAGTCTTTGTTGACAACCCTGCCCAAGTCAGCTAGAGGCAAAGAGTGCTCCTCTTAACTACAGCAACTTTTACCAATTTATGGTCATCTGTGAGCTTTCATTTGCAATGACAGTTTTGGATGATGACCAAGTCCTCCCCAAAGGGAGCCCTTCATGATCAATCATATAAACTAGAGACCTTGCTCTGATGTGAATTGGGTGGACATAAGCCTAGTTTACTATTACTGAGGTCTACACAGTTTTCACCAGCTCTGAAGTTTTTGTAAGAACATTCTTAAAGCTGTCACTCAGATAAACAAGAGTGCTAAGGCTTGGCTCCGCTGTGTGAAGTTCTTACCATCCCTAGGGCTGAAGGAATAAAAGGAGCATGTATTCTAGGAGAGAGCCTCTGCAGGAAAGAGCTGAAGTCACAGGAACTGGACAGAGGGCGGTACAGCCAGAAATGTGGCACCAAGAAGAAATGGAAAAGACACTCTGACCTCTTTTTGCTTCTGGCCTTCAGTCTCCTGCTGGAGATTCTGGTCTTTCTCTGCTGATGTGCAGTGGCAAATGAGCCAGAAAAGGACCATGTATGGAGAGGCTATAGGTTTGCAAATATGATGATAACAGGAGTGGAGGAGAGGACATTAATTACCAGCACAAGTCTTCAGTGGATACCTTTCATTCATGAGGAAATACATCCTTCACTTATTATTCCAATAGAAACCAAAGACAGACAGGAAAGAATCTGTGTTTATATGAGCAAAGACAGGTTTTAATAGCTTCTATCCTTCTACCCATATTTCTCTTTGTTCCCTGACCCCGTAACAATTAGATCCAACACTGTTGGCAGCTTTTCATATGCTAGTCATTGTGCTAAGCTATTTATGTGCTACATCTTCTTTCACACATGTGATGACCTCTCAATATGGCTACTGTAATCGTCCTCTTAAAAACTAGAAATTATGGGGGGAAAATAAGAACATCATGTAAGGTACAAGATCCCAATGATGAGTGTAACTGTGTTGTATACCTAAAATTTACCGATAAACTTAATGAAAGAAATAAAAAATTAAACTTAATATAAAAAACAACTAGAAGTTAGTCAGGTGTTGTGGTACACCCCTGTAATTCCAGCACTTGGGAGGCTGAACCAGGAGGTTCACTGTGAATTCAAGGCCAGTACGGGCTATATAGTTAGTTCAAGGCCAGCCTAGACTACAAAGAAAGAATCTGTCTCAAAACAGAAACAAGTTACAGACTCAGGTGAAGCAAAGCAAACTGTCTGGTTGGAAAAGTTTTAAGTTCTAGTTCCTATTAACAGCATTTAACTCTGTTCTGAGAGTTTCCTGTAAATGGAGCACAAATACCCTTAGCCAAGCTGAACATCAGTCTTTAACACAGTTCCAAGCCTCTTTCTGCTGTTGATCACTTTACACAAGTGTTTGCCACTAACACTTTTATAGATATTTGACTTTCCTCAACTGGAAATTTCCTTTCCTTTGTAGATTTCTTGGCTTAATGTTTAGTGTCAATATCCATGAGAGTAGGGGCTGTGACTCTGACACAGTGTGTGTGGTATGTGGACCTTCCTTGGCAAACGTTTACTGAGTGAATGTGCCCAGTGGACAGGGTGATAGCATTCATCTTTCCTTGCATCCAGTTCAGGAAAATACCCACCAAGTGTCAAAAAAAAAAAAAAACCTGCTTATGTATTCCCCACATTCCATCCTCCTTTCTAGTCACTGTGTGTCTCTCTAACTCCTACTATCCTATAAGGCCACCTTCTACTTTTTTTCTTCTCTAGGAAGTTGTTCAAAGGCCATGCTTTATAATAGTGAAGAGCAAGAGCTCTGATATAAAACAAGCAAGTGCTGAAATCTTACTCTGTTATGCGGTAGTTGTGTGCACCTGGCTAAGTTACTTAACTCCCATCCTCAGTTATGTACAAAGTCAGGCTGATATCATTTGCCTCAATCATACAAGGTAATGATGTATGTCACATAT
Organism: Fukomys damarensis; assembly: GCF_012274545.1. Classification (NCBI taxonomy): domain Eukaryota; kingdom Metazoa; phylum Chordata; class Mammalia; order Rodentia; family Bathyergidae; genus Fukomys; species Fukomys damarensis. The sequence goes on from NW_022900934.1 coordinate 19,935,903, forward strand.
CTGCAACAGTATGTGGGATAGAGTAAGGGCTTACCTAAGGCAAGACTAAGCTTATCCTGACACTCGTGAACTGACGATCTTTTAGCATTATCTTATTTTCTATTGCTGCATATATTTATTTTGTTTCAAGAAGACTATATGGTCCTTCTAGGTAAGTCCTGGATAGGTTTTATGATTTTCTATTTATTCTTTAGTGTTATGAAAATTCTCATAACATTAGAACAGTTATCTAAGAAATACATGAATGCTTCAAGTAGTTTTGATTATTTTCCCTGTTTTGTTTAATAGAGAATTAGGAAAGGTAAGAAAATAAAAGGAATAAGAAAAATATAATTTCTATCATCTCTCAGAAATAACATATACATATATATATATATATATATTCTCCCACACTGTGAAAATAACCTCATATTCTGTATTTCTCCCATGTTTACTGTACATTTTCCATGTAATATCATAAGCATAATAAGCATTATTTTAAGTAACTCTATTATATATAATACATAACATAACATACATAACATATATAACATACATAACATATATAATTAATAACCTCATATTCTGTATTTCTCCCATGTTTACTGTACATTTTCCATGTAATATCATAAGCATAATAAGCATTATTTTAAGTAACTCTATTATATAACATAACAATTTCACATAATTTATTTAACTAGTCCCCTATTGTTGAGTTCTTAAGTTGTTCCCAACTTCCTGCTATAATAAATAATTCTGTAATTAATGTTTATGCATAAATGTTTCTGCACACAAGATAATAATAGATATAACAGTAGACTTTATACTAGAATTAATTTACCCTTTTTAAATCCCCATTTGTTTTTTTCCCTCCAATATGCTTCCAATATACCCCTCTGCTTCTCTGTAGCACTAACCACACTCACCATGGTTTAAGCTCTCTGTTCCTGGGTGACTCAATAATGGTAAATATCCCCCATATCTGGCCAATGACCTGCTCAATAAATATTTTCCCATGAATGAGTAATGACTCAGGCAGACACGAGTTAGAATTTGAACTGCCACAGTTACCATCTGGATAAACTCAGACAAGTGCCTTAACTCTTCTACCATAAACAGAGAGGCTCTGAAAGCTTAGGTGATGTGCTCAATGTCACACCACTGGTGAGTACTAGACAAGACCTTGTAGCGACATGCACTGGTTCCACAACTCAGTCCTTCCCATGCAGCATCTGCATGGCTGTCCCTGTGCACAAGGACAGTCCTTCCTGCTCACATGATTAAACCGCACACTTTTCAGTATGTTAGGCCTCACTCATTCAAGCAACCTCACAATGGGCTGCCAACTTCAGTAGCTGATAATGAGCTTTCCATTCTCCCATGCCCAACTTTTAGCCAAAGGGACAATTTGATCTCAGGGTCTTCAGACAGCCATTGCCTCTTCTCTAAATCTAGGAAGATAAAGCCAAGAGTAAGTAAGGTGTTTAACCAAAATATCAGCCTGATGGCAGAGCCCTTATCAGGGTTGGTCTTATTTCTGAATCTCTGGAGACCCTAATCACAAAGTAACTTATAGCCTCATTATCTAATGAGACTCAGGATGAGCTCTGCTCCTTTTAGTCCTGTTTCCATTTAGTGGAGGGCACCCAACCCTGCAAACTCATCCATTTCCTTGGAAATCATTAGAGGAGGAAGGACATGGGCCAATCTGAATTATCTGTTAAGATTTTTGATTACATTTGAATTCATTTATTAAAATAATGAACATGAATTTTCTCCGGGATTCAAAGCATGCAAGAAGTATAGCTACTCTGCTTTCTAAATTCAGATTCATTCTAATTCTTAACATCTTTGTTGGTGATCTTATTGGAAATTTGATTATAGAGATTACAAAATCTTTTTCTCCTCTAACAATATGTGAAGTGTTTGTGTAGCGCAAATCTCATGGGGCTCTTCTAGGTATCAGGTCAGGTCTAAGGCCCTGCTCTCATGTCTGAGACTGGAAGACCCAGAGGATCCAGCCTCCAAATGCTTTGCAAAGCCCTGGCTCCCTGCCTTTCCTGGTGCTACAGGAGCTGAGGCACAACTCAGCCATGCTTGGTCCTGGAACCCCACACTATCATGCTGTTCTTAGTCTTAGTAAACGTATCCACTGTTTGTTCCCTGGCTACTCCAAAAGGGAAACCACCTCTTAAGCTGGGTATTACTATTCCTCGCTCTACACGCTCATGACTGTGGTGCAGCTGTGCCTCAGAATGGCTCCTGCCTGATAGCGTATTTTGAAAACTTATTCTCTTCGTCCGCAAATACATGTCGCCTTTTCTCATTTCTCCTCCGCTGACACTACAGAATTTCTCATCCTTATGTCATTAAGCTCATACTAAATTCTGTCATCCCTCATCCACTATACAGAAGTCCAAGGGTGTCATAGTGAACCACATCAAGAACACTTTAACTGTTCATTACCTACCTGTACTTCTACCTAAACTCTCTTAACAAAACCCTATTGACCATACTTGGACTCAGGTTCTGGCCAATCAGCACTGCTAAAAAATATCATAGCTACATGACAAGATACGTAATTTAGTATAATGTCCTGATGGTACTCTCAAGCCCTCACAGAAGCTGAGTCACTCAATCAGCCTCCATTGTTTTTCCTATATAACTTGGTTCTATCCTCACACCCACAAACTTGAGACTACCAATAGGTTTTTCTATCTTATTCCACATTCAAACATCCACCCACTCCCAAGCAGTTTCTCCACTGTCACTGCTTCTGTGGCTCTCAATTGAAAGCCCTAGAGCAGTGTATCTGATTGGCTGAGCCTATGCACCCAGGTCCTAATCTCAAAAGAAGCAGGGACCACGGGCATTTGCCATTTGTATCTCTATGGTCAGACACAAGTTGTAGTTCTTTGAAGTCTTAAACAGTGAAGAATTCATTTAACACAAGAGAGAGGTCTTCTAATAAATATGGAAAATGGCAAACGCTCACTCAGTAGACTCTCCCAGGCCTTCTCTGGCCATTCACAAGGTTCTTACATGAACTCACAACAGAGCTCTCTCACTCTTCTGTGAAAATTCCACATCAGGATTTCATGATAGAGCATGAGGGTAATGACTGACCACAAACTCTGACCACTCTAAGAGTGCTGGGAACTGTTAGACATTTACGTTCTCTTAATGGCTCCAAGTCACACATACTTATGACACCAGTGCATCGTGAAACTTTTATATGTCTCACAGGCATTCTGTAATATAAGTAAAAAGTGGACTTTCTTAGTGGGCAACTAAAACTAAATGCTATTGATAAAAGGGTTTGAGAAAAACAACAAAAATGTATTTCTCACAGATCTAGAGGCTCAGAAGTCCAATATACAGCACAAGCACATTCTATATTTGCTAATAGTCCACCTTCTGGTTTATGGATGGCCTCTTCTCACTGTGTCCTCACATGGTAAAAGGGACAAATGAGTTCTCAGGGGTTTTGATTATATTGTCAACAATGCCATTCAGGAGGGCCTCACCTTCAAGACATAATCACCTCCCAAAGGCTTTATTTCCTAACACCATCAAATTGAAAATGAGGTTTCAACATATGAATTAAGGACACAAATACTCATTCTACAACTGGGGCCAAAGATCCCCCTGAACAGAAGTGTGTCCCTCTGAGTCCTAAATCCCTAGGCTCATGCCCTGATTTCTATGAAGCTTTAACCTCTTTAGTTCTTTAGCCTACAACTTCTCTCTCCTACTCTCTCAGCAATACCTAGATATAAGTCCATGGGCCTGACCCAGGAAATCAATCTCTGTGAAATCTAAATTATTTTCTTCAATCTCTCTTTACTATAACCCTGCATGTAAGCCCATTAATCATTCTAATGTAGCCAAAAGCTTCCCTACAAAAATACATATCTACACCTATGATGGTCCTGCTCTGTGTATAATTTTAAAATAAAGTAATACCAAACACAGGCCAAATGAAGGTATAAACCAAAGGATATGGAAGTACAAAGAAAAGAATGATTTGCAAAGCAGCATGGGGACTGTAGAACATAAATTGCCTTTAGTATGTGGATGTCTAGCCCTATCTGTTCTATTTCAAAGCTCAGCTGCATGCATCTGCTTGTACCAGTTCAGATGCCAGCATCATCTCACACCTGGGAGATTAGTCTCTGGGTTCCATGTGCCCCCCTTCACTTCATTTTTCACCAAATGGAGCCAAAGAGAATATTATTTTAAGTTGAATAGGCTTTGCTGCCCAATTCCCTAAATACTTGAAAAGCCTCTCCGATCACTTAGGAAAATACGTATATCTTGAAGTCCTAACTCTCCCAATACCTGTGAATATGGTATCATTTTGTTTGGAAACAACCAATTGAGATGAAGTCAGTGGGTTGGCCTAGATCCAATGATGGGTGTCCTTTATAACAAGGGAAATTTGAAGGCAGACACAGGCACTCAGGCAGTGTGTGAAGACGAAGGTATTGATTGGGGTTATGCTGCAACAATCCAAAAGTTGCAGGGGACACCAGAAACTGTAGGAGGAGAAGGAAAGACATTCCCTCCCTATGGCATCTATAGTGAGAAAGGCCCTGCCAACACCTTGACTTCAGACTTCCAGTCTCTAGAACTGTGAGACAGTAAACTTCTGCTGTGTTAAGCACTGGTGTGTTGTGCTTTGTTATGATAGCTACAAGAAACGAATGCACTACAGTTCAAACCTCATACTGTCCACAAAGCCACACATGACCTAGCACTGATAGTCTACCTTTGTCTCCTAACATTTTCCCCAAAAGTATCTTCCTCTGTTCCAAGCATGCTAGTTTCCCTAGAACATTCTAAAGTACCTTCTACTCTGGCTCCTTAGAATTACTGTCCCCTTGATCCCATGTTTCTCCCATATCTTACAGGTCACTCTCCTCTTCCTTCAAGTCTTAGCAAAGAGTCTGATTCAGGATACTTTAGAATGCCCACTGAGGCATTTGGATTTAATTTTGATTAAAATATGGTCTCCAAAAATTTTTAAGCAACAATAACCCAAGAAGACCTTTGAGATTTCTCAGGTAAAAACATGGAGAATGGATTAAACAGGTAAGGAACTAAAGCCACAGAAACTAGAAAGATGACTGTTAAATTTTCTAGGTAAAGAATTTGTTTCCATTTTTTCCTCTTCTCATATTTTTTTTCTTTTCCCTTCTTTCCTTTCCTCTACTCTTTCTACTTTCAGGTGGAGGGAGTGAAGGAAGGGCAAGGGTATGGAGAAAAAATAAGAACCAAGATACATATGTAAAGGTACAAAATCTTAATGATGAATATAACTGTACTGTGTACCTAAAAAGTACCAATACACTTAATGAAAAAAAAATTTCTAGGTAAGAGGGGAAAGTAACTTGATCCAGGACAGGAGTGGTGGGTATAGAAAAGAGCCACAGATGCAGAGGTTCAGCTGATAGAATTTAGCAAATGACTTCCTGTGGATGGGGGCTTCAGGAGGGTGTGAAGACAGCTCTAGTTTCTCTAGCCTGCATGAATGCAAGTATGAAAAAAGCCCTCCAAGTACCTGGGAAGAGCTAACTTTCAAGGAAATGTGCCCTCAACTCCCTGAATGTACATAAGAAAACATTTGTATTGGTTCTTAATAAATTAAATGTTTTAAGCTTATTTGGCAAGGCCAGTTACATTTTTAAAGCTTTTCTGCCCCAAATGCAAGAGATGAGAGTGAGTTTTTCAGCATATCCTCTCTTTCTCAGAGAGGGCATGGTCATCTGGGCCACAGGGGAAACCACTGGCCAGCCACGCAGGTCAAGCAAGGCCCAGCCCAACTCTAGAGCTGAAACCATGCACTTAGGACTGCTCAGAGGCCTCTCCCCTCCCACTGAGCTAGGATGAATTTTTAACTCACTATTGATCAGGCAATTTTAAAATCAATTTTAATTAAATGAAAGATTTCTATCAGGATTGCTTCTTTCTGGACAGTAAATTGGACCTTGTAATAATACTTACATTGGAACATCTCTCATACAAGTAACAGAGCCCATCATAAATAAATAAAGACCCTTCTCCTTATTTTGCATTTGGGGGAAACCAAGGTTAGAGGCTTTGCCTGAGGCCCTGCAGCAATGGGTAAGGCAATTGGGAACTTGAATTATAGGGACACTAACATCTAATCCCACCAATACACCACTCTCAGCTTCCAAAACACTCTCCATACACATGGAGCAGAGAGAAAATAGATCCTTGTCAGTTTCTGGGAAAGGGAAAATTGGGAGTATTTAACTGACAGATATGAGGCAAGTTCACTGAGCAGTGTGTACAGGAGACAGTTTATTATTGGAAGACATTTTCCTATTTAGAAATGGTCATGCTTGATTGGCCTGTAGAAATATTACCCCACCAGGGAGAGCTCCCCCTTAAATCACTCCTTTACATGAATTGCTGAAGCAACCCTGTTCCTTATCTTATGGAAATTGCTTGGATCACTTACTAGAGAGACTTAGTCACACAGGCTCTGGCTCAGAATTGGGGTCTAAGCAAAGTCTTCCCCTAAACTGCTTCAGCTAGACTTTCTCATATCAGCCCTGAGTGGACTCAGTCTTTTATATTTCCTGATTAGACTGGACTATGCCTTAGCCATCTGTATATGAGGTCCAGACTTCATCTTACTTCCACAGGCCTGAGATTCCATAATGCAGGATGAAACATGACAGAAAGTGTGTTGCAGACCCACCACTACACAAGACAAGGTCATCTAGTGTCTCTTCTCCCAACTCTGCCTATGTCTTTTTCAACTGAAGACCCTCCAATTGCTGCCGATATGGCCTTGCATCTTATAATCCAGCTGCTGCCTCCAACTCCCTTTTAGTCAAATTTAATAAGATTCAATTTATATAGAGAGATATACCCATTTTAGAGTGCAATTATATAAAATTTGACAAATACATAGTTTTATAACACGCAGCACCATACTCAAGATATATAACCGTTCCATTACTCCCCCTAAATTCCCTCATGCATCTCTAAAGATAACTACTTCAAGCTCCTGGCAACCGCTGATCTGTTCTCGTTCCTATCATTTTTATTTTACCAGATTACTATTTAAATGGAATCATACAGTGCATCACCTTTTGAGTCTGGTTTCTTTCACTTTTCAGAATGCATTTGAGTTTCATGTGTGTCGTCACTCCTTTCTATTGCTGTGCAGTGTTTCATTGTATAGGTCCTCTGGCTCTTGTTTACTCTTTCCCCTTGGGTTGTTCCCAATTCAGCACGATTATTGCAAAAAGCTTTCATAAATATTCCCACACAGGTTTTGGTGTAATCATGCTTTCATTACTTTTGTAAATACACAATAACAGAGTTCCTGGGAATTATGGAAAGTGTGTACATTTTTAAGAAACTGGCCACTGTAACCATACCAATTTGCATTTCTTCTGGCAGTGTACAAGAACTGCAGTTGCTTCATAGCCTCATCAGCATTTGATATCAGCTTTTGCTTTCTGTTCTAGTATATGATATGTGATGTCTGATTTCTAATTGAACAATAATTGAACGAATGCATGCTACAGGGAAATTCTGTTCTAGTATATGATATGTGATGTCTGATTTCTAATTGAACAATAATTGAACGAATGCATGGTACACACTGAATAGATATATGTTCAGTTCGCCCTTCTTCCTTGCTACCAGGACCCATATTCTCTTCATTCTAAGGCCAAATTTTTTCATCTTAGTGCCCTGTATTCCCCACAAGAAGTTTATCATGTCCTCAATTTGTTAGTGAGTAAATCCAGATAAGGGAAAGGCAGTGTTTTATAAACATTCCTAGGGACAGGAATCATATGCAGTACTTATTATAGATAAAGTCTATGGCTACTCTCCAGAAGCTTCTAACTCATTGTGTCCAGGATGAGAGCCAGAAACATGAATTTTAGCAAGCGCCCCAGGCAGTTCTTGGATCAGGCATGTTGGGGAGTATGGGTCTAAATCTGTAGTAGCAGAATTGTTTGCCTTTCTTTCAGGTTTACCTAAGCCTGGAGAAAAGATAGAGAAGACTGTAGATGGAGTGCTGATGCACTATAACAACTATAAATTTTTAAAAAAGAAGTGACCCCAAAATTCTGAAAGGCTCACCCAGTGAAATAGGAGTGAAACCTGTCAAGTTTGAGTCCTCAAACCAAGTGTAAGGGGTATGCATTGAGTGACTATGCCCCAACTGCTGTGAACAGTCAGGAAATGGGTTGACCGAGAGTTATGCTTAGGTTCAGCAAGAGAAAGATCGCAGAAGACATTAACATGAACAGTTTCCTTAAAGGGTGAGGTAAAAATAAAGGTGGAAGGAGTAAATCCAAAGGAAGAGAGAAAGAAATGGATGGAATTAAAGACAATTAGTGTAGACAGTTCTTTTAAAGAGTTTTTGTGGGATGGGAAGTAGAGAGAAAGGCAGGGGCTAGAAAGGAAAATGGACTCAAGGTTAGATTTTCCTTCTGGTTAGAGATGTCACAACTTGTTGATAAAAATGAGCCTGGTAACAAGGGAAAAGTTGATGATGTAGGAGGTAGAAAGTACAGTTACTGGAGAGATGTCCTTAGGTAGGCAAAGTGGGTTGGGATCCAAGGCCCACGTGGAAGAGAGATTGACCGAACAAAGTACCATGGAGAGCTCTTGCGGTATACCTGCAGGGAAGTAATATACAGATGAGTGAGTGAATAGATTTGGTAGTAGTAAAACAAGAAACTTCTTTCCTGATTGCTGTCATTTTCTTACCAAGTGTGAAGATGCGAAGCCCACGTGAAGAGAGAAGAAACATAAAGCAGCGTCCTTGAGGATAGAAGAGAGTGAACTAACCAGTGAAATATAGTAGAATTTCCAGGTAGAACTAAGGGTCCACATGACATTAGTGATCAAAATTTTAAAGTAAGACCTGTAGAGGTACTTTTGTTTTCCTTCATTTTAGGCACTGGCAGAAAGAAAGGAAAACATTAGATTTAACCAAGGTTGCAGTTTGACCAGGCAAGTATGATAGAAAAGCATAGCAGGAATGCAGACGTGGATGTGCATAAGGGTGGGATGCTGTGGAGTACGGTGAGTGCCCAGGATATACCTAATAACCATCTCTGGTTGGAGTTCTTCAGCTATGAAGCAGTGAGGTCTCAGTTCACAAGGCCCTTTTATCTCCCATCCTTTGTAGCAGAGTTTAGTTCTACTCACACCATTCTTGCCCAACCCTATTTCCACCTTTGATCTACTTACAAAGCTCCCAGCAGTATCTCCTAAGAAAAGAAGTATCAGTTTGATGTGCAGCACCAGTGAAAAAATGTCATCCAACACCGATCACAGATTTTAGTTTAAACAGGATCCGGAATTCTGTTTTTCTCCTCCTGGGCACTTCTGACCTGTTCACCTGCTGTGCTATCCCAGAGAAATGACTCATCAAGAAGAGGTAAGGAATTCAGGATCGAGAGTGACAGTGCCTGAGCTTAAATCATGGTCCTGATATTTATGAACTAGTGCCCTTGGGTAGGTATATAAGCACATAGAGCCTCTCATCTTCACCTGAAAAGCTGTGGGCAATCGTAGAAACTACCCTCTTTTGGAGGTTTCCTGAAAGAGCTCAATGAGTCAGTGTATTGACTGCCTTTCTCTTGTACCCAGCAGATAAATCTTATTTTTCACTCCCTCCATCATCTTGATCACAAAGTAGAACTGAAGAGGTTTTTATCCCCAGGCTAGAGGTATTTAAAGACAATTAACCAAATTAAAATCTCACACAGAGATCTAAAATCACTTGTCTCTTAAATAAATTTGAAAAACAAATATTTTCTAAAAAGAAGAAAATCACCCAACAAAGAGGGCCATATCAATACATTTGTGAATGAGATAGCATGTTATTTCTTTGAATTTCTTCTGTGCACACATGGAAGTAACATCAGACTCTGGCACTGGTCAACAAGAATTGGCCCAAAGCAGTTTGTTCTCTGGACACAATCCCAGCCTGCTCCCAGTCATGGCTACTGGGACTCCTGTTGCCCATTAGAGAGAGGAATCTCCTCTTGACCATAAAACTGAATGGGTGTGATTTCAATTTTGGAGTATTTTACCCTTTTCTCTGGGTAGGCAATGAGACATCTGTGTTATTTAAAAACATTATCTAGCCCTCCAATTTAAAGTACTAGTAATATATGGCTGACCCCAGATACTATAAAAATAAAGGGGAAATAAATGATAAATAAGACATTAAGAGATTCTGAACTCTGCTAGTTCCAACTCTTGTCTCATACTCTAGGGATAATTTGTAGAATTGTAGATATATTTCAAGAATAAATAATTTTTAAGAACTTATGTAAGTTTTTCTTGATAATTGGCTCTCTGTCTTTATTAGAGTCATCTGGAATAGGGATCAGGAACCCGAAATTTAACAAAGTCACTGAATCATTGCACAGCGAAGTCTGTAAACCATTGCTTTAGAGAAGATGGCATGCCTTGGCACTTGGGCCAACTTTGCCACTGCATGGTTTTTTAAAAAAATATTATTATTATTATTATTATTATTATTTAGAGTATATTTGTAAGGCATAGCAGTTATGATTGTTTTAGAAAATTGGTACATGGATATATCTTATCTCTATCATTTCCACCCCTTTACCCCTTCCTTAATATCCCTCCTCACCCTTCCTCTAATTCCTTTTCTTGTCCCCCAAAAATCTGCCCCCTGATTCCCATCATCTTGCCTTTATTTTACATTTTAAAATTTTTATATTTGAGTTTCTCATATAAAAGAAATCTACCACATTTCTTTGTCCATTCATCTGCTGATGGGTATCTAGGTTGTATATTAAGCTTTGTTGGAACATAGTTATACCCATCTGTTTGCTAATCATCCGTGACTACGTTCCTCATAAAATGACAGAATTGAGGAGTGGTGTGAAAGACTATAAGGCCTTCAACACCTAAAATATTTACTATCTCATTGTCTTAGTTACTTTTTTCATTGCTGAGACAAAATGCCAGATGCCCAAAATTCAAAGGAGTTAAAGTTTACTTAGCTCACAGTGTGTACAGGTTTTAGTCCATAATTGGCTGGCTCCAAGGCAGAAATAGTTCTACTCTACTAACTAATCCCCTACTGGAATTAGGGAGGTGCCAAATCTAATCTTAGCATTGCACCATGAATCATTCACACACTATAGATTCAGCCACCTCTGCACAAGCTCCACCTATGACTGCATGAGGCTTTGGGGAGATATCTAGACAAAAGGCATAACACTGGCCCTTCACAGGAAAAAATGGTAAATCCCTGCTCTAAAGAAAATGTCATGTGATATTTTCACTAAAATAATAACATGAGAAATGAGAAAATAGTCTAGATCTATTAACAGTTGATTGTTATCCTTACTCCCATTTTGTGTAGATGTAATTTTAACTAATAATATCCATCAATCAGCACATAGATAGTGAGTATCTATTACAGGCCAGCATTGTGTCATGTGTCAAAAATACAGGGAGTCTCTGTCTTCAGGGAGCCCCCACGAGCTTATAGACACAACTTATTGTATCAAACCTTGGTCATCATTGATTAAGCCATCACTATTTCTTGCACTAAAAAAGAAAAAAAAAGTGCTACCAATTAAATTATGACACTATTTCCTCATGCCTTAGAAATTTTATTTTCTAATTAATAAAAAGCTCTTTTAGATTTATTTTTATCACTCCCAGCTACATAAAAAATTATGTGCAATATTACTGGTTGAGAGCTATAGTCTCTGGGGTATTCGTCCAGGTTGCTGACCCTCCACTCCACTAGTCACTTGCAGACATTCTCTTGGTCTTATCAGAAGTTATCAACAAATATTTTTCTGAAGAAATTCATACATGTCCAGGCAATATCAAATACGTCATAGTTGCATTCAGGCTAACAACGTTCATAATAGGCAATTACTCATAGCCCATTTTCAGATATGCTAAAGAATATGCATAGAATTAATGAGATATGATTTATCCTTTGATGAACAAGAAGCCAAACAATATAGGCTAAATCCAAGGGAAATTGCCTTCTGCAAATGAGCTGAAACAGGGCTGGCCAGAATGATCTAGAAGGTGGAGAACTCCTTCTTTGTGACAGGGAAAAGCAGGTATGGCTACCAGCTGGTCTCCAGGTTTCTAGTCCTCATCACACCATTCTGTGTGCACACTAACACGGGGTCTGTCTCTACTTGACACTACGTTGTTCTTCCGAGTATGGGCATGCAATTCTAGGCTCGAAAGGAACCAACAAGATACCTGGAAAACAATGCCTAGTCATCCTTATTTCTTGCATAAACAAATGAAGAGACTCACTAAAGGAACAAGAAGGAAAATATTCTTCAGTTGGAGCCCCAAGGACAAACCTTTAAAGCAATCTTATGTGGCCAAGGATATTCAAGAGTGACAGGCGGAAAGGTGAGCAACCCTTTCAGAAACTTGACTCAAGCTGGAAGCTGCTTGAGGGAGGGACACAGAGGCATTTCAGAGGAAAAGGTTGGGCCTCTGACATAACAGAGCTGTATCTGAAGCTGAAACTTGGACCATGGTTACTGGGCAACCCAAAAGATTTGTGATGGGGCTCTCCTGATTTTACCTGCTCGTGTCACTATGACAGGGAAGATGCCTTTCATGTGATTCCATTGGGAATGCAATCCTGGACCTTGCCACCTTGCCTCTTCCCTACGTGATACCAAGAGTAGGCATGTCCAACTTCTAGCCATAATAGTACCGTGCCTACAGTCCATAATACTTTTAGGGGGTCCATGGAAATTTTTTGGCTTCAGTGAAAAGAAGAATATATATGTGTGTGTGTGTGTGTGTGTGTGTGTGTGTGTGCATTCCAGATTCTATTCATCTTTATACTAATCCAATCATAAAATGTAATTTTCAATTTTTTTTACAAAGGGGCTCATGAAAGCAAAATTGTACAAGATCCACTGAAGTCATAATGCAGCCTTCGGAGTAGGCATGTGACACAAGTCAGACACCTCAGACACTCCAAAGGATATGACTCTTGGGGAATGAGTTCTGTTGGGAGAAAGGCCAAGACAGAGATGATCCACCACTTTGGTCAGGAGGATGTGCATAAATCAAAAACCCGGAAAGGATGCATCAACTCACATTTTCCACCTCTGGAGACCGTGAGAGACGAGCTTGGAAGCCGAGAAGTTACTTTGGTTTTATTTAATCTATTTAGCAAAACAAAACAATAGAGGAATCAAATAATATAATAATAAAATAATTATAAAATTTAAAAAATCAAAAGCAAATAGAGAAAATTGTTAATTCTGAGTGGAGACATTCATGCTTGACATATTGTGTCTGTTTTTAATATTTAATATACCGCCCCCAAAAAGACATTTGAAAATTTATAAACATCTCTAAGCCAAAGATGACAGTAACTACACTGGTCCCTTTCCTTTCTGAGACTGGTGGCTCAGTTTTTCTTCTGAGTCTGTAAAGCACTTTTATAATTAGACTCTTTATCTGCTTCATTTCATCTTATCATGAGGTTACAGCTAAGAAACCCTAATTCAAACTAGTGTAGAACCAGCTATTGGTGATGGAAGCTGTTATAACTTATGCCTGGATGTCCCTCCAAAGCCTTATGCAGTCACAGGTGAGGATTTTCAGAGGTGGCTGAATCTAGCGTGTGTGATACTAGCGTTATGTGTGTGAGCACAAGCACTTGTGAGTACTAAATCACTCCATTTATGAGTTTGGCAAAGCTCCAGGTGTGAACATGGGAAGGCCCACCCACGGTGTGATTGCTACCCATCGTAAGGGCATGTAGTCTGGATAAGATTTAAGGGACAGAAGGAAGGCTGCTGCTGCCCTCTCTTGTCACTTGTCACTTGGTGCTTGCTGCCTTCTGCCTGCATGTTCTGTGATGCCCCTCTGCCAGGCCACACTGCACTGGAGCCAGCCAACAATGAACAGCTACAAACTGTGAGCTGCGATAAACCTTTCCTCCTTTAACTTTGAGTGCTGAGTAATTTGCCTCACCAATGAGAAAAGAAACTAAGACAGAGGAGAACAATTTTCTAGAGTAGAAGGGATCCATGAACTTGGCTCTCCAGTGGGCTTCATGAAAAACTATACTGCATGATCAAGAGAATTGAAATGAAAACAGGAATTTCCAAGCAAAATAGACATGTAGTAACAAGAAATATGCTTTGATTTTTGCTCCAGGTTCTTGCACAGAGGTTCTTTTTAAAAAATGGAGTTTTCTGAGTAACAGAGGTGACAAGAGAGTCCTTTCTCATCTTCTTGTTTGCAACAAACCCCTTTGCTATGTTGAATTTATGGTAAAAGAGGGGGCATTCTCTCAGTTGGTCCTAGCTAGTTTCAGCATAATTGCAATCAGAAGAAGCAACCATGAGGTCAGAACAACAGTAAAAGTGAGAACTCTCAGCTCCATCCCCAGACCTATGGGTAAAGAGAAGGGCTGGAGATAGAATTAATCTCAAATGTTTATTGCTGCAAGCCAGGGAAAGAGCCTCAAGAGAAATCACATCCTGTAAATACCTTGATCTTGGATCTCTAGGCTCTCAAACTATGAGAAATGCATTTCTGTTGCTTAAGCCACCCAGGCTGCTGTATTTGGTTACAGCAGCCGAACAACTAATGCACTATGGTGTGAAAGTTGGAGATAAAGACAAAAACAACTGAAATTCAGAGATTTACAAAATCTTTGCTAGTTTTCTCGGTCTGTATCCATTTTACCATGGAGAGTTTTGTGTGCTTGTATTCTTGGTCAGCAAGAAGGGACTGTGTACAGCCTCTACTGTGGCTGTAACAGGTACCAGAAACACCCAACAGGATAGGAAGAGCAGTGGAAGTTCTAGAGGAAAGGGAAGGGGGCTTGGTCCACTAGAGGAAAGAAGTACTTCAGCAGCCAACTTAGCCTGGAGCAGTTCCCCCATCCCTCCCTACAGACTTGAAAGTCAGAAGGTCTGGGCTCCATCCCCCAACTCCCACCAGACTCCAGGAAGATTAAATTACATTTAGAGACACAATGTCTGCCTTCCCTGGATTAATTTCTGGATCCTGCTTGCCCTTATCTCGTTTTTCTTGCTGAGAGTAAGAACCCCATAAAATTGTCTCTATCAGAAACCAAGAAATGAGCCAGAGTAGGGCAAACATAAAGAGCATGGTCTGTGTCTCTTACACAGACCCTGGAAGGCCCAAGCACGGCAATTTGCCATAGGGATCACACACCTCCATTCTGTCTAACGGCATCCACTCTGTCAGGACAGTGGGTGGGAGGAGGTTGCACTACGGACATGAGTCCCACAGCAGCAGCTCAAATTCCCCAGTACTCCAGCCCCATGCCACACTGCTGTCCCGCATGTTTGTAATGACATACGTAGTAATGCTGGCAGCAAGAGCTAGCATTTACAGGATGCTTACAAAGTACCAGTTCCTTCACCTATATTTTCCTAATTAACCTGCATAATAGCCTAAAGAGGTAGACAACATTTTTGCCTCCAGGTTGCAGATTAGTGAACTGTGGGACAAATTGAGCAACATGACCACAGCCAGGTACCTGCTGAGGAGAAAAGTCTTTCTGATACTGACATCAATGTATAATAACCATCTCAAAAATTCACAGTGCAAGGTACTGCATGGAATGTGAAGTAATGACCAATTCTATCACTGTAAATTTTAAATAAATGTCTAAAATAGCCATCGAGTAAATCTTATATAGCCGTACTCTGCAGGCATTGTCTCATGTAATGCACACAAGAATCCACATGTGCTTTTTCATCATCACCATACTACAGATGAGAACAATTGAATCTTGCCAGGATTACCCAAAGAAGTAGAATTTAAATTTGAACCAAGGTGGCAGGAATTCAGAATTTGCATTCTTTATACTACACTCTACTCTGCATTCTGTGGCTGGGATGTTTTGCCGGTTGACCAGCTGACTTCGTGCATGAGGTAAAACTTATTTAATGCACTATAGGCCCAAACTGTAAGTTTTACCATGGAGCCTGGGGCATTGCTCTACCTCAAATCAAATTGAAGAAGTATGTCTCCCTACTCAGCTCAAATTCCCCCAGCAGACTGGACAGTGTTGGATTTCTCGGATGTTGTACTGTTTAATGTTCTTTCAAAGTGTGTTAGACCCTAGCGCCCACGATTACTCCCAGGTGCAAAATTGTATGCACAAACAGTTGCTGCAGCAATTTACTGACTGTGAGCTCAATCAGCCAATTGTGAGCACAATTAGCTGCTCCCTGCTCATTTGGAAGGAGCCGGGGCGATGATTGCCTCCGCAATTAGCCAGTTGTGGGCAGCTCAGTTTCCTTGTGCAATTTTGCACCCTTAGGCTGGGATGTGCAGAAGTGACGCAGGCCTGGAACTTTACACTTCTGACTCCAAATATGCAACATCATGTCCACCTACCAATCTCCACACATGATGAATAGGACCTATTTTGGGGATTACGATGGAGGCTGCAGCCTGTGGGAGGGAAGAAAAAGATAGTATGAATGAAATCAAACCTCATCGACTGCTACAAGCTGAAGAAATAAACCTTTTCGTATTTTGTCAGAGGAGGGAGGGAGAGACATGAGACATCGCCTGGTTTGGAAAGGGGGAAAGTGTATACAGGGTCAGGAAGATTTAATCATTAATGTTTAGATGCAAAAAAAGATCCATGTAAAAATGTGTCAGCTCACGATGTATTGTGTATTATCGCATTATCAGAATGACTCACAATGAAGTGTCTGTAGAAACTAGAAGCTACATTGAATGGAAGAGTTGGAATGCCATTTTAAGTCACTAGAGCAATCAACAATTTTTCTCTTCCCTTTTCCTGTGTACTGCTGAAAAAAGAACAAATCCTCCATTAAAGCTATGCAGTTTCCTTCCCACCTGCCCCTGTTGAGTGAAACTCAGAAACCTCAAAATTTTTATTGCAGCTGTCCACAAAATGAGCTGTAGTCTGATTAAATTTGCTCTAGTTTTCTTTTAGTTGTGAGTTGATTAGAAAAGAAAATTCACTATATGTTAAGTGAGATTTTGTTGCATTGATAGGCCTTTCTAACTAGAAGCAACACATCTGTAGGTTTATAAAGGAAATCATAAAGTAAGGTAACTTGATGTTTGGTACCAAACCTTACTGTTGGATTAGCCCAGCTACCCTGTGATCTTTGTTTACATTTAGGGGTATATGTTCACTCTGTGTAACTCCCGTAAGCCTAATGTAGCATCATGGTATTATTTATAATAGCTAAAGTGTGGAAACAACCTAAAGGTTCATCAACTGATGAATGGATAAACAAAATGTGGTATGGCCATGTAAGAGAATATTATTCAACCATAAAAAGTAATGAAATACTAATACATTCTACGACATAAATGAGCTTTGACAACTTTATTCTAAGTGGATGAAGCCAGACACAAAAGGCAACATATTACATGATTCCATTTCTATAAAGTGTTCAGAAAAAGAAAATCCATAGAGACATAAAGTAGATTAGTGGTTGCCACCTGGGAAGAGATGGAAATGAGGAGTGACTGCAAATGGATTTGGGGTTCTTCTTAGGACAATGACGATCTTCTTAGGAAATCAGATAGTGAAATCAGATGGTTACATGACCTTGTAAACATACTGAAACCACTGAATTTTATACTTTCATAGGTTGGGACTTGCCAGGCATGGTGGTGCTTTCCTGTTAACTGAGCTACTCGGCAGACTGAGGAAAGAGCACTGCAAGTTTGAAGCCAGCCTAGACAACTTAGTGAGACTCTGTTTCAAAGTAAACCATAAAAAGGGCTAGAATGCAGTATAGTTCAAAGGCAGAATACTTGTCTAGCATGGAAAGAGAAAGAGGCAGAGAGAAGGAAAGAGTAGGGGGGATGTTGAACTTTATACTGTTAGATAAAATTTGCCCTTTAAGAAATTAATAGTGAATTGAGCCAGTTTAAGAACAATTTTCTTGGACTTGTCCGTAGATCACTCAGGGAACCACTGAGAAACATCCCTAGCAGAGAAGAGAGAGCTCAGTGCTTGTCTCTGATGCAGCCCTAAGCCATTAATTCATCTATCAAAAATAAATATTTGAACACCTACTTTGTGCTAGGTTATTTAGCAAACATTGAGAGGAGTCAGTTTTGTTTTTAATCTAGTGGTGGGGTCAGAGTGTGTATATAATAGGGGAGAATTAAATAAATAAGTACTGTATGGCAACCCTTGGGTCAATAATTCCAAATTTCCATTGAATATTTTAACTCTCATAACACAATATTTCCTTGAACTATAATGGAAAGCAAAAGTTTGCAAAAAAAAAGTTTCCTGAGCTACATTTTAGCTGGCATTACGTCAACATGAGCAAGAACACAGTTTGGTTTTTAATCTCTCTTCTATAGGGTTTACTCAACTTCTCATCCCTCGGCTGGAAGTTTGACATGATGTGGATTTAAGCTCAGCAGACACAATGCAAACAGGAGGGTGGATCAGTGAGGAGGCATAAGATCAGTGCAAAGAGAGGCAGTGCAGCCAGAATATTAACATCAACCTTCTCTCCTCTGAGTGTCAGCCTGAGAAGCTATGTACACTAAGAGAAATAGTCAGATGGGAAGGAAACTTTACGGCATTAATGTCTAACATGTCGATTCCCCGAGTTTTCCCTCTACTCCGGGCACAATGTCTCCATTTCTGCACTTCACCCCATTCACACTTGGCTCTGTACATCTGGTTGATTGTGCTAGAAAGATGTGAGGCCTAGTGGATACTTTCCACTCATGTTACGCACTTCGTAATTAGTCACTATAATCTCATTGCTTCAGCCTCCTAAATTTCTCCTAAACACATCTCCAGTGACCACATTATTCTGCCAACCTCAGAAACCTACTCACTTAGCCTGCTCCCAGCCACATGTGCCTCACGCCACAGGTAATACAATTTAAAGCAGTTAAATTTGGACCTATCAGTCCCTTGGTTAAAATTCTTCACTTGGTGCCCAGTGTTCACAGAATAAAGATTAAAGTCCTTTGATAGATGTCCTTTTTCAAATGTCATTGGGGCCAAAATAAAAAGCAAGTATAGGGCCAGAGACTTAGCTCAGTGGTTCTGCCACCTCCCTCACAAGCACAAGGTTCTGAGTTCAATCCCCAGTACAAAAAAAAAAAGAAAGTAGATCCGAATTGTAAGTACAACCTATTTCTTTTCCTGTTCCATCACTGTAGCCCAGGCCCAGCTTACACTCGTATTATTGAGTGGGATGGTGGGTATATGTAAAGGGGAGGGGATACATTCTGAAGTTACATGAAGAACAAGGGTGTAAGACACAAAGATCTGTGTTTGCCAATTCCTCTTCCAAAGCCCTCTTCCTGGACAAGTGGAAAGACTACATTTCCCAGGGTTCCTTAGTGTCAGGGCCATGTCACTGGGTCTAGTCAAGGAAGCATGAGAAGAAGTAATATAAGCTGGTGAGTCTTAAACTTAGCTAATAATGAAATGACTCCTAGGGGAGTTTAAAACATAGTGAAGCATGGATCTCAGCCCTGAAAATTCTAATTTAATTAATATAGGGCATACATAGCTAGAGCACTGACATTTTAAAATTTCCCCTAATGAGTCTAGGGCATAGACATAAACAGCCAAGTTTAAGGGCTGATGTAAACTATGCCTAGGCCTGACCTGTGAAAGTATTCTGTCCTCTTATACATTTCTACTGTGACTTCAGGGGTAGTCAATCCAGATATTGGAAACTGTCAGCATGGGAATCTGAGTGATTTGCAGATCTATATTGGACATGTAACCTGAACAAGAAGCAGATCTTTATTAACTTTAAAACTCATTTGTTATCACAGTGTAGACTCTCCTATTCTGACTAATGCAACGAAAATTACCTTCAGCATGCCTTTAGGAATTGTCCTCAGTCGAAGGATCAACACAGCTCGTTTTTCTTCCAGCAGTGAAACACAGCACTGTTTCTTCAGAAAAGAAATAGATGGAATTTCTGGCTTGCATTTAAAATGTGTGGTGCATGAAAATGTGATTTATGAATACTAAAATCACATGGTGAGTCTCACAGCACAATCAGCAGGCAGGAATTGGAACCTGCTGAAAGGACAGTGAATCTCTACTGCTTATCTCACACTTATTACAGGGCACTGGTTCCCCAGCCTGGGATATGTTACTAGGAAGCCCCGGCAGAGCTCTTACAATGTGCTCAGAGCCACTGCATTGTAGATCGTGTGACGGACCCTTGATACTACAGCTGCCCCTGCGAGTTCTGACTTATACAGATTAAAATGAAAATCGTCCGCACCATCAAACAGGTGTTTCTGATTCTTCAAGTAGGCATTTGCCAAATTTGATAGCATGCTTTTTCTTCCAGCCTCAAGGTAAGTTTAGATTTTGTTCTTGAGTTACCTTTCGTATTTCTCCTTATTGTGTTGTTAAATGCTGAACAAACACACAACACAGAAAGGATGGATGAACCTCAAAAATATTATTTTTAACATAAGAAGGCAGATATAAGGAGTACCTGTCCATATAACTCAATTTGCATGAAGTTTAAGAACAGATGATCAGTTGACCTATAGTAATCAGACCAGTGATTGCCTGTGATGGTGTAGAGGCAAAAATTGACTGGAAAGAGACAGAAAGGACTTCGTAGGGTAAGAGAAATGTTCTTATCTTGGTGGGAATGGCACTTACATACACACATATATGTCATCCACCAATTGGCACTTAGTGAATTGCATACTTTATATGTGTCACAGTTTATAAATGTTTTCTTAGTAAATTTTTTTAGAAAGAATAAAAATAGAATAAGCAATATAGTGTAGGTTATGTGCTCCTCAAGACCAGTGACCCTTACAGGCTGCTCGCCAGTCATTTCCTGTTAAATAGAGGGCTAAAGTGGCCCTGCTGTCTGTAGTCAATACACACCAGTGGGAATGGACTTCATGAGCATGAAGATTTACACAAGACAGCCCTCGGTCACGAGGAATTAAAAATGAACCAAGAGAAGGCTCCTCCTTGATACTATTCCCTCCTGTGTCCTTAAAAGAACACATCAGAAAGTCTGGAATGAAACAAAGTGGAGGTAGATCCAGAGAAGATTGGCTTAAAGGGGTCATCATGGATGGCCTCAAAAGACGTCACAGTAGAATGGAGTTACTTTCTATAAAATTATAGCACAGGAACACAGAGAAGGTCTGGACAACTCTGCTCACTGGAGAGCACAAGATAAGGAGCAATGATGATTTCTTACCAAAAAGGATCCTCTCCAAACAAAGCTTACCTAACACTAGTTAAGTCCCACTAGCTGGAAGTTTCCTTGAGAAAAAGATATATTACTAGGGATCAAAAGAGAAGGAGAAGTTCATTTAAGTTGTTAGGCTCTGTGATCAGTCACTTACACCTTAGTGTGAAAATGATCAGTCAACAACTGCATCAACTCAGCCTCTGAGTTACTTTCTATAAAATTATAGCACAGGAACACAGAGAAGGTCTGGACAACTCTGCTCACTGAAGAGCACAAGATAAGGAGCAATGATGATTTCTTACCAAAAAGGATCCTCTCCAAACAAAGCTTACCTAACACTAGTTAAGTCCCACTAGCTGGAAGTTTCCTTGAGAAACAGATATTACTAGGGATCAAAAGAGAAGGAGAAGTTCATTTAAGTTGTTAGGCTCTGTGATCAGTCTCTTACACCTTAGTGTGAAAATGATCAGTCAACAACTGCATCAACTCAGCCTTGCTTAGTCCACTCTCCATGGATAATAACAAATTCAAGGCTGACTGGGCACTTAGTCCTTACTGCTAACCCTTCCTCTCAGGGCATCAGTGTGCAAGGGCAGGTAAAATGCAATTTCTCTAATTATAGGTTTGGAGAGGAGGTTAAGATGTAGAAGGAAAATCGTATGGAAAATGTCTGTTCTGTTATTGGTCTAGTGACTTTATTTCCTAAAATATCTTTCCATTTCTATATTCTCTTCACTGGGGACTTATTATGACTTTAAGTGAAATAAATAGGACAGACGCGTAAACACCAAATAGTTTCTCTGGTGTGAGAAACTGAAAGTATATATAAGTACACAAAAGGCATAATAGATAGGAAGAAAAGATCCAAAGGAGAAGGGGAAGTGGGAAGGGTTGGGGAAAGGAAAGAAAGAGATGGAATTAATATGAGAAAATGAAAAAATGGAAACAATGTGTTTGTAAATCCTGAGGGATGGAGGGGTTGAAGGGAGGGCAGGGGAATGGGGAAAAATAAGAATTGAGATAGAGTATGCAAAGGTGCAAATTTCCAATGATGAATGTCATTATATTGTATACCTGAAATGTACCAATAAAATTAATTTTTAAAAAAGAATGCCACCAAATTAACACTTTTTTCCAAATTAACATTTTTAATGGATTTTGCCACCTTTATTACTAAAGTCTCATTTCATGTTATTTTCAATAATAGCAGTTTTTGATGACACCTAAACAAGTTACTGGCTTTCTTCAATTAACTTTGCATCTAGTTGTTTTAATATTGACTACTAATATCTTTATAGCTATCTTTTTCTAGGAAAAAAATGTCTTCTGAAAGCCACAATCACTTATCTCCTTTTAGCCAGTAATCTGTCTCATAGCTCATCACCTGGTCTAGAATTTGTCAAGTAAAATAAATACTTGTTGACTTGTACCTCACTTTTATATGATTTACTGAGTTAAATAGAAATGTCACTATTAACTGTCATGTCAGTTTTGTTTAGCAGTTTTTAAAATCTTTAAAGAATATTCTTACATAAATTTTTTTCTTCACAAGACTATTTTAAGTTGATAATCACTGTCCAAGTTATGTGATACTGTAATCTTTGGACCTATGACTCTATCCTGTATTGTAAAGTTTTTACAAGTGTAACCAAAAACACAGACTTTTAGGAAATCATCCTGGATTCCCTGGTGGGTCCCAACTGCCATCACATTATCCTTATATGAGTGAGGTAGAGGGATTTTAGATGCATAAGGAGGAATGGGTGATGTGGAAACACAGCAGAGACTGAAGTGATGCAGCCACCAGCCAAGGAATGCCAGCAGACACCAAACACCAGAAGAGATAAGGAAGAACTGCTTCCCACCCAAGACCTCAGAGAATGTGTGGTCCTGTTGACACCTTGATTTCAAACTTCCGGCCTCCAAACCATGAGAGAGGATAGATTTCTATTGGTTTAAGCCACAAGGTTTTGGTAATTTGTTCTAGCAGGTCTGGAAAATAATATAAAATCCAAAACAGCAACAAGTAATAGATGTCAAGCAGCACTATACAACCCTACCACCGAGAAATAACGAATGTTAAGATTGCAGATTTTGTTTTAATGCTTTTATTATTTTTAAGGGAACACATGAGGATGACCTCTTATCCCCTTAACATTATTAAAATGCTACATAGTCTAACCTGAAGTAGTTCTGAGTTCTTTAGGGAATAGTTATAATGGATTCCAGTGGGCACTATCAAGGTGAGATATCTGCAGCATTGTGGGAAAAGGATTCCGGGATGCGTAATGTTCTATCTTTATAGCATTGCTAATATTAATATTTCTTTTGCATTCCTCGTGAACTATGTTTGATCATGAAATATTACTCTATATATTAATACTTTATTCATTAATTACTCTAGTCATTAATATTAAAGATTGAGGGAGCTATACTACACATGGTGTTGGCCTCCATACACAAGAGTCTCTACCGTATTACCTTTGACATGATTGGATTATAATTACAGATTATTGTAATCTTTCAGAGGCCATGATGATATAGTGAGGGACCTTCATTATGTGCCAGGTACTGTCAAGTGTTTTCCACTCTGCATCGACTTTGGTGCTTTCTCTGATCCTATGAATACTCATGAGATACCCATTTCAGACACTAAGAAGTGCCTTGCAGAAACTGATAAACAGTTGAAATTATTTTATACTTTGGGTTGGTTCAACTAGTGGGATGTGTCAAGGTTTGTCTATGTAATACAAAATTCTAGCAGTCCTTAAGCCAGTAAAATTCCGTTACCCCTGTGTCCAACAGCTGGGGAAGGTTTTGGAAATAAGCCCACACCCCAAAATTCTGGCCAAAGGAATTCGGTTTCCATGAAGGGAGACGAAAAAGGATGCATGGTGTTCAGACAGCACAGCCAAAGGAGTCCTGAGGATGGGGAATAATCCGAATCAACGGGTCTCCTTCATTACAAAGTCTTTCTTCCTATAGCCTATTAAATGAACGTGAGTCAAAATGAGCAAACAGAGCCTACTTGCTCAAACTGAAAACTCCATTTGACAGAATACAAAGCTAGGGCCAAGGATTTAGCTTAGCGGTGCCACTGGCTGTATGGCAAGCACAAATTACTGAGTTCAATCCCTGGTATCAAAAGAACAATCAATACAAAGCTGTACTGTGGCTCAAGAGGCGCTTTATGATCAGGCACCTGCTCACCTCTCTTGTCCCCCATCTTAGTGTCACTCACACCGCAGACTCTGGGCCCATGGTCTGCACCCTCATGCTTCTCCTTCAATGGTCCATGGTAATTCCCTCCTCAGGTCTTTGCTTTTGCACGTTGTCCTTAGCTTTTCACAAGCCTCACTGTAGCTCCACACACAAGGCTCAAATCAAATGCAATCTGCTTAGAGACCCTAGATACTAGACTATATCATCTTAAGCAAGCTGGTATATATCATCTTAAGCAAGCTGGTATTTCTCTCTCTCTCTCTCTCTCTCTCTCTCTCTCTCTCTCTCTCTCTGTCTCTCTCTCCCTCTCTTTCCAAAAACGCACACTAAGGAACTCGCCAATATTCCTATCACATCGACAAGTTTTATATTCTCAGTAACCCTCATCATCTTATTTATACATTTATGTGTTCACTCACAGTGAATTATCCTGTTTATAGCTATGGCTTCAGTAAATATGGACCTGGCACATAGTGTGAGCTTAATAAATATTTGTTGAATGAATAAATGACTCTGAAATTTGCAACAGTCTCAGAGATCTGATATGAAACTTAATAAAGAGGGATAATGATTCCAATCCCTAACTATAGTAAAACTCCTAAATATAGGTTGGGAGGAGGGTTAGAAGGTCGAAGGGAGGTCGTATGGAAAATTTCTGAAGGAAGGCCAACTGTGAAAAGTAAGCAAGGTTACACTGAGCTCTTTCTTCCAAAGATATTTGCCTCTGGGGCCTGGTCAAAGTAAAAAGCTTGGTGAAAAGAAGTTTGTTAGGAAAAGAACTTTGTTATTTTAATGCAAAGAAGCAAAAGAGGAAGCTCAAATAATTTAATCAAAAAATGATATGAGTCATTTGCTGATGATATGATACTCTACATTGAAGACCCCAAAAAACTCCACCAAAAGACTTCTAGATTTAATTGACATTTTTAGCAGAGTAGCTGGATACAAGGTAAGCACCCAAAAATCAGTAGCCTTCTTGTACACAAATAATAAACTCAATGAGAGAGAAATTAGGGAAACAATTCCTTTCACAGTAGCATCCAAAAATATGAAGTATCTAGGAATTAACCTAACAAAAGAAGCAAAAGCCCTTTACACTGAAAACTGCAGCACTTTGAAAAAAGAGATCGAAGAGGATATAAGAAAATGGAAAGATATCCCCTGCTCCTGGGTAGGAAAATCAACATAGTGAAAATGGCCATACTACCAAAACTGTATACAGATTCAATGCAATGCCAATTGAAATCTCAACACTATATTTAACAGAACTAGAAAAAAGAACCCAAAAATTCATTTGGAACTATAAGAGACCTAGAATAGCAAAAGCCATCCTAGGCAACAAACGCATGGTAGCGGGTATAACAATTCCCAATTTGAAACTATGCTACAAAGCCACTGTGATAAAAACAGCATGGTACTGTCAAAGAAACAGACCTGAGGATCAGTGGAACAGCTTGGAAGACACAAAAACAACTCCAGATGTACTCAGCTACATCATCTTTGACAAAGGAGCTGACCATCCCCACTGGAGGAAAGATAGACTCTTTAATAAATGGTGTTGGAAAAACTGGATCTCAAGTGCCAAAGATTAAAACTAGACCCTTATCTTTCACCATGCACTAAATTAAAATCCAAGTGAATTAAAGATCTAAATATTAAAAAAGAGTCACTAAACTTGCTGGCAGATAAGTTAGGCAGAACTCTGGAAGACATTGGCATAGGAAAAGACTTTATGAACAAATCCTCAGTAGCACAGGAACTAGCAGAAAGAATCAACAACTGGGATCTCATCTTATTAAAAAGCTTCTGCACTGCAAAAAAAAAAAAAAAACATCAACAGAACTAAGAGACAACCTACAATGTAGGAAAAAAATTTTACCAGCTGGTCCTCAGACAGAGGACTATTATCTAGAATATATAAAGAACTCAAAACAATCAGCCCCCCCAAATATAAAGACCCAATTCAAAAATGGGAATCTGAAATGAACAGACACTTCTCAGACAAAGAAGTAAAAGCAGCAAGTAAATATATGAAAAAATGTTCCACAACACTGGTCATTCGAGAGATGCAGATGAAAACAACACTGAGATTCCACCTCCTCCCACAAAGAATGGCTGCTATCAAGAAATCAAACAATAACAAATATTGGCAGGGTTGAGGGGAGAAAGCAACCCTTTTCCATTGTTGGTGGGAGTGCAGACTGGTGCAACCACTATGGAAATCAATATGGAGATACCTCAAAGAGCTGAGACTAGAGGTTTCATTTGACCCAGTCATCCCTCTGCTGGGTATCTTTCCAAAAGAATTAAAATAATCCTATCAAAGTGATATATGCACACCTATGTTTATAGTGGCACAGTTTGTAATGGCTAAAACTTGGAAACAGCCCATTTGCCCATCAGTTGGAAACTGGATAAAGAAGATGAGGGTTTTCTATGAAATGGAATACTACTCAGCCATAAAGAATGAGAAATTATATTCATTCATAGGAAAATGGATACATATTGAGGATATACTCCTAAGCGAAATAGATAAGTCACACATGTGTAAATACCGAATAGTTTCTCTGGTGTGATAAACTATAATAGTACATAAGATCCTAATGAGATAATTGGCAATGTGAAATAGGAAGAAAAGGGCTAAAGGTGTAGGGAAAGTGGGAAAGGTAATAAGGGAAAAGAAAAAAATATGAGAAAATGAAAAAATGGAAACAAAGTGTTTGTAAGGGGGGAGGGGAGGAGAGGGTGAAGGGAGGGCAGGGACAAGGGGAAAAAATGAGAACCAAGACCTATCGTGTAAAGGTACAAGATCCCAGTAATGAATGTAACTGTACTGTATACCTAAAATGTACGGATAACTCAATTTAAAACAAAATGATATGAAAGAGGCAATCAACTTGAAACACATGTTTTATGTTTTAAAATGTATTCTTGCCACCAGTAAAGTCAAACTGATTCTGTTCTAGTAGGCAAAAGTAGAGAGCAATGGGAGTAGCACAAATCAAATAAAGACCCTTCTGTGGGGAGCTAAGCACCCAGGTTTGTCCATACCATGTCTTCCAGATGGGTTTCCTCTGCCTTAATTGAGAGCCTACAAAGCTGAGTTTAGATTGATAGTCAAGCCCATGGATGACAAGGCCAGAGTTAGGCAGCTGCTTAAAATGTCTTGGCTGTTAGAAGGCCCATCTCTGCCCACTTTTAAATAATGCTTGAAACAGCTCCTTTTTCAGATGTAATTTCTCTTTTAATCACTTTCAGATCCTGCAGGGGAACTTTAAAAGGAGACATCTTTAGTTTGACTTTGAAGTATGTTGTTTGTTTTTGGCTAACTGCAAATTAGCAGGCATTTTAACTGTTGTTGATGTTTGTTATTAGGACTGTGTTTGGTGGTCTGTGCGGTTGCTTGGCAGAGTGAGAATGAATGCTCTCGGATTAAAATGCAAGTCCTTCTATCAGTTTAAAGAGTGGGTGCTCCAGCAGCAGTGTGGGTGCTACTCATGTCTCCAACTCAGTTTCAACCATTCTTTGTCCTGGAAAACCCTGAAATAAATTTGGCCCTGGGCACTTTTTTCCCTGGATTTTTAATCTTGAGAGCAATTTAAAGAAAATTTAATCCATATGTTTCTGATTCATTTAAATCACAAAAACATTGGGTTTTGAGAGTTATTTGATGTCAAAATGCCTTTTGAGATTTTTTTTTAATAAACTTTCCAAGTCTTATTGCTTTAAAACACATACTCACGTTTTGCCAAGGGTGAATGGATTCAGGCTCCAAAGGGTTTGGATTGAATTTGAAATTCTGAACCCATAAATTATGACCATGTTAAGATAAAACCTGTATCTACAGCATACCCAAGCAGCCCAGTAGAAAACCAAAATACTAGATTGCCATCCAGACGTTGCACGAATTCTAGTGGATGGCGAAACATCAACAAAACATCCGGATGGTTTACTGACCACCCCCCACCCCCCATTACTCAGATGTTTGCTGTTATAGAATCAAGGACGTGGGCAGCAGCTGTCAATCCTGGCACACTCTGAGGAATTTATGTTGAAAGAATGTCTTTGTACAGATGTGGAACTTAGTGTTCATGGGATAGGGTGGGAGTGAAGAAAGTCCTGCTTCTCCTTTTAAAAGAGTAAATTTAGTGAGTGAATTGCAGGCTTAGAGGTCTTAGAGGAAAGAGGCTATCCTGACGTATGTGAAAGTTCCTCAGACAGTGGGAAAAATAAATGAGTGGTTTAATAACATGTTTGAAACAATTTTCTAATTGGAAGGAATATGTGGGGAGACAAACCAATCAGAATAAAGGGTTTTGAGGTACCGGGGATTTAGCTCAGTGGTTCCACTGCCTGCCTGCCTTGCAAGCGCAAGGACCGGAGTTCGATCCCTTGTACCAAAAATTAAATAAATAAAATAAAATAAAATAAAGAACCCTTAACAAGAAAAAAGGGTTTTGTGATCCCTTCTCCCTGCTAGAAAAGACTATTTCAGATCTTTCACATGATGAAGAAATAGTAATAAGTGAACAGCAATTAATTTTGTATAAACATTTTATGAGATAGATAAAATAATTGAAGTATCATAATATTAACCACTAGTCTTGTATAGTTATTTCGTGGTCTATATATTATTCAATGGCCATAATAATACTTAATCCTGTGACAATTTTGATAAGATGCATGCTAGTCTACGTACTTTGTAAATGTTCACATTTAACGTTGCCAACCATCTGTGAAGTGGGTTATTATTTTTCCTCTAAAGAGGACTATTTACTTGGTGGGCATGGAGAATAGACAAGCTATACTCATAAGCAATGCAGATAGATGAATGATCCTTACCTGGGTGATTTTTGAATCCACGGGTGTATTTGGTAACATCTGCAGGCATATTGATGATCTGGATTGGTGTTGAGGGGAACATTATTACTGGTATCTAGTGAGCAAATATCAGGGATGTTACTAAACATCTATAATGTACAAGAGTCACCCTCATAAATGACTTAACAGGCCTCATGGTGCTGAAGTTGAAGAGGAAGCCTGAGTTGAGCAAGAGAATTGTTCAAGCCTTTGACATTCAAGTTCTAGATTCTTTGCAGCTGACTTATGCAGATTTGCATTGCAAAGTTTCACAACACCCAGAACACCGCATGTTAGAAAAAGGGAAATTGTAATTAAGCAATGGTTTCAAACAGGAGCGAACATCAGAGTCACCTAAAGTATTTATTAAAATGTGAATTTCTGGGCCCAACAATGAGAACTTCTGATTCCAAGGTCATGAATGGTGGCTGAGAATTTGCAGTTTCACCATATGTGTGTCCTGGAGCTCTGTAGACCACACTGAGAATCAGTCTGTGTATGAAGAAGGAGGGAGCATCTACTAATACTGAGCCCAGAATCAGAAAGAACTGCTGAACCATTATCCCCAATTTAGGGTTCTGCCTTTGTAAAACCTAATGCACGAAGAAACAAAGCGGAATACAAGTTCACAGTGGACATCTCTGCCCTCAAAAAGAGAGAATTTGAAGAGTTATGCATCTCAGGTCCTGCCCCCAAATTCATCCATAGGAAAGACTGTCTGCTTCCTAGGAGAACAGTTTGCAAAGAGGTAGTGAAAGGGGCTGGAGACTTAGCTCAGTGGTTGTTCCGCCTGCCTCCCAAATGCAAGGACTGCAGTTCAATCCCCCATACAAAAAAAGTTGGGTGGGGTTGGGAAAGGGAGCAGAACAGACCAGTTACATCCACAGTGTGAGGTGAGAATGGAAGACTGGATAGGAACTATACCCAAACAAGGCAGTTCTCACTTTAGTAATCAGAAATTTCTGTCCTGATCACAGGGCCCAGGCAGAGTAAGTTCTCTCACTTTCTCCAAATCCATTGTTAACCGCAACCCAGCTTACTTTTATTTGTAGCATGTACTGTTACCTGAAATTATTTCTCTGATGTTTTATGGTCTTCTTCCTTTCATTTCACATACAGTGTAAAATTCAGGAAAATAGAGACTTCATATTTCTTAGTCACTATGCCATCCTCAGCTCCCAGGAGAGTGCCTGGAGTAAACAGATGCACTAAATAATTTTATGTGTGGAATAAATGAGTGAATTCCAGCAAAAAACTGAGATAAAATCTGTTATATTTTCTTCTTTCACAATAAAGCTCTCCCCTCAGCATGTTCTCCCTCTCACACCCCCTCCTGCATTTCCTTCACCTCCCTGCTCACCCTCAGTCTTCGTTTCCTCACAGTTTGACCAAAGGGTCCTCACAAGCCGAGGGAGACCGATACGTTTCCTGAATGTACTAAGTAGTCAGGACAGATTGCCAGGCCCACAGCCCACTTTGGACATCTCTGTGAAGCTTATCTCATCCGTTTTATACTATAAAATCAGCCTGGGGGAACAAAAGAAATTCAGGATGAGAGTCTGGAGCACACAGAAGTGATAGTAATAATAGCAATGATAACGAACCCAACAGCCGTGTCAATGACAACAGCAGCAGTAGCTGATATTGAGAACTTACATCTTCTCCGGTCCCCACAACAACCTATTTAATTCAAAGGCAATTATTTTCCTTAGAGGAAGAAACTGAGGATCAGAGAAATTTGGGAACTCTCCCAAGGATAAGTCACTGTACATGGAAAACTTGCATTTTGAATTTAAGCATCTAATTCAAAAGTCTGTGTTCCTAGCAAAAATAGGAAATCAATAAATAGTTGTTGATTGATGATTGATTGATTGATTGATTGATTCAAGCAGAAATCCAGGTGGAGGGTTGTCACCATCTGTACTCATCTGTCATTAGGTTGCCATGTGAAATGAAGATTATTTATCTTTCTGGAGCCAGTTCTCATCATTGATCTTTCAATGAAACTCCCGTCCAAACTGTCATATTAATGTTATTTTTGCTACTAAAAGTTTATGAGTAACAAAAAAGTACTTGATTCTACTTATGACACCAAGAAAAGAGGATATTTCCGTGGAATACTGTTGTTATTTTTGGTCAAGATTGCTTCAGGTATTTGGAGTTTTTGTGGTTCTATACAAACTTTAAGACTGTTTTCTTTAGTTCTGAGAAGAATGTTCTATGAAGAACAGATAAAACCACACTGCTTAATGGATAAGGCAGACATATAGAAAACTTCAAACTTACACATAATCTTAAAAATATAGTTTCCTAAGGAACCGTAAAAGAACTGGAAAATTTGAATGAGAAAGTTAATGTTACTTTTTCTCCTTGGATAGAGACATTTCAGGAGCTCCCTGACTCTCACTTAAATTGGTGGATTATGGCACAAAGGCAGGTGAGGTTGACCTTCAGGGAAGAGCAGGCGCAAAGCTTACTCTAGTGGGGCCATAGAAACCCTTGGGAACTCAGGCTAACATGATTTGAATGGATAAGATATTGTTTTTTAAAAGCATAAAGATTCCTGGAAGGATCAGCAATCAACCCCAATCTGTCCTGTCCGTCTCCTGGTCGTCTCTGTCACAGATCCCCCTCACCCCCGGGTCCGTGGCTTTTTTCCCTCTCCTACTGGTTCTCACTGTTGTTGCCTGCTCGCCTGCATTCTTATTGTCACGACAACCTTTCTCTTACCATTTCCCGCCTAGCCCCACCAGCTAGAAAGATCTTGCTAGCTACTATTTCTATAACTTGTGTTATAAAACATTAGCTATGGTGCCTGAATATTCTTCAATGTTATGCCTTCTCTATTCTGTTTTGTGTCTCTGTCACTGTTCTACCAGCTGCTCCCCGGATGATTTCATCCAGTCTTACTCTTTTAACACAGAGTAAGTTTTTAAGAATTCCAAGATCTCTATCTGCAGATCTCTGTGGTGAGCTGCAGATGCCCGAGTCATGCCAGCTGGTGTCTCAAAAGCACCCTGCCTCACATTCTGCCCATCCTCCTTCTGTGCTGCTGTTCTTTCTAAGTTCTCTAAATCAGCCCACAGAACCAGCATTTATTTAGTCATGAAACTGAATTCTGAAGATCACCCCGATTTCCCCTCTCACTCAATCTCAACGTCCAATCAGTCACCGCACCCTGTTAATGTGTGCTCAACGTCTCACGTGCTCTGCCCGTTCTCCATCCGCATCACCATTTCCTTAGAGGAGACTGCTGCCATCTTTTCTCTGAACCACTACAGTTGTCTCCCAACTGGTTTTATCGATCCCCGTTCCTTGCTTCCTCCTTCAGAAATAGTCCTGGAAGGAGTTACCACAGCGTTCTGCTTAAAACAATTCCCAAGCTCTCAATTTCTTTTTTGTTTTTACAAATAAAATCACTAGCTTCTTGGTTAACATTTTGTGTAATACTCTCCATAATCACATACCATCTAGTTGCACAATCTCTTGCTTACATTTGTCCCATTTTTCATGCTCCTAACAATACTCAATCTCCATGGGTTTCCTGGATGCTCCACAATATCTGTACATCGGTGTCTTTGTTTCTGCTCACTTCTTTGCTATTCTTTCCTATTTTCCCTTGGTTACCACCACAATCTTGGGAGTTCAGGTTGAGAATCACCTCTTTCTAGAAGCTCTCTTTTATGAACTTTTCCACAAGTTAGGTTAAATGACCCTCCTCTCTTCTCCCATTATAGTTTGTGCTTTTCTAAATCCCAGAATTCTCTAAGCAGCACAATAATTTCCTACCTATTTATTATCTTCATAATACGATGAACTTCTACGAAGCAAAATATATAGATTTATTTTTATGTCCCCAGGCCTAGAATAATTGCCTCAGAGTCAAGAGCATGAATTTTGGAACCAGAAAAAGCAGGATTTAAAACCTAGTTTTGCTACTAACTCACCACAGTGAAAATCTCTAAGCTTCCAATTCCTTATCTTTAAAATGTAGCTGTGAATAGTATTTAGGTCCTTTTGTTATTGTGAGAGTCCAGTGAAAAATATAGGGGACATAATTTACACAGTGCCTGGCACATTTTAAATATTCTATAGTAGATATTCAATAAATGATTTTTAGTATTATAGTTGCAATAAATACCTTGAAGAGTATGAGAATGTCTTTCATGAATGACAAGGCTCCTGCTACTTTGGATAACCACTGTGAAACCCTGTCATGTCCTCATGGGTCACTATGAACCCAAATGTACATTAGGTCCCTGACCCTCCTGAGAGAAATAGAACAAAGAATCAAGGTTTATTCAAGTTGCTGATCCAGTTCAGATCTCCCAAACCACCAACCAGAACTGTACCCCCTGACATATTCATTCCCTTCACTTTGTTTTCTCCATTATACATATTGTGAAACAAAATTATACTCTACATTTATTTCTTTGTTAATTTTTATTACCTGCCTTCCTAGCTGGAATGTCCTTTTATAAAAGCAAAATTTTTTTATCATCCTCTGCCATTCCCCATAATATGCAAAAAAATATTTCCTGGTATACAACAGATACTCAATAATATTCCTTAAGAAAACAAGCACATCATTTGCTAAACTTTTTGGTTTAGGATTATTTATGTCTTCAAAAAGTATTAATTCCCCCAAAGATGTGGGTTACAGCTATTGACACATTTTAAAAATTAAAACTGAGAATTGTTTTAAATAAAGAATACACATTCATACAGCCTAGTTGCCACCAGAACAGTGATGTCATGACAGGGAGAAACCTTTGGAAACGCCACTCCATACCTGTAAAAGTACCAACATGAAAGGTAAAATAATGCCTTTGTCTCTCCTCTAGAAAATAGTTTGGAGTACATAGACATCTGAAAGAGTGTAGTTCACACTTGGAAAATCGCTGAAATAGATGACCAGCCTAGAAAAACATAAAACTTTATGGGCTGAATTGTTAGAAGAGAGTTGTTTTGGGCTCACTAGCCACTGACAGCAGAAAGAGCAACTTTTGAACAGAACCCAGAAGCAATTGGAAGCAGTTGGGAAGCAACTGGCCCTAAGCCATTGTGCGCCTTCCAGATGGCAGGTGCTTAATAAGTAAGAATTCTTCTGAGACAGGATAGGAAGGGGGCAGTGCACTGGAGTGGCGAGGAGAGCTTCACGGCCTCACAAAAGCAACCACAGTAGGTCCACCAATGTGCATGATCAAGCAGGAGCATAGTGGGGAGGGAGTATTCAGCAGGGTGTCTGCCACTGGAAAACATAAACCTGCAGCTGGAGGAACCTAATGTCATCAAGGAGAGCACCTGAGGTAACCACCTGCTACAGTTTGTATCTTAAATATAACCCATGGTCCACATGTTAAAGACTTGGTCCCCAAGTGGAACTACTGGGAGGTGGTAGAATATTTAAAGGGAGGGGAATGGTTATTTGTCCTTGGATTCTCTTAAGGGCATCGTGGGTCTGTTTGCATCTTTTTTGCTTCCTAGCCATGAGATAAATGGGTTTACTCTGCCATGCACTCCCACCATGATATGCTGTCTCACCACAGGCCCAAAATAATGGGGCCAAATGAGTGTGTCCCAAACTGTCCAAAACTGTGAGCCAAAATTAACTTCATCTTTTGATCAGTTGATGGCACCACGTATATAATAATAATGACAGAAAGCTGATGAAAACACCACCACACACAGGAGTAAGGGGTCTGATGGGGACTCGTAGTGATCCCAGTAGGGTAGGCTGCAAAGCAAAGAACTCGCTGCCCTGTGTGCTTCCACTGCACCTTCTGGGAAGTTGTCTGATTGGCTTTCCTTTTCCCATCTTCTATTGGGTTGACTCAGAAAAACTACACTGGTCAAAGTATGAAATCCAGAGACAGACCTGACCATATCTTGGGTTTGAGGATCTGTGGAGGAGACAGAGAGTTTGGATGAGAGGACAAGGTAGGGGGGTTAAGAAAGGCATACCAAGAGCCCCCAGTGTCTATCCCACCTCTACAGATGTGGAGGGAATTGACAACTGTGAAAATACAAAGAAACCTCCATCCAGCTTAAAAAGAGTCAGTAACTTAACAGAGGAAAGACTGAACTGAAAAATTAGGACAGGTGGGTTCTGTTCAGGCAAAATTATTGGAATAAGCAGGGGAAAAGAAAAAACTTTGATAGGAAAGTAATGTTCCTTCTCAAAGAGATGTGAGTGAAGCACCACACAGGCTTTCTGGGGGGAGATTGTTTTCAGAATGTAAAAATTTAATACAAGATTTGAAAAAGTGAGTTGCTCTTCAGGTCTGAGTTGGTGTTGCGAAAGACAACTTCAGAAGAAACATCTTACAAGTCAGAGCAAACTATAAACTGGAGCCTGTGCTGGTCTCTGTAACCAGAACTGGTAGAGAACAGGGCCACAGGATAAGATTTAGGCAACCAAAAATTCGGAGGACTGCATAAGAACTGTCACCAACAGCAGGGTCAGCCGACTCTTACAGGAGGGCAGGAGACACAGTGGGGCAGTCTTTCTAAGAGAACATGTGCCCTCCAAATTGTGGCTTCCTGAGTCTCATCTTTTAGAGAGCCACACTTACTGATGGAAGCCTTTCATGCATGAATATCTTCACTCTTCATTGAGTAGCTGTACTGTCCCAGGCACAGGAGCTAGGCTCCAGGGATAGAGCTGGGAACAGACAAGGCTCCTGACTCTGTCTACTTAATATTTCAGAAAACATAAATAC
The DNA here is from genome assembly GCF_012274545.1 of Fukomys damarensis. Classification (NCBI taxonomy): domain Eukaryota; kingdom Metazoa; phylum Chordata; class Mammalia; order Rodentia; family Bathyergidae; genus Fukomys; species Fukomys damarensis. The sequence continues at coordinate 19,971,943 of NW_022900934.1, forward strand.
GACTACATTAGCCTACAAGAACATCAGAGGCTGAAATCAATATTGGCCAAGAAAGAAAGAGTGGGGGAGTAAGCACAGGCCAATCGGATACGGAATCAGGTGGTCTGGGAAGGAGGAGTCATCAGCAGAGACCTGAAAGACAAGAATGAATCAAGAAAGGAAGGAGCATGAATAGAAGGTCTCCAGACAGAGGGAACAGTGAAGGGAAAAGGACAGCAGTGGGTCTGTAGGCTGTAGTGTGGATAAGAACACACAGAATATGGTTGTACGGGTGAGAGGAAGGAGATCGAGACCGAGGGGAACAGTGGCAGGAAATATCACGTGCAGAGACTAATAAATATCTAAGCTACACAGGGTCCACTCTTTGTGGGCCTGAGACCTTCCTGTCTTTCCTCCTGCTGGCTCTGTCCTGAATGAGGGCCCAGGACTTGGGGTGGGAAGCCTAGAAGTGGGGGTGGAGGGCTGCCTGTGGTGGCTGTCATACCTGGTGGGCTGAAGAAGCTGTCACCGTGGAGTATTAGCATAAGAAAGGGAGGCTCTTTGTGTTTGGGCTTGTCACCCTGCAGTGACAGGGTGCACAAATGTGGGCAGGCCTGGGGAACAGAGGCCTTCAGCGTCTGCACTGACAGTGTTGGGTACCACAGCTGTCACTCTGCTGAGACTGGCCCACCCCCACTACCCACGCTGCCATTAGAAACAGCAGCTACTCACCCACCGCTTTTATTTCCGCATAATGTGTCAATAGTCACTTGGCAGGTCTTTGCTGAGAGACAGGGGCGGGGCGCCTGCTCACTGGGGCAGAAGAGGATGCAAGCATGCACCTCTTCTCTCCTCCACCCAGGTCTTGAGGATTCCTCTGTTGCACCCAGGAATCTTGGCCTTCAGTGGCTTGGGCTGAGACGCACGTGCAGGAAGTTCCTTGATGTCAGCTCCCCTTTCCTCACTGACCTACTGTAAAACACAGAGACTTATAAATACCAATTAATAAGTACAGCCGATGATTCAAGAAATGGGCTAATTTATAAAGGAAATTTACCAATGACTAGCAAAACCAGGTGGGAGAGTTTAGGGACTGGATTAGGTCAAGGCCACCCTTTGCGTCTGGCTCGCCCTTCTGTTCCTATCAAGAAACTGGACATCAATGTCCAATGCTCTATGAATCCGAAAAAAGTGTAGAGCAGAACAAAGAAGGTCAGAGAGAAGCAATATTTACTGAGAGTTCACCACAAGCAATTATAGCAACAGTTGAAAATGGACCGCTATAATGACACTGATAGCGTTCCCTGAGGTTTGTGGGATGCTTATGAGGAGCTAGACACTTTGTCTCAACCCACTGATCCTCGCAAAACCTTTACAGGGCATCAGAGGCCCAGGGTGAGTGAGTCAAGGTCGCAGTGAGTGAGTTGCAACCCATGACCATGAACCTGGGCTGCCTGACCCCGCAGCCTGGCTTCTGATTGAATCCTCAGGATGACCCAAGTAGCTAAGAGTTAAGGATTAAGAAACTGAAATCAAGTACGGCTAGTAGCTGATGCCAGGACTCAAACCAGACCTTGTTCTTTGACTTTTCTCCGAATACTTCATTTTTAAAGAGTTGCTTAAGGCTCTGGCTTCCCTGGGGCCAGCTTCCCATCTGGAACTCTAATTTTGCTTGTGCACTCTTCTTCCAGATACTTGACAACGGCAGACTCTGGGTGCAAAATAGAGCAGGGTGCAAGTGCTGGCAGGAACTGGAACCTTAGCTTCAGTGGTGCCACATCCAATCGTCCCTCGGACCACCCCAACTTGTCTGACGCTCCCACCCCTCTTATCCACTGGACATGGGCACTGACGTGTAGAGAGGGGATATGGAATTTTGCACTGCCAAGTTCAGGTGGCCCATTGGGACCACCCAGCTCTTTCCTCTCATTTTACAGCTGAGGAAACAGGACCTCAAGGTTAAGTAACGGCCCAAGGTCAAACAACCCATTAATGACAGAGCCCAGATGGGAATCCCCAGACTCCGGATTTGAACCTAAAGGAGCAAGCCGAGCAGAAAAACAGATGTAAATGGTTGCATGTGCCTCCAGGAACTGGGGTCAGGGTGACATCCATGGAAACCATTCTCCAAAGCTCTGTCTCACGTTTGCTTCATGCCCACAGTGCCAAGCAGCAGCATCCTGTCCAGGGCATTTACAAGGCCCTCTCCAAAGAGCTGCTGCTACCGCTACTCAGGTGTGCACAGAAGCTCACACATGTGCAGGGCGAAGTGGGGGCTGGTGTTCCTGAGAGAACTTCCAGAGCCACTGTGCTTGACAGATTCAGGGCTCTCATAGCAGCTTTACAAAGCCAACAGCAAAGAGCAACTACTGAGAGCATGCTCAGTCCCTGGCATTCCAGCAGTTGTGACTGTCCTAAAACTAATACAATTGGGAAGTGAATAGCCAAATAAGCGTGTCAAATGTGGATTTAATCAAAGTGGGCCTCTTTCTCCTTTTTTTTTTTTTTTTTTCTTTCCTGGTGATTATATAACTTCTCAAAGCCTTCACTATACAGATCAGCATTTTTGTTTCTCAGAATGAGGAGACAGTACACAGCATCTACCTAACACTTCTGACAGCTGAACCCTCTTCATTTATTTCCTACTAAAGTGCACTGTAAAATGCTAAATTATATATTCTCAACTTCCTTTAAATCAGTTAGGTGATCCTGGACTGGCCCAAGAGGGCAAATACAAGGACAGACTGGAAGTCAGGGGCCTTGTAAAATGCCCTTAGTAAAGGTACACTAGTCTTAGGTTATGGTAGCATAAACAGCAAAGCTCCTGCTTTGGTGAAAGATTTTTCTTTTTTTATTTAATTTTCTATTGTTACATTTTAGGTATACAGTACAGTTACATTCATCATTGGGATCTTGTACCTTTACATGACTGATCTTGGTTCTCATTTTTTCCCCATTCCCCTGGCCTCCCTTCACCAGATCCACCCTTCCCAATTTACAGAGACTTTTGTTCCCATTTTTTTCCTTTTCTCTTATTTTTTCTTTTCCCTTCTTACCTTTCCCCTACCCCTCCCACTTCCCCTACACCTTTAGACCGTTTCATCCTATTAGACAATATCAATTATACATTTTCATCCTTACGTACACTTTTAGTTTATCACACCAGAGAAATTATTCAGTATTTACACACGTGTGTCCTATAAATTTCACTTAACAGTGTGTCCTCAATGTGCATCCACTTAGCTATAAATGTCTCTAGTTGCTCATTCTTTATGCTGGAGGATTTTTCTGCTTGAGTCTGCGGTCAGTGAGTGAGATAGCAACTGGAAGAACCAGAGAATTCTGGGGAAAGTGAAGCAGCTAAGGGTACTTGGCTGCAGCTTTGGATTCTAAGACAAGAGAATCTACATACCACATCTGTAGTATTTGTGGATACTAAAGTGCACCCTCCTGCAAGAAAGATTGAGGTAGGGAAGAGCAAATGGCAAAGGCACCCCCTCCTATAAGGAGCCCCACTTTCCTCCTTTGCATTTTCTTTCTGTCCAGGTGAATCAATTCTGTTTCAATGAGGATACAAAATTATAGCTTCTGACTAAGGACACAGAAGGAATCTGGAGCGGCACAAGTTAAACACCATAACCATGTGCCTGTCTTTAAGGGGATTCCGCTGATCATATAAATGTATATGCTCAGTTCTCTGGCCATGCTAATGGCATGTCTCAGCATGAACCTATTCAGTGCAGAAATACAGAGCAGTGAGTTCACTTCTGAATTCTACCCTTCCTCCAGCAAAAGCACGATGTAGTTAGGGAAGAGGTCTCCAAATGAACACCAACATGCTGTCATTTAAACCTTTGGCTTCCAATTCCCAGAATCCTAATATCATAGTCCCCAAAATCAAGTTTGTACGGAGACTCAAGTCAACAAATCAAACTACAAGGACAACAGTACAGTCCATAAATGGAAGCTTGGGGAAAAAACTAAGGGTGAGGAGAAGACAACAAAGTCAGCCTTGTACCATAGCTTCTTAATGAACTTATTCCTTCCTTCTCTTGGCAGGGTGGAAGCTCTAACAAACAAGGATTATTTCAGTCATTGCTGTCTTCCCACCATTCTCACACTATCTTGCAAACAGCAGACATGCAATAGATGTTTGCTTAATGATGGACCTGATATCTAAATAAGGATAATTCAAACAGAAAGCTCCATGCTGTCCCATGGTTAATTCAGTGGTAGGAAGGAGAATAGAATGAGGAGGGTAAAACACATATCAATTCAGTGACCCCTAACCATTGGTACACAGATATATAGTAAAATGAGATTTGAAATATCCTGATTGGTTGTTCAAAGAAAACAGCTAGACTAATAAAGCAAATCCTGAGCCTTCCCATCTGTCCACCAAGGGACTTATCCTCAGGCCAAATCAGCCCCAGTTTGTCAATGAACATTGAAAATTCTTCTCGAGAAGGCTCTGTTCTGGTCTGGTGTTGATTGGGCTAAAGCACAAAGATCAATCAATCCTCCACCTCCATGCTCATCAGTGAATGAAATCAGCCAGCAGACTTTTTGCCATCAGAACTGTATGGAGACCTACTGTTGTGAGCTGGCCATTCTCTCTTTGCCCCTGCACACCGGTCATTTGCCCTTCACCGTCCCATGTTCTGTTCTGGTGTGCTGACTCTTGTGGATCCCCGGTGGGATCTCTCCCTCTCAGACTTCCAGCGGGAGTTGGTCGGAGGAAGGCACTAGCAGGCGACTAAGGGTGGGAGAAGAGTAAGATTGTGATGTTTACCCCCGCTCCCCGCAGGTCCTTCTCTGATGGGCTATTATTTAGCACCCTTGCCTCTCTACCCAAAATTATAACTACAGACCCCTGACCTTCCTGTAGCTACTGCTTCTTCAGTGGTTCTCTCCTTTGGCTTCTTCAGCCTAAGACCACCATGACTTCCATCCATTGCTATTCCCTAGCCTTTCGGCATCATTCCGGCCTCTCCTAACTATGCTCACATTCCCATAAATTGTTTTGTTTTTTTGTTTTAACTTTCCCCTGCTTATGCCATCTGGCTATTCTGTCTGCTTTTTCTTGAGGACCTTGACATACACAGTGGGCCGACAGAGTAGCAGCCTTTATTTTTACTTCATTGTATTTGCAGAGTCCACCTCATTGAGATTATTTTGAGTCTCTTCATTTTTCTACTGGAAGTTGAATTTGATCACATAAACTGGCTGCACCCCCTTCACCCACAGGGCTCTGGCCATCAGTTCACTGCACTGTGGACTCCAAGCATGTGGGTCCCCGCGCCCGGTTTGGTATGCCCCCTGCAGTCCTTCACTGACTCAGTTGTCACCCTGTACTTTTGTTTCTTCTGCAGTGGTTTTCTCAAAGATGGGAGTTCTTTGAAACTGAGCACACTTTTACACTATGGATCTTACCATCTGTGATCATAACAAACCTCACTCTTAGGGTTTCTTTTACTGTATTTAATAAATTAATATAATTTTCCCTAAAGTATTGTATGAAGCAATTCTATTATTTATTTTTGCTGCTGGAAGAAATAATATGTAGTTTATATCATACTTTCTGATGGGTCATGATGTGTATAAACTTTTAAAAATATTTACTCAATGGTTTTTTTATGAAGCTATCCCCATTGATCTCTTTTATTAGTTGTAAAAACAATCACATTGTTTAAAAATAATTACCTTTTTTTTCCTTTTTAATCCTCACACCTTTTATTTCTACACATTGTGCTATTGTGTTTCTTGAATTTTTCCAACACAGTGCTGGAAAAAAGTGCTAACAACAGGCACCGGTGCTTTGTTCTTTATCTTAAAGAAATTGATCCTTTATTACATTACTTGTGATGCTTACTGTCATTTTTCAGAAGATTCTATTTATCAGGTTAAGGAATTATTAACCAAGGTTTCTTAAAAAATACTGTAATGCTAAAGGAAATGTGGAGTACTTTATCAAAATTCATTTCTACTTTAATTTGTATTATAATATACAATTACTACTTTATTTCTATTGTAATGCCTAGCATATATAATGTTTCTCCTTTCTTAACATTACTATGGTACTTAAGATTAAGAGACACAAATGAAATACCCTTCGGTACCCAGAATGTAATCTTACTTGGTCATTTCACAAGTAATATAAAGCATGGAGTGGCACAGTGACATGATAAATAACCAGAATCAATCTCCAGATACCTTCACATTATATTTCCAGTACTTAACATCAGAATGGATGCTTGATACATATTTGTTGAATGAATGAATGAACAAATAAGTAAAAAATGACAAGATACTTAAATAGAGTGGAAGAATGGGTTGTATTGAGTCAATAAAATAAAATGATAAGAATATACCTACCTACACCTCTGACAGTAAGCCTGCTGTAATGGAACTGAAAGCATGCTACAGAAAAATATGGGCAAAACAGCTAGGGACGGTAAGGTGATGGTAAGCTCACTGCACAGTACACAATAATGGGAATCATAGCAATGAATTCAACCTGGAGTTGCATTTAGTGTCTCTCTCTTTGTGCCTAGTCCTTTGTGCCTAGTATCCTGTGCTGGCCATAACAGCCTTGAAAATTCCATTCTCATTTCAGAAGTGCAGCTGCTTCTAACAGAATCATTTTGGAGTATATATATGGAAACCATGACAAAGGAAAATGACAAAGTATTTTTGCTGTTTGCAGGGAGTTCATAAGACAGGATCAGACAATCTTTTGGTAGGTTTATTGAAATAATTAGCACCATCAAGCAGCAGAGGAATTAGATACTGCTATAGAATTCCAGAAGGTCAATAAGAATACTTAACAGGGAAATTGGATTTGTTTAATATAATGAAAACATTTCAGATAAAGTGAAGTGCTTGGTAATAAACTGAATCTCCTGACAAGGTACTGAGTTCTTCTCTATTAGATGTGCATTATTCTTGGCTGGATTACAGTTTATCCCATAGGTTATGGAGAAAAGACCCACATATCCAGGGTACAGCCTGAGAATAGCTGCTCAGACCCCTCCAAACTCCAAAAATATGTGAACTCACAAACGTGCAGTTAGTGTCATGAATCTACCTACCACATGTGATGCAGACAAATGAAAACTCCTGCTCAGCATGGACTTAGTGTAATATCCTACAAGTGATTTGTAGAATGTTTAGTATTTTTGATAGCAAAAAAAAAGAAAATAGATTGCAAATGATCCCAAATTATAACCTGCCTGCTGAGTCGACACATAGAAAGTTTTATTTCAAACCTTTTGCTAAGGAATGGGTTAAAGATTTCCAGTCTGAAGGATACACTCAGCTTACAAAATTTTTGCATGGCCTTCATTCCGTGTGTGTGTATGCTTAAAATGAAAAAATTACATACAAAAATCCTGATTCCAAGCTTCTCTTGAAAATCAGAGGATTTGGCAACAGTGGGTCTGTATTCCTGCACAGAAATGATCATTCAAATCACAGCTCCCTTCAGCAAAAGCACCCGTGGTCTGGGAGGGTGGCTCTTATCACCTCCTGTGATCCTATATCTGGACTAAATCATTCGATTTTCCAGCAAACTAGCAAGAGTATGAATTTGCTATCTAAATGATATATAGAAAATAATTAAACTAGAAAAAAAGAAGTATTGGGGCCTGGGATTTAGCTCAGCAGTTCGGTGGCCTGCCTAGCAAGCGGAAGGACCCGAGTTCAATCCCTGGTACCAAAAAAAAAAAAAAAAAAGGAGTATTTTTAAAAGATATACAAATTGGTATGGAAACATATAGATCTAGCACCTAGAGGAGTTCAGGAAATAATCTCAAAAGTGAATCAAAAGTGAAGAACAAGAAGACTTCTGTCAGGCAGAGAATGAATGAAGGCTATTAAGATATTATGGACAGAACAGTTCATTGGGGCATAAGCTCTCTGTGCACTAAAAATCTCAGTAGGACTAAAGCAAAGGGCACGTGGCAGAAGATAGAGCAAAAGATGTAAACCAACAATAGACTTGAAGAATCTGAACACAGTTTAGGAGTTTGTATTTTAATCCTTTGATAAGGAACCAAGTAAAGCCTTGGTGCATGAGAATGACAGAATCAGTGTATGTTTTGTTTGGTTGTTTAAGCAAAATATTTATTGGTACACTTTAGATATATATAATGATAACATTCATCATAAAAAATTTGTACCTGTACATGATATATCTTCCTTCTTTTTGTCCCGTCCCCTCCCTTTGATCCCTCTTCTCCTTATTTACAAAAGCTTTGTTTCCATTTTTCCTTCTATTATTTCTTCTTTGTGGCCCCTCCTTTCCTCTTTCCTCCCCCCATTATCCCCTCTCTCATTTGAATATTTCCCAATATCAATTATACATTTTAGTCCTTATTGCCACTTTCAGCTTCTCACACCAGAGAAACGATACAGTATTCAAACATGTGTGCAGATTTATTTCACTTAAGAGTAGGTCTCATTCATTTAGCTGAAAATATTTCAAGCTTATTCTTTATGGCAGAGTAGTGCTCCATTGTATAAAAAAACGCATCTTCTTTATCCATTCATCTGTTGATGGGCATTGGGCTGCTTCCAAGATTTAGCTATTACAAGCCATGCTGTTATTAAACGGGGGTGGGCATATATCACTAAAGATGCCAAGAAGGGGGACATCTGAGTTGAATATAATCTCTTTTAGGTTTGTGAGTAATCTCCACACTGATTTCCACAATGGTTGCACCAGACTACACTTCCACCAAGAGCGGAGAAGATTCATTTTTCCCACAGCCCCACCAGCGTTTGTTATTGGTTGATTGATTGTTCACAGCCATTCTTTCTGGAGTGAGATGAAATCTCTTTAATTCTCTTATTCTCTTCCAGGCATCATTTTATCTGCTTTATAAGCTTTATTTCATTTTTTCTTTTCAAAAACTCTGTGAAGTAGGGATAATTAGCCCCATCTTATACAATATAAAAGAAAATATATGCATCAATTTTATAGTTTGCAGGTGCATACAGTTACCAGAAAATGAACCTAGGTTTGTCTAATTCCAAAGTGCCCCGTTATTACATGAATATATCTTTTCCAATATTCAGATGTTACCAATGTGGTAGCATTAAGAAAGTGGGCCTTTAAGAAATGATTAGGCCTTGAGGACTCCTCTCTTATGAATGGTTTTAGTTGCCCTTATAAAACGGCTTGACAAGGCAGTTCATTCTACTTTCCTTGCAGCCATGTGAGAACACAGTGTTACTCCCATCTCCAAAATACTGCAATAAAAGCATCATTGTGGAGGAAAAGAGTAGCCATGCCAAACAACCTACCATGCAAAAGCCTTCATCTTTATTTTGTTTTTTTAACAAATTTCATAGTCTGTGTTATTTTGTTATAGCAACACAAAGAGTCTAAGACACTCTAGAGCTTTTGTTAGTACTGTGTCATTCAGTGAATGAATCATGCTTGACATAAACATCCAGTTTCCTCTTTAACTTTACTACTGTTCATAATCTACAATGAGTTTCTTGAGAAATTAATTTATTTTTTCTACTTTCAGATAGTTTCTTTAGGCCTTAAGTAACAAATAAGCATGAGCAAATTCTCAAGATTGGGATATGTAAGATACAAAGCTCTGAACTAAGCTTTGGTACAACCAGGTAATGATGCAATATTTCCATGTCTTTATCTCCGCAAAGCTGTGTAAATGTTTTCTTCCCTTTTCAATGTATTGGTTGGTGATAATATATAGCTATGCATTTCTTAGTGTTTGTGTTTATAGAACTTTTCCTCCACTATGTTCTTGTTTATAAATCGTTATTATGTGTTTCCTTCCATCTGGATAAGTAAAAATTGCAGCTCTGGGAATCATACAGCAGACAACTCCTGAATCATCAGAACTGAAGTAAAATACTAATCCATACTGGTAATCACACAAAGTGAACAGTGTGAGTAAAGATCCACAGATAGTGGCATGAGAAAAAAATGGGAATATGGAATTATGAGTGGAAAATGAGTATTGTTATTAGATTTTACATACTTCTGTAATTATTAAAATAGCAACATTAATCTGCGCTTTTTCCAATTACTGAAAGTAAACAAGCTCAACTCTTTTTGTTTTTCCCTTTCAACTTGAGGGCTTATATTCTCATATATTGTGTTTTTAAAAGATAGTGCATATCTTTCTTCTTAGTGAAGCTTCATATACAGTATATTTAAAATATTTAAAATAAATATCTAGTCTCCAGTAATTGATCAGCTCTACCTTCCATTCTCTCTGATAAATATCTTCAGAAATACTCCAAAACATCATTCTCCCTATGCCCTTCTTAGCCCATCCATGTAAATATCAGCTCATTTATTGATCTAAGGAATGTCCTGGGCTTCCCAGAAGGTACTGGTTTCCTTTGCTATCTCTTGTAGAATCCCCTTGCACTGGAAATAGAACTATAATAGCAATAAGAAATGATGCATAAACAATGTTTACCCTAAATGTATGAATATAGCTCCAATTTGTCAAGCTGAAAAAAAATTGTATGATATGAGTGGTCATACATTCATTCCAATATGTAATGTTGCCCTTTAATAATAATATTCAAGGCTGGGGATTTAGCTCAGTGGTTCCAACTGTCCACCTCACAAGAACAATGTCCCGAGTTCGATCCCCGGTACCAAAATAATAATAATAATAATAATAATAATAATAATAATAATAATAATAATAATAAACAAAAAGCCTGGGGACAAAGCTCAGAGCAAAGGCCCCAGGTCCATTCCCTAGTACTGGGAAAAAAAAATAAGAAAGGAAAAAAAACAGAGATTATCATACTGGACAAAAGAGTAAATACCATTATACTATATGCTGTTTCTAACAGATAGATCTGTAATTCAAGGACATGGAAATTAAATTAATTGATGTGAAAAAATATGCCAAGTAAATATAAATCCAAGTTAGGTTGTTTTAAGCAGGTTAATAATA
>NW_022900934.1:19984070-19991581 GCF_012274545.1 Fukomys damarensis
AATAATAATAATAATAATAATAATAATAATAATAATAATAATAATAATAAACAATAATAATAATGTTGTGTTTCTAGAACTCAGAAGCCACCTTTTTCATGTCCTGGGTCAGTCTCTCTTACTGGATGGTCTAACCATATAATAAGCCAAGGAAAAGAAATAAAGAAAGAGGAATCAAAATAAATGAATAAATTTTTCTATTTATAAATTTTAATAATAATAATAATAATAATAAACAATAATAATAATGTTCAGTTTCTAGAACTCAGAAGCCACCTTTTTCATGTCCTGGGTCAGTCTCTCTTACTGGATGGTCTAACCATATAATAAGCCAAGGAAAAGAAATAAAGAAAGAGGAATCAAAATAAATGAATAAATTTTTCTCTATTTATACATTACAAGACTATCTAAATAAAAAGAATCTCAAGAACTCTACCAAAGAAATATTTCTAGAACTAGTAAATGAGATCGTCATGATCATAAAAGATCAACACACACAATCATTTCTAAATGCTGACCAGAATTTGTGGGGAGCAAAATTTAAAAGACAGTATTATTTACAATCACTCCAAATAAATTAAATACTCAATACAAACTTAATAAGACATGTTGAAATTAATAAATATTGATTAAAGATATCAAGTGAGACCTATAATCAGAGAAATATACTATGGTCCTGGATTAGGAGACACAACACAGTAAGGATATCCATTATCCCTTACTTGATCTATTGGTATAATGCAATTCCTATAAAAATTTGTAGCAGGGACAAGGGGAAAAAAATGGGAACCAAGACCTGTCTGTCATGTAAAGGCACAGGATCCCAATAATGAATGTAACTGTACTGTATACCTAAAATGTACCAATAAACTCAATTAAAAAAATTTGTAAAAGATGTATATGTGTGTGCAATAAGCAAAATTATTTAAGGTAAGCTACAATAGCTAATGCAACTTTGAAAAAATAAGAATAAAGCATAAGGAATGGTTCTACCAATATATTTTACCACATACCTATAGCTCTAGATACTAATGGAACAGAAGGGAATATTCAGAAACAGATCTACACAAATACACCCAAATGAATTTTGATAAATGTACATAGGCAATACAGTAAATAAAGATAATCTTTTTTTTTTTTTTTTTGAGACAGGATCTCACTATGTAGTTGAGACTGACCTGAAACTCACTATGTAGCCCAGGCTGATCTTGAACTAACAGCAATCCTCCTGCCTCAGCCTCCCAAGTGCTAGGATTACAGGCATACGCCACCATGCCCAGCAAGTATATTCTTTTTAATAAATAATTCTGGAGGATGGGGGATTTAGCTCAGTGGTTCTGCTGCCTGCCTCACAAGTTCAAGGTCCTGAGTTCGACCCCTGGTACCAAATAAATAAATCTAGAGCCATTGTATATTAGTGGACAAAGGAAAACAATCATCAACCTCCACTTTCCACCTAATGCAAAAACTAATGCAAAATCCATCATGAATGTAAATGTAAAACCTAAAGCTATAAAGCTTTTGAAAAGGTGAAGAAAATTTAGGCATCTGGAATTGAGGAAAACATTTTAAATTTGGTACCAAAAACGTGATCCTAAAAAAGGAAAAAAATATAAATTGGATTGTAACAGAGTTTAAAATTTTGCTCTGTAAAATATCCTGCTAAGAAGAGAAGACAAGTTACAGACAGAAAAAAATGTTTTCAAATTATGTAGCTGATAAAGGATTAGTATCTAGAACATATAAAGTTTTTTAATGAAAACGCAAGAAACAACAATTAGAAAATGAGCAAATGAAATGAAAATACTCTTCATTAAGAGGATATACAAATGTTAAATAAGCACAATAAAAGATTCCAACTTAATTAACCATTATGAAAATGAAAACTAAAAGTAAAATGCTATGTTGCTACCTATCCTCCCAGATAGATAAGAGAGTGGGTTGTATCATTTTGATTGATACACTTCCAAATGCTGGCAAAGATGCAAAGAAACCTGATCACTTGAATGTGGCTATTGGCCATGCAAAATATAGTCACATTGAAAGATAAACAGTTTCTAATAAGGCCAAATATGAAATTATCATACATCTGAGTAATTGTACCCTTGATATATATTTTAGACATGAATATTCATAATATCATTTTTCTTCAAAGCAAAATCTTGGAAACAATTCAGGTGGCCTCCATAGGGCAAACTGTTAAGCAAATAGTGGTGCATTGGTAAAAAAGTAAGTGAACTACTGACAAATATAACAATTTACATGAATCGCCTGAGAATCATGTTAAGTGTGGGGGATAAGGCCAATATTACTCCATTTATATAGCATGTCTCATTTTAAGAGGATACCAATTCTATTGAATCAGAGCCCTACCCTCATGACTTCATTTAATCTTGATTACTCTATAAAGATCCTATCTATAAATATAGTCATATTGAAAATTAAAGCTTCAGCATGAAGTTTGGGGTGACAGAAAACATTCAGAACATAGTAACTACCCAGATTTTAAAATAGAAGTTACCAAAGTGACATTTCATTTTTAGATACTCAAAAATCATCTGCTATAAAATGTTCCAACCAAATTAAAACTAACTTGAGCTTCCTACATACAATGGCAAGAAATCTAGTATTTTCAATTTGTCCCCCTCCCCAATTTTTCAAACCCCAGAGGATCAAGTCGTCCAAAGCAGTCCATAACTGAACGGAAGCCCACTGTGAGGAGGTCAGTCTACGATGGCATTGCTTTTTATTGCTGGTGAGAATTGGAGGAGTTTCCACAAATCCAGGGATTTTAAAGGTCCACTCTGTGGGCCTACTGGTCCACACAGGTCCAGGGGAAGGCCTGGAAGCCATTACATCACAGCCCCTTACCACCAGTCTGGGCCAAGGCATTGACAGCTCTCTGCTGACCAGCTACTAACATCACCAAAATGCAACCTCAGAACATTTCTGAACTTTGTATGGTTCCTACCAAAGAAAAGAGAAGTAATTAAAGAAAGGATGGAATTAAAACCTAACCTGAAAAAAGTAAAATCTGAAACAGCTGTGTTTTACAAAGCAAATCTCAGAGTTACAGCTTTTATGTTTAATAAACCAGTTCCAAAATCCAAAAATGAAAATGCAAATGATCCAGTCATAGATTTTTTAAGAAAAAAATACAAAAGAGCACCTTGTTCTCAGAGCAGAAGCACTGTAAATGTAGTGATCTAATGTAATATAAAATTGAGAGACTTTCTCACTTTAAGTAACTGAGATATGCCTTGTCCCCTCCCCCCCTCTCCATCCCTCCCGCCCTTCCTCCTCCCCCTTCTGGGTATAAACAGGAAGTAGAATTTCAAGGTCTTCAGTAAGGGATGAACCCACCTGCCCGATGAGCCCAAGCATTTTCCAATAATCTATTACACATAGACAAAGTATACTTCTGAGAGAGCACCAGTAAGACTTCAGAGAGACAGTGCACCTAGCTCTGTGTTAGGCTTTGGGGCTGCCCAGCAAGTGTTTCTGTCTGTAATAATGTCCCAGGTGAGTGGGACAGACAGCTGTAGACATAGAGCACAGTGCCTTTCAGGTCTCTAAAGAACAAAGTGACCTAGGGCCCAGGGGAAGGGATTCCTAACTACCTAGCAGCCTTCGAGAAAGTCTGCTCACAGGATACATATTTAAAATAAGTCTTCAGGGGTGGATAGGAATTCCTCTCCCAGAGAATTTTTTTTTCATTTCTTGGGCAATATTCTGAAATAAACACACACACAAACACAATGCACTGTCTCTCTCTCTCTCTCTCTCTCTCTCTCTCACACACACACACACACACACAACACATACTAAAGTTTATGTAGCTCATAAAGGTAAAAGCTCTTCTGTGACAATTAGCCAAACTTTCATGGCACTGGGACAAAATAAAAATTTCTCCCACAAGTCTTCATAAAGAACACAATGTACATTATAATAAACAACAATATTACAATATTATTAATGCTTTGCTTTGTTTGGTGATACCGAGGATTGAACTTGGAACCTTGCGCTTGTGAGGCAGATAGCAGAATCACTGAGTTAAACCCCTGGCTCCCTTACAGTATTATTAAAATCAACTTAACTATAAGCTTAATAGATCTGTTTCTTTCTCTTCCTTTTGCATTTCAATAATTTGAAAGGTATATCTCTTAGTACCAAACATAACATAATGGAAGTTGGTTAGGTTTCCTCTGCCAATTCAAAATCAATACTTATGTATTCAAAATATTGAAATATATCAGCCTTATGATAAAACTGAAGTTATCCACAAAACATGGTTTACAAAAAGTTAAAGATAGAGTATACTGGGGTTATTTGGTTTATTTTTCAATGCTTATTTGTCCATAGCGTGATGTCAAAATTGGGTACAGCTGTTCTGGATAGACTCAGGCTTTGGGCCACACTGTTTACAGCACTAACAATTTATTTACATCTCCTTACATTGACTGGCTCACAGGAGAATTCCAAACATTACCTCAGCAATCTCATAATTATGGAGGTGGCGCCTTTCTTTTCTTAAGACACATTCTGGAAATTTGTGAAAGTATATTCTATTCCTTTTAAAAAAAAACTGGAAGCAATGGCACTTTTATAGAAACAGTCTATAGTAAAACCTGGAGTGCTTTATCTTGACAGAACTTGAGGCAATAGATCCGTTTCTTATCAGAACTTCAATATAGGTCAAGAAAAGGCCATTCCATGGAGGCAAATCTACAGAGAACCAGCACAACACAACATGCAGGTACCCAGCTCTGCATTTCCCCAGCTTATTCCAAGAGAACCTTTTAGCGTATTTAGGAAAGGTAGACTGCAGATCTCTAGGCAAGCACATTGTCTTTGCCTATTCCCCTCATAGAGGCATTGTGAAAGAGACTGAGGGGCCACGACCACCAGATCACATCTGTGATGAAGCCGTTGCATTCTTAGAATGGCCTTCAATGGCACAGGACAGTCACGGTTACAACAGTGTGAGTGTCATTTTGTGAAAATAAGGTGAGAGGGAACATGAGCTTTAATGGGGCTGAGAAGAGTTGAGACTACCCTGATTGGCCAGCTGAAGGTACTGAGTACTATATAGGAAAGAAAAACATAGGAAAAACTTACAGAGATCATCCAGGTACCTTTTCTTGAACTAAAGACCCTCTACCAGTTTTGCTCAAACAATAGCAACGAAGTCTTCACCACCTGAAATGTCTAAAAGCTCATTCATTTAAGAAATAGTTTCCTAGGCACCTGCTATGTACCAGTTAGTACTGGAGGTACATAAAATCCAATTTCTGCCCTTGAAAACTGCAAGCAACTTACAGTGTAAGATGCACCTCTCAGGCAGGGCATGATGGTGCATGCCTGCAATCCTAGCACTCAGGAAGCTGGGACAGGAGGATGGCTGCAAGTTCATGGCCAGCGTGGGCTACATAACTTCAAGCTAACCAACCTGGGCTATATAACTTCAAACTAACCTGAAATACACCGAGAGATTTGGTCTGGGCTATATAATAACTTCAAGCTAACCTGAAATACAGAAATTTGGTCTAAGGGCGGGAGAGACTGATTTTGCAGTTCCATTGTTATGCAAGAGCCAGAGCAGAGAAACCTCCACACCTAAATGGGATTCCTCAGGTTTTCCACTAAGGTCACAGAGACATCCATAGTTTCTTTGACATTTCCAGAGGTGAGCAGTGGATCCTTAAGCACTTTTTGAGTAATATGATTTCACCACAAAGAAGATGGATATGGCCTTATGACGCTGGGGGACAACATCTCCACTTGCTTCCCCAGTCCCAACCCTTTCACTTATCATCTGTACTGGTAAATGCCCACCAATCCCACTACACAAGAGGGCTTGGTAGAAGCGAGTGACCCGCACTGCTGCCAAGACCTACTAACACTCATTAATAAATTTAATAGAGGCACCGAGATATCTCAAGAGTGCAGTATGTTACAGAGGGTACCTTTCCTTGGGGTATAATGTTAATATTTTTGCTCCACACAGATGTATTTATTCCAATGGATTTTGTAAGTCAGTTAGTTGTTCTCTTTGGGCGGTATCCTAAATTGACAAATTCCAGGCTGCTGGGGCTTGTCGTCTGAAGGAAGAAAAATTTGAGAAAGCAGTAATCAATCTGTATTGTGAGAGGATTAACGTGCCTGCCCTTCAGGTTAACCAGACCTAAATGCAAATTGAATTACAATGCTGAGAAAGTGTTCCTAATCATGAGTGTTACTATTATGAATCTTGTTCATATTTATCACTCTGAATCACCAGACACCAGGCAACTTGAAGTGACTGAGGTCAACAAACCCCACACAAAGTATTATCCCAGCTAGGTGAAAGGCCACTAATTAACTGAAGCTGGACCAGGTGGCTGCAAGTCCAAAAAAGATGCAAATACTTTCTCCAGCAGAGGGCTGCTGACCTGCAGCCTCTCCCGGTCGTGGAGATGGGCAGCTATTCAGACAAACACAACGGGGAATCTCAGGGGCATGGATGAGTTACGTAAGTAGCACCCACACTGGCCCTTTCTGAAACATTAGGCCACATATCCAGCCACAGATTTATTTCAAGGTCCTTGGGAAAAAGAACTCTCGAAAGGAGATATGCAGAGATGAATGGAGTGCTATGCAAGTAGATGGGAACTCAAAATCGCTGCTTAGCTTAGCTATGACATGGGATTTGCTTGAGCTCTATCTTTATAGCCAGAGTGTCTGTCTGTCTGTCTGTCTGCCTGCCTCTCTGTCTATTTTCCCATTGCTGTGGGTGTGTAAAGTCAATTTGAGCAAAGGTAACACTGCTATGTGAATTGAGCATGTGAGCAAATATAGTTTGTCTTAATCATTTATGAATTAACTTCCAAGTAGCTTATGTTTTAAATTTTAACCTAAGCCAATGGATTGTGTCTTAAAGCAAGGATATTAATCTTATCTTACACTCGGACTGGAAATTACACCCCCAGTTGTCCTGGTTCTCAGGGCCTCAGAGTTGGGTTGGAATTATACCATTGGCTCTCTGGGTTTCCAGCTTACAAATGACAGATCGTGAAACTTCTCAGCTTCTATAGTCACATGAGCCAATTCCTTATAATAGTATTAAGGTGGGCGTGTGGCACGTGCCTATAATCGCAATGCTCTCAGAAGCTGAAGCAAGAGAATGACAAGTTCAAGCCTAGACTGGGCTTCGTTACTTAATAAGACCCTGTCTCAAAATAAAAAATAAAAAACATTTTTTCATATATTTTCTTGCTGCTTTTACTTCTTTGTCTGAGAAATGTCTGTTCATTTCAGATGCCCATTTTTGAATCGGGTCTTTATATTTGGGGGGACTGATTGTTTTGAGTTCTTTATATATCCTTGATAATAGTCCTTTGTCTGAGGTACAGCTGGTAAAAATTTTTTCCCACATTGTAGATTGTCTCTTAGTTCTGCTAATGGTTTCTTTTGAAGTACAGAAGCTTTTTAGTAAGATGAGATCCCAGTTGTTGATTCTATCTGCTAGTTCC
>NW_022900934.1:19992245-20010086 GCF_012274545.1 Fukomys damarensis
GGAGGGGAGGAGGGGGTGAAGGGAGGGCAGAGGAAAGGGGAAAAAATGAGAATCAAGACTTGCCATGTAGAGGTACATGATCCCAACAATGAATGTAACTGTACTGTATCCCTAAAATGTACCAATAAACTCAATAAAATTTAAAAAAAAATAAAAATAAATAAAAAAATAAAAACAAAGGAAGTTTGGGATGTAGGTCAGTGCAAAAGCCCTGGGTTCAATCCCCAGTACAACAACAACAAAAAAATTGCATGAGTGTATATACACATACGTATATTCTCTCCTATACATGTACCACAACCTCATATCTTTGCATTTACTTTCAGTAGGCTCATTAATCCCCTGAAGGTCACTATGACTCTCAAGACAGGAAGCCCTATAAGTGAGTGTTTCCTCATAAACTACCATGTATGTTTTTCATATTCCATTACCTACTATAGAATGAGCCCTGAATTTAACCTCAAAAGCATCAATGTCAAACCCTAGATCATGTTTCCCACTGAGTGCTTTTTATATGTGTCACATGATCTCTCTATAGGTCCAGTTTGTTCATCAGCATAGTTGGTATCTGAGTATTTATTTTATGGAACACTGATCCTTATTTACTTATTTTCTCTTTTGGTATTATTTATTCTTCATCCCCATTTCTTTAGTCAGTAAGCATTTTGCAACTGGTCCCAGGTTTATCTTGTTTCGCCCACTGCTCCTCTCTTTGCCTCAGATCCTCCCCAGGAACCACCTCTGGCGTTATTTCAAGGGAAGATGAAGCAGGACTTGTAATCATGCCCCTACCTCAGACCCCACTAGTTATGGACCACAAGGAATGGAGCTGAGTAAAAATACATTCCAATTCCCTGTCACACATAGGAGGAGGATTTACTGCTCCTTTATTTTCGCAGTCAAAGTATTTGTCCAGATAAGCAGAGACAGATTTTGTTCTCATTGAAAATGTAATATGGTGTAACAAAACAAATATGTTCCAGGGCCTGGCTGTACCAGAGACAATGAGAAGTTATGGATGTGTTAATTAGCATGGCTATTATGATCATTTCACAATGTATACATATATCAAAGCATCACACTGCACACCATAAAACATATGATTTTAGCTTTCCTTTTCTTTTTTTTTTTTTTTTTTTTTTTTTTGGTACCAGGGATTGAGCTCCGGCCCTTGGCTTGTGAGGCAGGTGCCAGAAACACTGAGCTAAATCCCCGGCCCCGTTTTTTTTTAACTTGTCAAGTATACCTCAATAAAGCAGGAAAATTAAAACACTTGATAAATTTCACTATTTCCCTATTGAGTTAATAAGTGATTCTCAACCCTAGCCATGCATTACAATCACTGGAGAAGTTTTGAAGAAAAAAAATTTTGACACCCAATTTGGTACCCACAGAGATTTTATTCTACAATGGGGCTCCAGGTTGGTAGATGACAAGATTGCCAGCTGATTCTAAAGTTCAGCCACAGCTGAGAATTACTTGCTGTTAAGATGATTAACTGCACCCCATTCTAAACCTGCCAAGAGTATATCAGTCATATCTGTTGAAGGAACATTGTTTACTGATGCCCCATGAGCATCTGAACCTTAGTGCCTTCACAGAGTCTTATATGTGCTAATGAATTAACCAATTTGTACAGCTTGTGAGGCTGGATTAATGAAGCTCATCATATTCTTTAACCATCTTGCAACAACATCCCTGGCATAAGTTTTCGGTTCTGATTCTCCAAGGGTCAGAGTAAACCAGCAAGAACTAAGCATTCCTGTAATTAACACTGGAACTGTCCTCACCATTCAGCATATCAAAAATGCCTTTTCCACTCATTTTCTTCTTGGGCAAGAATATGACATGAGAGCAACTGATTTGATTCTTGGGCTCCAATTGTCACCAACATGCTCCTTATTACCAATTCAGTATGTTCCTGTTGAACCAGCTCTTCCACGGTGATCATCACAGTCATGTTCATTAAATCTCAATTATGTGCCAGGTTGTACTGGAAACATTCAAACACTGTCTGCTTTAGTCTCTAAAATCTTTCCTCTCTTTATCTAAAACCATATGCTAACATGCTGATAGAATCACATACTGTTTTCTTTATTATCAATGTAATATATTTTGCACAAAACACCTCCAGAAATGGCTGTTCCACTAGTGATTATTGCTACACTTTGTCATCTTATAGAGAAATGCAATCAGAAATGATGGAAAGCTGTCTGCAGCTTTTACTGACCATTCATCAGCCTTGGTCTTTGACTGTGAACAAGAACAAGCTATGGATGAAGACTTCTAAACTCCAAATAGACCTTCAGCGATTGGAGTTCACGTAAAACTTGCCTTTTAATACTATGGTTATGATTGGCAGGTCTCTGGTAGACCAGAAAGCAGTTTTAATCAATATGGAACAGAATTTCCATGTTTATTCTCATGACAAATGGCTAGAAGTTTCTTTTCGATCACATGTTTCTCCTCCACCATAAAAAGAAATGTAATCCCATTCCATACAGCGATGCAGCTGTTTGTCATCATCAATGGATATGTGATACCTACCCGGCATCTACTCAGTATTTATTACAGATGTCTATGTGCTAACACTGTGCTAAGTTCTGAGGATCTGATCATTTCCAAGATAGGGATAGTGCTTCTCTTGATGATCTACTTGGGTTAGGAGGAAGACAGACAAATAACCAGCCAATAAAAATGGAGAGTGAGATATACTTCTGACAAGTTCTTTAGGAGAGAGAACCTGGGTTGCTCATCAACATTCTTTGTGCTCTGGTCATAAATTTGGAGGTAGTTTTGTTCTCTCCTTCTTTCTCCAAATGTCTTGTCCATGCCCAAATCTCATCAGTTCCATGTCTAAGTATCAAAGCTGAATGTACCTCTTCTAGATAGTAATATGGTAATACTTCCGTTCAAACAATATTTTATAAATATTAATTCCATAAATTCTTGCTTCTGATCTGAGCTGGAGAGTTTGAGCATTAGTTTGATAATGTACACATTTCCTCATTCAACATTGAGTATTTACTGTGTTTTATGCACAGGAGAGGCACAATAAAAGAAGCCATGCATGGTCCCTGACCACATATGAGCCTACAAAATTCCTGATAGACCATGATGCCAAATTAATCCACTGAAAAAGGAATTTGAAAAGCTAGTTTAAATGAATTTGCTTCAAGGGCTATTCTGATGCAAACCTATTTCTCAGCCTATGCCACGAGCTCCCTGAATTTGTCAGGGTAGCTTTAGTTGATCTCTCCTTCCATTCTTTATGTTCCTGCCCCAGTTGGATTTATGCTCTTTAACATCATTTATTCTG
Source organism: Fukomys damarensis (assembly GCF_012274545.1). Taxonomy (NCBI): domain Eukaryota; kingdom Metazoa; phylum Chordata; class Mammalia; order Rodentia; family Bathyergidae; genus Fukomys; species Fukomys damarensis. The sequence continues at coordinate 19,995,565 of NW_022900934.1, forward strand.
CTGACTGACTTCAGCCTCTGAGGACCCAAAGAATTAATTTTAAAATCTGAAGGGCAAGACTCAGCTTGGCCTGGTTCCTGAGGTGGCCACTGTGGCTTCCCTGGTGACAAATGTGACAAGTGATAGAAATAAAGTGCTGCCTAAATCCTGGACTCACACCAATCATGGAGAAGAAACAGCATATGCCACTAGATAAAGGATGGAAAACACCTGGCTTGTTTACAACCACTCCTGTCTCCATGGCAGACATAGCTAATTGATCACAGAACTATTTTCCTGCTGACCTCACCCATGACCTTAGGCTGTTTCTTACACAACATTCCAGCAGCCACTGGCAATAAATCAGACTTCTGGACTTAGATAAAATTTGTCATATAGGTAATACAACAAGTGAACAGAGAGTAGAACACTTCCTAAAACAGGATCAAAGAGCCTAGGCAGAGCCAAGAAAAGGAGAAAAGATACCAGGATACAAATTGTACTTTCATAATCTTTGTCGTCTATAATCTCAGGGGTGTTTCCTCTTCCAAACTCCACATGACCACCCAAGGAAGGTTATGCTTGGCTCATTGTGGACCAATCTCTGTATCAAAAAGGGTGACATTTTCTACTGGCCAGTCTGGAAGAACAGAGCAGGATCTCTGATTAAAAACTTCACCAGAACTTCCATGGAAAAGAAAGGGGCATTTCCAATAGAAAAAATACATGCTATAGACTAGATAATTAGTACCCACTCCAGAAACAAGAAAGGATTGAAGTTTGGAAGAGAACTAGCGTTCATATGATTAAGGATCTTCAAGAAGATTTCATGAAGCATGAAGCCTTTGAGATCCGGGTGGATAGAAAGGTAATGGGAGGAAGTGTGAGAGGTTGACACAGACTGAGAGACCCACACGGGGAAACTGAGCCATCATCAATCCCCTCACATTCACAGTCTCCAACCTGACCATCTCTAATTTAATTGTTTGCCTAGGATTGAGCCAGCTGGATTGGCTGTAATAATCACGTGAACAATTGTACTAAAGATCAAACTCAGTTAATTTGTATGATTAGGGAATTGGCAATTGCCTTTTCTGATCTCAACAATTATTCAAAGCACAAAATATCCTTGGAATGAAATTGGAATAAAAGAGGCATGCTTCTAGGTACAAATTAAAGTTCAACTGAATATTTCCTATAATAATGTGCTGTAGAGATTTATAGTAATAGGTCATTCCCTCTGGGGTTCACTACCTTCTTTGCATAAAGTACCTCTGCGCTCTCTCTCTCTCTCTCTCTCTCTCTCACACACACACACACACACACACACACACACACACACGCACTATGCCCTTTGAACTGGAACAGTGATCTGTTCCCTGTGATTAAATTAATGCAAGTAATAAGATATTACAGACTTGATTGATTTCCCCAGCAATGGTTATTAACCAGCCCAATTCAGAGCCAACCAAGACTATTATTCTAAACATTGATTTCTGAACAGGCATGCAGGGGCAGGAAATTCTCAGCTACAGAGATATTCTACAAGGAATTATCAGAAAGGTTGATATATACTGAGGATTCTCAGATATGGCAATGAACCTCATGGAATCCTCAATAACGTGATACACAGATGTCAGAGTCCACAGGGAGGCTGAGTGATGCAGTGAATATACCTAACCAATACTCTCAGGGAATACTTCTTAGACACACCACAAAATGTAAATGATGAGTATTGCCCTGTATTCCAATCATTGTACTTTAATCCAACAAATATATACCTTGCAACTTTCTGAGTCACATTTTCCAGAGCCTCTGGAGACAAAAAGAAATGTGGACACTACCTTCAAAAAGCACAGAATCAACATGTTTCTTCAGAAAGCCTGGAAACGCCCTCCACTTGGAAGGAAGAGGGACTTGGGCTATGGCTACTGGATCAGAGGATCCTCCTCTGCAGATAGATCGCCACCTTTCGAAAGAGTCAGAGATGGCTCACACATCAGATGGGAGACTTTCCCAGAACTGTGGAGGCATGTCTTTGACAACACGGAAGGTACACAGAACTGTGATTTATGAGCTCTTAGAAAAATAAATCTGCATATACTCCTAAGTGAAATAAATAAGTCACACATGTGTAAATACCGAATAGTTTCTCTGGTGTGAATAATCTGCAATAATACATAAGATCCTAATAAGATTACTGACATTTCAAAAAGGGAAGAAAGGAACTAAAGGTGTAGGGAAGGTGGGATGAGTAAGGGAAGGGTAATAAGGGAAAAGAAAAAAATGTGAGATAATGAAAAGATGAAAATAAAGTACTTGTAGATGGGGAGGGGAGGAGAAGGTGAAGGGAGGGCAGGGGTAAGGGGAAAAAATGAGAATCAAGACTTGTCATGTGGAGGTACAAGATCCCAACAATGTATGTAACTGTACTGTATCCCTAAAATGTACCAATAAACTCAATTAAAGCTGAAAAAATAAAATAAATGCAGCATATATTTCCCTTTCTTTTAACTTCTGTGGCTTCTCCTGTCCACCAAGCAGAAGTGAAGGATATTGGCGATGTCTTGGTGCCATTCCCTTCAAAGCTGTCCACGTCATATCCAACGGCCAGATAAAAGCCTGACAGTGCAATGAAAAAAAACAGAAGTTGAAAATTGAGTGTGTACATATTTTTGCTTCTTGTGCTGAAGGCAAAAAACTCACAGAAAATAGTATTTGTGTGAGCAGGCTTTCTTGGTTTGGATTCTTGACCTAAGGCTTTCAGAGATATATCAAACTCATTAGTTGTCAGTTTCCCCATCAGTAATACAGAGTTAAGAATAGAAATTGCTTCATATGCTTATAGTAAGTATAAAATAAAGTACACATGCAAAAGTACTTACTCTGGTGCCTAGCACCCTGTCAGGCTCAAAAATCTGTGTTCTTGACCATTTTTCCTAAACAAGAAAATACAGGAAATGGCCTTACAAAATGATAAGTGAATCACTGTCCCCTGCTTTCCTCTCTTGTTTTTTCTAACTCCCAAGCCACAACCAGGACCAATGACATAAAGTCACAGAGAAACAGTCTTCTGTAACATTAGGGAGCACATTCTAATAATCAGAGTCGGGCACATTGACGGGACTACCTGGGAGGTGATAAAGTACCCGAGCGGAAGATTGAGGACCAACTGTAGTTTAGGGACTTCTGTCCTAGTCTTAGGAATAAATTGGGTCACGTGACTGCTGAAGTCTCCTCTAATTTAATTGGCTGATTCATTGACATAGTATGTCAAGTTTAATAAAATATACAGTGAACATTTACATTTTAAAAATGTTATCAGTGTGAAAGACACATTGTTGTTAATCATCCTCAATACACTCCTCACTTCAAATGTATACCATCATCTTTACCACTTTCTGAAGTAGCTGTAGATGTCTTCTTTCATGAGAGTCTTTCCAAGGTGTGATTAAAAACAAAAAAAAACATGGCAAATACTGCTTCCAGGGCCATCCAACAGAAAGCAGCCTTGCAAAATATTACAGTGTATCCTGAACCACCTTATTTACCAGATGTAAATAAGGCTCTTCTCCAAAGTCAAAACGACAATGAGAGGTAAACGTTTTGAATCAGTTCAGGACATAAAGGAAGCCAGCTAAAGACACAAAAAAATAACTTGCAGAGCTGCTTCAAAAAGTGCCAAGAGAGCCGAGGATGTAGCTCACTAGCACTGCATCTCCCAAGCACAAGGTCCTGAGTTCGATCCCTGGTACAAAAAAAAATAAAATAAAATAAAGTGGCAGCAATGATGGAACAGTGTGTTCAAAGCCAGGGGGAATGTTTTTAAGGGGATTAATAACACTGGGTCTTTTACTATACTAAATAATTTTAAATTTAAACATTAATTATATTTTTCAAGCATACTTTGTATAAGTTCTTTGTTCTGATCATCTACAGAATAATATGGAAGAAAGGGAAATAACGGAAGTAAGGATATAGGAGCACTGGAATTATATCTGCTTCTCTTCTTATCCCCAGCACCCAAAAGAGAGCTGGTAAAGAAGATTCAATGACTCTTAATTAGACTAAAAATAGAGTGTTAATGGATATTGATGTTTCAGGTTTTTTAGAATACAAAGATCTTGAGTTTCCTAAAAACAGAATCTACGGATGAATTCTCTGTACCTGCTCTGTTTTCGTTGATAAAGGTCACATATGCCTCCCACACCTACCCCTTGCTTTGGCATTATAAGTGAGATACGTTTCAGTTTTTAAAGTGTGTATGTGTGTGTGCATGCACATGCATGTGTGAAGGTTGTGTGCCTGTGGGACTTTTTTAAATCTCGTATTTGTCTGAATGCCATTGATTTTTTGCCTAATTGTTATTCACTATGCTAATTTCCCCCACAAATCTCACATTCTATTGATCAAAAACTAATAAACTCTCCAACAAACAAAACAAGCATTATTGCAATGTTGGGAAAACATCAGTTGATATCAATAGCATATTTACAATTATCTTTAATGCTAATTTTACCTATGATGCAATGCAGAGGAAGCTTCAGCTTTGGAAATTTAAGCTAAAGTAACATGTAAAAAAGCCCTATTTGCTTTTCTTAAAAGGAAGCGATGCAAACAAGAAACATCTGAGGGTGTTCAACAGAGTTGATGGCTCAAACAATTGTGATTATGTCAATGAAGGAATCTATAATCTCTCCTGTTTTTTATCTTCCTATTCTTTCTTTAGTTTAAGATACAGTTTTAATCATTTTGGGAAGTACAAAGGTGAGCAAGATATCTTTTACCATGCTCCAAAATTCATGTTGCCTTAAGAGGAAGGCAACTTAATTATTTTAGCCAGAGATCATAGCATTGCTGATTTAACTTACTCATGGAAGGCCATCATTTTACATGTTGCTTTGTCCAATTCCTACCATTGGGCTGGCAATGCTATCCTCTGTCTCATGGAGAACTGCTCCCTCCTACCTCCAACCATTTGATTGCAGAGAGAGTGAGAGAATAATCATATCTCTACCTTCTTGGCCATGTTTCACTTATCCAGGGATGGGTTCCTAGCCAAGCCTACCCCATCAACCCCTGTCACTGAGATTTTTCAAAATAAAAGTGGGGGAAATGAAAATGTAAGTTCTGAGACATCATAACTACCATCAATTATAATTCCAGCCAAATAAAGAAAGCCAATTGGAGAGAATAAGGCTAACAGGCTGAAAGAAGCTAAGAGACAAAGAAATAGATTTCCAGTGACATTGAAGGCCCTCATTCCAACTTGCCCTTAACCTAGTTAAAGATAGCTTGGGTGGGTTGATAAATTCTATGACAATTTAAGCTAGGTTTCTGCCACCATCAGAGGCATCATGTCTAATACAAATTTATGATGAGATAAGGAACTTGGACAGATGACCAAAGAGGACTCAGAAAGAGGGTTCTGTACAGAAGACAATTTCTAAGATATCGGTGCCATAAGTCAGGAGATGGAGTGGGCTTGACTCTTACATAGAATTTTCCATATTATCCACTAATATCTTTCTTAAAACTTAAAGATTAATTTTCATAGGACAGTTCAAGAAAAGCCATCAGTATCATACTGAAAATTCAAGATACATGATGTAGTGAAAAGGGATGTTGGTTTATTATTCTACTCTGCTTTGAACAAAATAATCCTGGAGGCTTTTCTTGTGGTATCCCTATATATCAGAAGGAATATCTATGAAGGTCCCTCTGTTTGGCTTTGGTAATACCGTACCCAACTAAGTCGCCCCAGACTTGAATCCATGTGCCTTCTGCAGAAAACTATACTGCACCAGCTAAGCCAGAGAAAGAATAGGTTTGAAAACTAAGCAGTAGAATCTCAGCTAAACCAATCAGTAAGATTTAATCATAAGGCTGAATTTAAACCAAACTGGATCAATCAGCAGGCTTAAATTTGGATCAATCACAGGCCTGCTGCTGCTATATAAGTAGCATTTCTCTCACTTTTTGCCCTGGTCTAAGAAGGCCTTCTTCTGGGGGCCAATGTTCCTGTGCTACAGCACAGGCCATGTTCAAATAAAGCTTTGCTCTGGTGGTTCTGTAAATCTACATGTGATTTATTTCTCCAGTAGTGTGGACTTAGAATATCCTGTAAATCTACTTGAGATGCTTTTCCTGAATATGAACACAGCAGTTGCTTTAAAAAAAAAAAAGAGCTAAAAATACTAGCAGATTCTACCCCTGAAATCTCCAGAAACTGGCAGTAGAAATCAGTGGCAATCACCAGCATCTAACCAAGGGGGCTGGCTAACATTGACCAGGGGTTACATCTGGAAGCAACAGTGACTGACATCAACTGGCAGCCACATCTGACAATAATAGTAACAACAGGGCTGACTAGCATTGACTGCTGGCTCTTTCTGGCAACAACAGAAACAAGCAGAATAATCAGCAATCTAGGGCACAGAGCTCCAATACCAAGGGCTGAGAGCCATAGTCACTCAAATCCCAGAGCAGCTAGCAGAACTGCATTATGCCAATTCTTGATTTCTGTCCAAAGCAAGCAAAGGAACCCTCAACTGAATGGCAATATATCCACATTAGTACCAATGAAATTACTACAGGCTCAACCATCTTCCTGGTCCAGTGACCATCATTTTCCTCCACCCTCTGTTGCACTTGAAATATCATTCTCCTGGATAACTTGGCAGTAAATGATCCACTCTCAAAGCATCTTAACCAGATGTGGTATACAGACATGTAATCCCAGGTACTGAGTAGGTTGAAGTGGGAAGATCTCAAATTTGTAGTCAGCCTGAGAAACTTAGCAAAACCTGTCAGAAAAGAAAAGAAAGGCTGGATAGAGATCACTGTTCTCTGGGTTCAGTCTCAAGTACCAAAAATCAAGCAAGAAATAAACACCCTCAGTGACAATGGTGTTGCTCTAGGTCTTCTAAATAACTGATGCCAAAACAGAATTAGATGTGCAATTGACCTATTCAGATGCCCATTTTTGGATTAGGTCTTTACATTTGGGAAGTCTCATTTTTTAAAGTTCTTTATTTATTCTAGATAGTAGACCTCTGTCTGCAAATAGCTGGTGAAAATTTTTTCCCACATTGTGGGTTGTCTCTTCACACTGTTGGTCATTTCCCTTGCTGTGCAGAAGTTTTGTAATAAGAAGAGATCCCACTTGTTGACGGATTGTGCTAGCTCACAGACAACTGAGGTTTTGTTCATAAAATCTTTTCCTACACCAATGTCTTCAAGGGTTCTACCTAACCTCTTTTCCAACTGTTTAGTGTGTCTGTTTTAATATTTAGATCTTTAATCCACTTTTATTTTAGTTTAGTGCATGGTGAGAGAGATAGGTCTAGTTTTAATATTTGGCAAGTTGAAACCCAGTTTCTCCAGCACCATTTATTAAACAGGCTGTCTTTCCTCCAGTGAGGGTGTTTGGCTCCTTTATCAAAGATGAGGTGGCTGAGTGTGTCGGGACTTTTTTCTGCATCTTGTAGTCCGTTCCACTGGTCCTCAGGTCTGTTTCTTTGTCAGTACCATACTTTTTTATCACAGTGGCTTTGTAGTATAGTTTCAAGTTGGGGATTGTGGTACTCCCTAACTTCCTTTTATTGCCTAAAATTTCTTTTGCTATTCTAGGTCTCTAAAAACTACAGCACTCTGAAAAACGAGATTGATGAGGATGTCAGAAAATGGAAAGACATCCCTTGCTCCTGGGTAAGAAGAATCAATATAGTGAAAATGGCTGTACTTCCCAAAGTGCTATATAGATTCAACGCAATCTGTATAGAAATCCTAGAAGCGTAATTCACAGAACTTGAGAAAACAATCCAAAGTTTCATTTGGAACAAGAAGACCTTTTTTAAAATTTTATCTTGAGACAGGATCTCATTAAGTCTCTAAGTGCCCAAGCTAGGTTCAAATCTGCAATCCCCCTGCTTCAGCCTCTCAAAGTGCTGAGATTACAGGGGTGCACATTGCCATGGTTTTTAATAGGTATGATGAAATATAGGCAGAGAGAATAAACTTTACAAACTCTTCACACCCTGGGGATACTGACACTAAACCCTCTTTCAGTTTAGGAGTAGTAATTAATGAGAACTTCCTGGAGGAGCTGGAACCTGAGCCAATGCTTAAGTAAAAAATATAAGGTATACAGCTAAAGAAACAGACTAGTGCATCCTATTAAGAAGGAAAATCAACAGTCATCAAAAGAAGAAATATTTTGGCATATGGGATGAGCCACGGATAGATTGCTGTTGCAAGTAGACAGTAACCAGAGAGGTAAGGGAAGGGGCTCAAAAGAAACTCTGAAGATATGATTAATATGTTGGACAGAAGTTGATGGAAATCATTGAACACTTGCAAGAAAACGAGTAGGAGGGACAGTTTTCCTTCTGGATTGATTGCTTTGATGACTGTACAAAGGGTGTCTTTTAAGAAGGATGAATTAGAGAGTGGAGGGTCCAATTAAAATGCTTTATCCATCAAACTAGGTGAAAGATGACAAGGACTTAAGTAGCCTTAGTGACAATTCAATTTTTATTTAAATACATCTAATGCCAAACAACCCAGTTTACTGGTACTGTGGTACCCCTGACTGTTAGAAAGATCTACCTTATTTTGAATAGCAACTTCTCTGGGGGGAAAATTTGGAATCAATTTAATCTGTGTTCCACATAAGAATTTAAATAAAAATTAAAAGTGATGATGGGGCCGGGGATTTACCTTAGCGGTTCGGTGGCCTGCCTTGCAAGCACAAGGACCTAAGTTCAATCCCCAGTACCAAAAAAATAAAAATAAAAGTGATGATCATGCTCCCAAGAGCCATTTTTCTTCTGTGAAAGTCCCTCTCTTCTTTTCAATCAGTTCTCACACGACAAAGATTTTGAGGTTCTCCACCACATCAAGAGATTGTCTTCTGGAGATGGAGAAGCCCTACACCAGTCAAATGGAAATGGACGCTCACCTTCGTCCCCCAGCCTCTATGCTTCACCAGTTGAAAGTAATTTCTCTGACAGTCACATGAGTAATTGGTGTATTGTGCATCTGCTGTGCACCAGGTGCACTGAGGATGGAACAGGGAATCGAACAGACAAGGGGTCTGTCCTCGCTCACCTTCCAGTCTGGTGGGAAATGGAACAATTTCACACTGAAATCAGCAGCACTGTGAAGACATAAAAAGGCAGAGTTACCTTAGAGCTCTTGCTTGGAACTTAACGTCAACCATGGACTGTCTTTCCACCTGATGAAGTCAATCGTACATTTAATTTTATCATTGTGGGACCCAAAATGGCCATTCTTAGTGTAAAAAAAATTGCTTGAATGGGTTCATAAAAAATGACATGGACAAAGGCACTGTAATGAAAGATAAAATATTAAATAAAACTACATTTATTATATATGGCATAAAAGAGCTAATATTCTTAAATAAAGAGATTATACAAATCAATTTTAAAATAAAGAATACATTTTAAAATATGAACAAGCAATTGAAAGATGTAAGCAAAGACAATTTACAGAGAAATGAGATACTCAACCTCACCAACAGACATGGAAATACACATTTAAACATGGAAATATTTTATGACCATTAAATTGTCTAAAGTAAAAATATCAGTGTTAGCCCCTATTGTTGAAGATATGACCACATGTGCACTCTGAAATAACCTTTCTGAGAGTTTACTGATATGAATAAAAAGTAAACATTCATAGAATTAACTCCTGCCATTAATTGTTTAGGTCAGTGACAGCAGACCTTTTAGAGACAAGGGCCCAAACCGCAACCCAAAATCCACCTATTTATCTCAAAGTGCACCGCTGCAATTAAACCTGAATACAGAGGTTTTAGTTCAGAAAAACCAATTCAGATGTTAACATCTCAGTCTTAAAAAAAATAATAACAGCATGTATACTTTAATTTCGCCACCACTGGTCAAGGTTTTCATCCTAAGCAAATGACCAGGCAACTGTATGAAGGTGCTTGTACGCAGATGTTCCTATGAGAATTTTTATAATACCAAATTGGAAAAATCTTGGAGGTGGACTTATTGGACTGGCAGATAAGTTATCGCACTCAGAAACTTTATGCAGCTTTTAAAATAAATATAATAGAGCTATATTGTAAAATAAATAGACATAAAGATATATTAGTAGGACACGATGAAGTGATAAGCAGGTTACAAAGTACTTCATGTGTGTGTGCGTGCGTGCACATGCATGTGCTAGAACATTCAGGAAGTCTGTTTATTTTGTTAGATTTTATTATTTTTACATATTGTGTTATTTAATTTTTTACAATTATGTCTTATTTTTAGAACCAGGGAGAATATCAGTGAAGATATTTTCACTGAATAGGGAATAAATTTGAGAAGATTAATGTTTAAGGGACAAGATATCCAAAGACAAAAAAAAATCCTGAAAAAAATAATCATAAAGAAGGGTTCAGTGCTGTAAGAAAGACAAAAGGCCGGGGAGGCATGGAGAATGACAATTCAAATTTCAAATTCTTGCAAGAATTTGCAAAGGTCAAGTCTCTCAGTTCTGTCCTTGGCAAGCTCCTCAAAGGAAAGCCTGTGTACAAAAACATCCCATGGTTATGCACCCAGAACTAAAACAGGCATAGCACACACGCACAGACACACACACACACACACATCACAGGTCACAGATCACAGATACCCCTCATTTGCTCCTCTTTTTTCCATGGTTATGCACCCAGAACTAAAACAGGCATAGCACACACGCACAGACACACACACACACACACACACACACATCACAGGTCACAGATCACAGATACCCCTCATTTGCTCCTCTTTTAAAAAAAAGAGCCAATCCCTCATTGACACAGTGAGTTCATGTGCAGAAGCATTTCTTCTGCAGTGAGTTTGCCAAAGCAGTCCAAACTCAACACTGAGATCTGTTAAAACTTCCAAAGCATTAAATAACAGAAACAAAATCTGTTTCATGCATAATCTTTTGAATATACACATAGATAGATAAGGATATACTCTTTAATCACATCTGCTCTTTTATGCCTCTCATACACAGTTCTTCTACGGCAAAGGCATTTTTCAAAAACATAGACCCTCTTTTGTTTAATTAATAATCCCCCCAGACATAAATCACCCCAGTGGCACCCTCTGTAAGCAGCCCTGGGGCAATGACCTACTTTAACAGCCTTCCACGTATAGCTTGGGTTTACTGTGTATTTTGAAATCCACTGCTCACTAGCTTTTTTGGGAGATCAGCATTTTCCTTCATAAGTTTAGCAGGGAGGACCCATTTTCCCCACCTGGCAAAGAAGAATAACAGAATAATGGAACTGACTACGGGTAATGCAAAGAGGCTACTCCTTTCCCTAGACAATTAATAACAACATGGCTAACAGCCATTGAACTCTACATGCACTGCCTCATTTAATTCTGCAAACAACACCGTATGTTTGACAGTATTATTTAACCCATTCAGCTGACAGAGAAACTGAGATAAGGTCTCAGTAACCTCCCCAGACCACACATCCATGATGTAGCAAAGACAGAATTCAGACTCACAGGCTGGCTCTAGAGCCCATACTCATCTCTAAGCTATGCACATCTCTCCAATGAGCATAAAGCTAAGGCAGTTTACTGCTAGTGATGTGGCAGACAGCCAGCAACATTGTTACATTTAGTTCTCACAGTGGCCCTGTCGGTATTACTCTTATTTCCAGAAAAATAAACTGAAGCTCGGAGAAATCAGTGGGATTTAGAATATAAGTATATCTCTTTGTTATCATTTTGTTTTTATTGTACTAAGAAAACAGCATGAGATAAATATTTAAACAAATATTTAATCATGCATTGTTAAGTAGAAATACAGTGTTGTGTAGCAGACCCCTAGAACTTACTCATCTTGCGTGACTAAAGCTTTATACCTATAGGACAGTAATTCCCTGTTCCCATTCTCTCTAGCCTTTGACAACCACCATTCTATTCTGTCTCTATGTGTTGAACTATTTTATATATCTCATAAATGAGACTATGTAGCATTTGTCCTTCTGTTCCTAACTTATTCTATTCAGCTAGGTCTACCCATATTATCATATATGGCAGGACTCCTCTTTTTTTATTTATTTTTATTTGTTTGGTTTTTTTTGAGACAGGGTCTCAATCTGTAGTTGAGATGGACCTGGAACTCACTATGTAGCCCAGGCTGGTCTCAAACTCACAGCCATCCTCCTGACTCAGCCTCCCGAGTGCTGGGTTACAGGCATGCACCACCATGCCCAGCTAGAACTCCTCTTTTGTATTTAAGACTGAATAATATTTCACTGGGTGTATATATGACATTGTATCCAGTCATTCACTTTCAAGGTACAGCGGCTGAAAGATAGGACAAGTCCAGAACCAGGAGGAAAATCTAGAGGGGCACTTGGTGTAGGACATATGATAATTAACTCCAGATGGTTTCTATGGAAGAATGGTAATGAGTGATTAATGAAATAGTTGTCAGGGGGTTAAGAAATTGGCAATGCTGTATTTACTTTCTTCTTAGTGACTCTGACCGTGGCCCTGATTCATGTTGTAAACAAAAGAGTCTGTGGTTTCAATGATGCTATTAATTAAATAAAACTTTTACCTTCTCTTGGAATAACATAATTTCCTGGGTGGTGCACTAAATCCCAGTGTGTGCCTCAGCTCTCTCACCTCAGCCAAGGAACTTGAGGCATCCACAGAATGAAACATTCTCATAAAGCAACCAAGCAAAATGTAACCCTCTTTCCTACAGAATTGACTTGAAACATTGGCTTAAGTTTGAGAAGACTAAAATAAACGTGATGAATGTTATTTGAAAAATCTAGGATATCATCATGCACTGCATTTGTTTGCCCTAAATCCATTTTTATTAGGTTATTATTAATTAGCATTTGTTTAGCATCAACTACGTACTCAAAGCCAGACTAAATATATAAGAAATATCACAGGCAAAGATGATCCACAACTACTTTTCTAAGCAGCTCACCACCCACACTGAATCCCCCCAGAGGAATTTCACATACTCCAAAGAAATGTTCTGACAATAAATTTTCAGAAAAACAACTCAAATGAAAAGAATCACTTTTCAGCAGGGGACTTTCATGCATTCACCATATGGGACAGGCAGAGTCTTGTGCCAAATAACATTTAAAAGGAAAAAAGGGTAAAATTTCATACAAAGCGATTCAAAATCTATTAGACTCAGAATCTGCTGAAAGTTGTAAATAATTGAAAATATGAACTGTCTGTAGAAATTTTTTAAATTATTTTATTGTGAGAACACTTACTAGAGGTATAGATAAATCTGACATATAAGTATGAAGGACATATCTAGACAAAGACATTCAAGTATCTCTCTGGGATGCATCATTTTTTAAAAATTTCTATATGTATATTTTACAAATCCAGAAGGTATATGTGGGGGCTTTCTGTCAAGTATTGTCTTAGTTAGAATTCCCCCAAAGCAGCCCCTGAAAATCTGAATGGGAGCTGGTTAATATGTATCTAAGCAAACACACTGAGAAGGTGTGAGGCAGAGAGAACTGGAAAAATTGTCCACCCTGGGCCCCGGTGGTTTATTTCCACTGGGGTTAGGGGGGAAAGGTATGAACACATCTCAGAGTTGCTGTCCCACTGAGAAGTAAGAATCCGGATGCTTGGCCAAGAACTCTTGTTCATCTCTGCTGAGGCATCTTCTGCAGGGAGAATTTCAGGAACCTCCGGCTTTCCTGTGCATAGCTGGAGACAGTCCATGGGCCAAGACACATCTGAGTGCACAGCGAACCTTGAGTGTTCTTAAACTGGCTTTGGCATGTGCTTGTGTGATACATATATAGTCTGTATTGTACAGAAAATGCAGCATATATGGCCTGTGGAACAAAACTTGGCTGGCTTCAGCCATCCTCTTCCTCCTTCTGGATTTCCTTTTCCTTTTTAAGAACTGTTAAAACGCTGTTGTAATTGAACAACAAAAAGAAACCAGCAACCTATCAGATCTATCATAGCTCACCTGACCCCAAAGAACCAAAATGAATATACTATTCAACTCTATCAATTATTCATTTAGCAACAAGGGACGTATCATAGCTGTGTCACAAGTTTCTCAAATGAGACCATCCCAGATATTAACGTGGGAAATAAGAACATTTTATGGCTTGATGTATCTGTCTTAGCCTTCCTCTCTCATTTGGGGCATTCAGCTATCCCATCCCTTCCAAGGGATCACCAACTCAGAGATGGGCCAATGACATCTGTGACACTGTCCCTTGTATCTTTGGGAAGGATCCATTCATCTTTCTTTTTTTTTTTTAATTTAATTTTATTGAGTTTATTGGTACATTTTAGGGATACAGTAAAGTTACATTCATTGTTGGGATCATGTACCTTTACATGGCAAGTCTTGATTCTCATTTTTTCCCCTTACCTCTGCCCTCCCTTCACCCCCTCCTCCCCTCCCCATCTACAAACACTTTATTTTCATCTTTTCATTCTCTCACATTTTTTTCTTTTCCCTTTTTGTTCTTCCCCTAC
>NW_022900934.1:20012132-20091968 GCF_012274545.1 Fukomys damarensis
TGTGCACAAAATTAAAATCCAAATGGATTAAAGATCTAAATATTAAAACAGAAACATTAAATTTGCTGGAAGGTAAGTTAGGCAGAACTCTGGAAGACATTGGTATAGGAAAAGACTTTATGAACATTCATCTTTCTTTTGTGCTTCTTTAGAATTTTGGGTGTGCCTGTGCATTGTTACAGAATTATTTGTTTCTACATCTGTTTCTCCTATTAGTCTATGACACTGTCATGGAGCAGTCACTCCGTGATAGATTCATTTATTTATTCATTGATTAACAAAGAAACTATGCTGAGTGCTTGGGATACAGCGGAGACCAGTTGGTGCCCTCCACGAGCTAAACTCCAACTCAGACATTCTGAAGTTTCTACTGGAGAGACAACCTCCAAGTCGGTGTCTCCCTCGAGCCCCAGTTTCTCACTGCAGTATTTCACCCTGGCTCCAATTAAGAGAATAATTTTAAGTAAATTTCTTTCTATGTGATCCTTTTGGAGAAAATCACAAATTGGTGTTAGACTTTAACCTTCCTCTAAAATTTCATACAGAGACAGCCCAGCCAGCAAGGAGGCATGTGTAAGTCACCTAAGATCACTGTGCCTCTGTTTCTTCATCAACAAACTAGGCATAATAAAATAACAAATAGCTTAAATGAGAATTGAATGAGATAGTGCAGTGAAAGCACCTTAAGTATTTCTTAAATATAAACAACTATTAGTCCTACAGGCTACTTTCCTGTCAGTACCTATTCTGTTCTCAACCTCTCTTCTAATTTATGAGCCAATGTAGATGAAGTCATTCATTTATGTGTCTTCTGGGGGGTTAGGTGTGGCTAGTGCTAGACAAACAAGGACCATCAAGGCACTTCTGGTCTGTTCTATCCCAAGACCAGGATAGGGAAGTGATGAGGATAGATATTAAACAGGAGAAAAAATCCTTCATAATTACTCTGTGCATCGCCTCCTAAGTTTCTTTGACACAATGACCTTTTCCCTATCCATTTTCACCTGTAGTTGGTGTCATCACTATACATAGATTGGATGGAGCAGTGTTTGCCTCAGTAACACAGCAGAGTTCATAATCCCAATTAACCACATACATTTAGAAATAACCATTATGTGGAGGAGGCAAAACAAGGCTGATTTGATGAAAATACCTGTGCTCCATCAACTCGCTGGACGACCCAGCTCTTTTCAGACCAGGTTCCCTAAGGGCCCTGATACCCTAGGCATTTACTATGGACCATCCAAGGAAAATCCTGGGAAATACCTCCTAAATCATGATCTGTGAGGTATTCTTTTTGTATAATCTAAATGAGAAAGGCTGGAACAGTCTCATCTACTTTAGATCCAAACACCTTATGTTTTAAAGATTTTGCTTAAGATTTACATGGAAGAAAGGATTCTACTGCTTTAAAAATAATATTTGTAGACTGATGTTTCATATTAATTATTGATAAAAATGGATAAATATAAATCGGTCTTTTTTAAGCAGCCCTACGTGTTTATGCTTCAAATAACATAGCAGCCTCTTACACAAGACAAGTAGTTCTAAATATACCAAGAAAATGTGATAAAATATACTTCTTTCTGGCTAAGACTAAAAATTAGATTATCACCTGAGATTCAAATAAAATAATCACAAGTTTTATCTGAGGTTAACATTTAAATGTGACCACAATTTCAGTAACATTGTAGAAAAAAGTATAGGCTAATGGAGCTACTCAACACCCTTTCCCTTGCTCTTCTACCGTAAAAAATTAAATTATTTAGAAAAGAAACATTCTCTTGAGTGGTTTTGGGTCATTTTGGATCAGTGAGATTTCCCTCTAGAGGTTATATGTAAAATATTAATAGGCTTGAGAAGGACAAGATTTACCGACTTGGGAGTTTATCTGCCTTGCTACTCTGCCCTCCACCTCTCCCTCGGGAAAATTTTCCATTTTACAACCTAGATACTAGGATTTGGGGAATCAGAGGGAAAGGATTTGAAAGGGGAAGAAGAAGAGAAAGGTGGCAGGTTAGTCCTCAGTGAGGAAGAATATGGAACTTGTATGAAAAGTGCACACTCTGCCACAGGGGTTAGGAGAACCGGGAAGGCACAGCAAGACTTTGGGAAACTACTTCTCTGGCTTATGGATTCCATCTTTTTCCCAGTATGCATATTTTATAGCAGTGCAGATTAATTTTACAAAATATTGGGTTTCACTGTGGCACTTTCATACCTGCATATAACATATTTTTATTCTGTTATCGTCTCTTGCAATCCCTCCTCGGGGCTCCCTCTGGTCCCCTTCCCTTTGTCTCATGGTCTTCCTTCTACTTTCATGTCACCTTTTTAATTCTGGAATCTACCCAGTTGTATAAACGTGGTACTTATCTTTCTGAGTCTGCTTTATTTCTTGTGACATGATAATCTCTATTTTTATCCATTTTCCTGATCTAATTTCATTCTTCTTTAGGCTTGAATCATACTTCACTATGCACATATACCATTCATCTACTGATGAGTACTTGGGCTGATAGTAAAAAAGATAATTCCTTTTTAATCATTTGAGCTGCTTTTTGGGAACTATCTTTGACTATGAGACATACACACATGGTTCATATGGCTGTTTGGATAATCTGTGCTATCAGGTCAGTGTTATTCAAATTGTGGCTCCCAAGGAACAGCAGTATCATTACTCAAAACACTGTTAGAAATACAAAATCTCAGGCCCTAACCCAGTGTCTCTCTGAAGGTAATATCCGAGAATCTGTATTTTAACAATCATTGTAAGTGACTCTACTGTACACTAAAGCTGTAGAACCACTTACCCAGGTAATTTGGTGTACTGGGAGCTCTAAAAGTTTCATCCCTGGTCAAAAAAGAGAAAGCCTTTTATCAGGAAGACGTGGACTCTGTGCCATGGACACATCTACAGCATGCAGGTAGTCTCGCCTACAACACATAGCTCTTCCTAGTATCCAAAATGTCTCAGCAATACTTTCAAAGAAGGCTCCCTCCTGGATACTAAAATGATCCACTCAAGTAGATATCACTTGAGGGTAGGGGAAAACAATTTGGATGCAAACTTAACTTTTTCCAAAGTTGGAACATACTAGTTTCCGCACTTTAAAATCTTAGTCTATATTTGGAAATGGAATACTCTTCCTGAACTTTAAAAACCTAGTGGCTCCATAGGACAGCACAATGGTGGTCTGCTTCCTTTCAAATTCCTGCTGTGTCATTGTACTAAGATGAGAAAAGTACATATGGCCAAGTGCTACCTTCCAGTACCTGTGTGTGATCTCCTTTACGTTATTAAGTTAAGAATCTGGAGATGATGCCATCTTATAAAAGGAAGGAAAAGAAGGTTTGAGATAAAGAGACATAGGACAGAAGATTATATGAGGATGGAGATAGAAATTGGAATGAAATTCCACAAGACAAAGAATACTCAGAACTCCTAGAATCCAAAGAAACAAGGAAAATTTCTCCCTTAAAGCTTTCAAGAAGAGTAGAAGACTTGTTTAAAGCTTCGTTTTGGATTGCTGGCCTCCAGAATTGTGAGAAATTAAGTTCCTGTTGTTTTAAGTCATGTACTTTATGACAATTTGTTGTGCCAGCTTTAGGAAAGTAATACAACCATCTAATATAAACATGACTTTAAACTCACCCTCTCTCAGCCTGGATTCCCTGCATAAGAAAAATTGAAAAATACTTACAGTTGTTGCAAAGGTTCCACAACTAACACTAAAATTATTGCCTACAGAATGCGGACTGAAGATAAAGAGGACTGATTAAATAATTATTGACATTGCAGGGATCAGTGACAAAAACCTATCACAAGCTGTATCTATGCCCCCTTACGGTCCATGATCCTGGAAAATTTGAATATAAAACTGTGACTCAGAATTAAACAAAAATGAGGATAAAGTCAGTGTTGGCCTATTGAGTGGATGTGGGCTTTGAATAGATAATGTAAATACAATCAATGCTGCTCTGAAGTTGTTTGTTTGTTTTAGAATGGAATTTGTTCTACAGGGATTGATATATTAGGGAACAACTTGAGCATAATGTGACTTTTGTGTCTATTTACATTTCATTTCATCCCACAAGAAGCAAGAGATGAATTCAAAAAACCACATCCTATTCTACTGGAATGTGTAGGGATATACAAAATGCACACATGCACGTACTTCAAACACCTACCAGCCTCCTTGGTTCACCACTAGTTATGAGCCACACCTTTCCATCTGACTTTGAAGGACTCACCTTCATAATGACTCACAGTTTTCAACCACATGCTCACTTTAACAAGCAATCTTGGGTCTTTTAAAAGGTAAAGTGCCGTATTTACAGTAGTATTTACATATGTCGGACCATTTAACATGAAAAACTATACCACTGTTTTTATTCAAGTTATTTTTGTCAGTTACTAATGAAATGTGTGTATTGTGGCCCTAACTCCTTTATTTCTATATGTGTTTTGCGACACCGTTTTTCATAGAATACTGATTTGAGGGAATCTGTATGTCAAGTATTACATTGTAGTGGACAGACTTGTAGGAAACCAAGGTTCTATTATCATTTGCCCACCTGAGTTCTCCAGAAAAGATGGGTTTAGGATTTCTTGAGCTCGGGAAAATGTGAAATACAAAACTAGCTAAGAAACGCAGAAGAAAATTGTACTCCTAAAATCACTGTTGGACCAGATAAAGAGTCAACTTTTTTGGTCACGACACTTGACACCCAGGAGAGGCCAAGCTCTGTCCACATGATGTGGGGTCCCTAGACCCAGTGAGTGTCAAGATAATAGAGGACTGGGCCTCTTAGAAGAGAGAGACCTGGCAGGAATGGTGCATGGGCTCTTAAGATTCCTAATACCATGCTGTTGGAAGGGGAGAAGGGCAAAATTTTTTAAAAAGTCTAGCCCAAACTCCCAAGAGCCATTCACTATGGAATCTCTAAATTATACCTCAAATGTAAAATGCACAAGTCTAGCCCATTAACAGATTGAAAAGCAATCTTATATTTCTGGTCAAGAACATCCGCAATACCCATAGTTTGCATACAGCATTATTTTTTCAAAGACCCTTTTCAGAGAAGTATCTAGAAGTCCCCTTTCTCATATTAGCTCTCTCTCCTCTAATATCCTAGAAGGAAATTGAACATGCCTAAAAGAACAGGCTGAGACTCCTGTGTTTGCACTGAGAGCCAGCCAGCCTGGCCTTTTACACTCCTTCCCAGAGGCACCTCTGGCAGTCTCACTGAGGAGCTATCTCAAATTACCAAATAGTGTTACTGTGATGTGTTCATTTCCTATTAACGTCTTCCGCTCATTACTCTCCCTCTCCACCAGAAGTAAAAGAGGAGAAGAAAGAAAGGTCACAATTACTGTGCAGAGACTCAGGAAACCTGAAAGGAAACCTCTTAGCCTTTGAAAGAAGTAGCACAGGAAAGGTAATTGCCATAAGAACTAGGTGTGATCTCTTTCTTGCTTCTTTCAAGACTCCCCTCATTTGGAACTTTCATTTATGTCTTCTAGATGGTTCCCTTAGCGGGTGACTAAGAGTGTCTGTATAACCTTAGCCCAGGAGAAGTGATTTAGTCATAGTTCTCTAGGGAAAGAGAATCTGTAGGATATGTGTAGATAGAGATTTACTGTATGGAATTGGCTCCCGTAATTATAAAGACAGAGGTCCCATCATCTGTCATCCATGTTGGAGGCCCAGGAAAGCCAGAGAAGTAATTCTTGTTCAAACATGAAGACCTGAGACCTAGAAAAGCCAATGATATAAGCCATGGTTCAGGACCAAAGCTCCTATCTGTGGGCAGGAAATAAATATCCCAGATCAGTCAAGCAGAGAGCAATCTCACCCTTCCTCTGCCTCTTTGTTCTACTCAAGCCCTCACCAGATTGGATGATGCTCTCATACGTGGGTGAGGATAATTCTTTACTCAGTCTATTGATTCAAATGCTAATCTTTTCCAGAAACACCCTCACAGACATGACCCAGAAATAATGTTTTATCAGCTTCCTGGACATGTCTTCACCCAGTCTGCTTGACACATAAAATTAGCCATCACAAGTGGAAAGGAATAAGTAGTAAGTGCTGAGACAAATAGATGGTCAGTGATGAAAATGATGATGATGATGATGATGATGACTATGATGAGGTGACAAAACTATATATATAGTTTGTATATATAGAGTGCACACACACACATATGCACACATATATAATGGTCCTCACAGACATGACCCAGAAATAATGTTTTATCAGCTTCCTGGACATGTCTTCACCCAGTCTGCTTGACACATAAAATTAGCCATCACAAGTGGAAAGGAATGTGTAGTAAGTGCTGAGACAAATAGATGGTCAGTGATGAAAATGATGATGATGATGATGATGATGATGACTATGATGAGGTGACAAAACTATATATATAGTTTGTATATATAGAGTGCACACACACACATATGCACACACATATATAATGGCGATGCCTGGTACTATTGTGGGTTCATTGTCTGAATACTACTGACCTATTTAGATCTCATACAACATTAATAAGGAAGGCACTAAATTTTCAGATGAATAAGCTAACTTAGAGGGAAATTAAGCAATTTTCCTAAAAGCATACATCTAGTAGATGACAGAACAGAGATATAAGCCCATTGTAGTCAGTCTCATGAGCCCATGGTATACTCATTCATAAATATGAAGGAAAGAACTTACAGAGCTAACCTAAGTTGAATACCTTAATCAGAATCCCACCCGCTCCATCTACCTAGATAGCTTTGGACTATATCATCTTTAAGCCTCTAGAAGTGCCAGTAGAAGACCTTGCCTCAAAGCATTGTTGTAAGAAGCAAGTGTATCCAAGTCTGTAAAACTAGTGCCCATCACTGCTAATGATGCACAGCAAGAATCTGCCTCTCCTCACCCACACTGTTTCTCAACACTGCTGCTAGAGCTGCCTTGTTTCTCTTGCACCTGCCTGGGCCACCCCATCTCTGGTTATGCTTTTCTGTAGTGAAATACAGAAAAAAAAAGAAATGTGAGGCATTTTCTTCTTCTCTTTGGCAAATCCAGCTGTCACCTCAATCCCTCTGTCCTGCAAACTAGCACACCGAAGAGAAGCTTTCCACCTTACCCTCCAGAGCGTAAGACCCCATTTCTTGGGAACTTAAACAACCACTCATTCAACAAAGTATTCATCACATGTACTACGTGCCAAATGCTTCATTTGGAACCAATTATAAGAATGAGCAATACAGCAGTTGTTGATTACATAAAACTTATATTTTGCTGCAAGAAACAGGCAAAATAAAGGAGAAGGTAATAAGTAAATATAATCATAACCAATGCCTTGTAAGAACTAAACAAAGTGCTGAGTTGTCCTTTGGTTCCAGAAGTCTTGGAAGGCCACCCTGGAGAAGGTAGGAAGATGAGAAGGAGAGAAGCAGAAAGACAGAAGAGTAGAGGAAAAATATTCTAGTCCCCAGTCAACAGAGATGATCCCAGAAGCTGCTCCCCCAATATCCCAAGCTCTTCCAATAGCATTCAGGCACAGGGTTTCCAAAGTCCCATCACTCCAGCTTCACGTTGACCTTTCCACTCACTGGCCCTGTAACTTGAGCAAGTAGCTATAATTCCTCTAGCTATCAATTTCTTTGTACAATGGTGCTCATACTTGTTTTGACCAAGAAGAGTCATCTGCCTAGGAGGATTAAATGAAATATTGTTACCTGTTATCATTCAAGAATATTATTACAGAAGCTAAGGACAGCTTAGATTTTCAGACAAGTCCTGGTTTATGGCTGCTTTTCTCCTGGGCTCCTGACTACAAATACTACCATCTAAGTGACTCTCCCCGACCTCTACTCCCTCCCAAACAAAAACAGTGTCGTGAGAGCTCTGGCGTCCTAATCAAATGTGTACTTCAGTTTTGATAGCTAGACATGGGGAAAATATTTACCATTTTCATGAAGAGGATATGGATATACAGAGCCTGCAATCTGGTTCTGACTTCATGGAGATTCTACAGAATTACCCTATTCATCCATGTGCTCATTGTGAAAGGACAGGGGCCTTATTCAGACACAGTTCATTCTCAGGCACAGGCTTAGAGACCATGGAGACTCCTCTGTGATACCTGTCACACTGAAGGGACCGTGGAACTCCACTGAAGTCTTCGTGTTCTTCTGTTTAAGCTCAAACAGCATTAAAGATTCTATTTCCTGTATTTACCTTGGTTCCTGTGCTGGGAAACTATCCCATCTCAGCCTCCACCTTCCTTTCCCCTCTGGCAGCAGCTGACCTCAGTTACTACCAAACAAAGCTTGCTTTTCATGACTGAAGGCCCCACACTAGGAAAATCAGAGACACACCAGCCCCTTTCTGGTCTTGTGAGCTTCACAGGAAGCTGCCTTCAACCTCCCGCTGTTATTACTGCTATTATCATGATCACTCATCATTATCATCGTCCTGTGCCCACCCTGCCTGCTAACTCTTCGCTTCCCCACACCCCACTGTGTACAGTGTCCACTGCCACTTTTTTGGTCCAGCCACATCCCCTGGACCCCAATGTATCACGTCCAAAATCCACGGTGTCCCTGAAGTCCCTGAGCCATTCTCTAACCTATGTCCTTCATCTGCATTTGCTGCAGTCCGTGCAGCTTCCTGTCCAGACACCAAGCCTCCCACCTCTGATTCACTCTCTTCCTGCCCCATGTCCGGGCTTCACCCCCACAAGTCAGTGGAAGGATCTTGTTTGAAGCGCCTCAAAATCCCATGAGACTGGGGACCTGGGATTCGGCTCAGTGGTTCCACCGCCTGCCTCACAAGCACAATGACCCAAGTTTGATCCCAGGTTTCAAAAAAAAAAAAAATCCTATGAGCTCACACAGGAACCAGAATTCCCACTGCCACTGCCTCGTGTCAAGCAGTTGGTAACTGTACTGTTGAATGTTCTCTGTGCTACCTTACCACCTCCAGAACTTCCTCCACAGAGGAAAATCAGGAAGACCTCCTTCAAACTCAGAACTGGCCAGGCCACATCTCTGCTGAAACCCTTCAGTGACTCTTCATTCTCAGGAGTGAAAAAGAAATACAGACTTGGTTCCTACTTATATCAATAACCTCACTCCAGCTGTTCCGTCCCCCACAATGTCCCAAACATAATGCAATTGTTACATTTTTACACTGTTTCTTTCTGGTCTTCTGCCTTTATGCCTTTGCATATTATATGTCTTCTCCCATAGTTATCTTTTATGGACAATTTCTGCTTGGAAAACTCCATTTTCATGTTTTAAAATCTCCTTCATAAACAACAATTTATTGCACTAACCTAGGGGTTGGCAAGCTTTTCCTGTGAAAGGCTAGAGAGTAAACTTTTCAAGTTTTGTGTACAAAAACTGGTAATCACCAGGAATTTAGCTCAGTGTTTCCACTGCCTGCCTCGCAAGGGCAAGGTCTTGAGTTCGATCCCCAGTTCCAAAAAAAAAAAAAAAAAGTGTTGTGATCACTCCAGTGTTCTGAGGCTTCCTCACCCCTTCATGAAATAAATTAGTCCTTCCTCACTTTGCCTTTTCTTGGTGTCCCTTAAATGTGGAGCTTTGGGTGCAGGATTGTCTAATACACCTGACTCTAACAGCATGATATGAGCCACTGAGGGACTGAATCATACTGCACTTGTCGCCTCTGGAAGCCCAGGCACTAAGTTGAGTCTACTAGAACATAGAAGATGCATCATTAACATTTGTTGAATAAAGAAATGACCTAGAAGGACTGGGAAAAAGTAGCACTGAAAAAATTCAAACAGCAGTGTCACTCATAAAGACCTTCTGGAGGATGCACATCCTTCATTCATATGGCCTTGCTTATTCTTCCAGGTGTCAGGTAGAAAATAAAATGCAAGATATTAAAAAACCACGATGTATTTATTTTTTTAACACTTGACTTCTGATTTGTGCAGAACTGGAAATGTGTCTTCAATCAGACTCCAAGAAGTCAGCCCTGAGACAGAAATTTCTATGTGTGTGGCTTACTGCGGACTCTTGTTGGGATTAACAACTATAAAGGGTACAGGAAGAAAGGCTAGGAAGAGGACAAATTTGACTGTGATTCAGTGCAACAGAAACCTTGGCCTGTCCCATAAGAGATTCAAAAGCAGGACAGACGGCAGGGCTGAACCTTTACGCTCTTTCCTGAGCAGTCGCTGAAAGTAGGCTACCCCAAAAAGGAATGTGACCCTGGGCCAGAAGACTGTCTTTGATGGAGCATAATTTCCAGAGAAAGAGTCTTGTGAGAGCTCTCAGTCACGAGTACTGCCAGCAGCTGCAAAAATAAGATCTGGGAGTCATAGCATTTCCACAGCTAACTGCACTGTCCATATAGTCACCACCAGGCACATATAGCTATCTAAATTTAAATTAATTAAAATGTAATAAAACTTCAAAATCAGTTCCTCAATTGTACCAGTTGTATTTCAATATGCAGCAGTCACATGTGGGTCATCACTGTATTAGACAAAGCATGTTACTTTCCTAGAAAGTTCCACCAGACAGCATTGCACTAGAGAATAAGCAGTGGTGGGACACTTCTAAATAAAATAAAAATTGGTATGGCCCTCTACAAGGTCAATCTAGTGAGGAGAATTAAGCTACAAAACAAAAATGGCAATAGCCCTTATATAAAAGAAGCCCAAATCATTGGCTTATGTTGACCATAACACCTAGCTCACCTCCATCCCTGCTTCATCGGGCCTGCAAAGTCTAATCTCACAATAGGGAACACACAAGTCACCAGCACATAGTCATGAAGGTTGGCTATACAATCAGATGGTGTCACAGATGCCTGAAGATAATACATTTTTGGAGTCATCTGAGTCTCCAACATAGGTGGGAAGCTCTTTTTACACACACACACACACACACAAAATAATTGGTCAAATGGAAGGCATCTACATGTTGGAATGGTACTTTGCTACACATAACAAATGATTAGTTTGCCCAATTTCTTCCTTTATTAACCAATTCTTATCATTTACAAATTAGTCTACAACTGAAAGAAAATTTGTTAATTTTCTGGGAGCATCTCCCATCTATGAAGCCACTAAATAGTAGTGTGACTTTTTCCTGTTTTCTCATTGTTTTTACTCATAATAAGAAGGTGACAAACTCATACTACTTACTTCACAAGAGCTTTGTGATGATAAAATGGGGTCATGAAAGATGGGATGTTTTATCAAGCAGGTATCCAACTTAAATCAAAGGGATATGATCCATTTAATTGAACAGACAAATCTGTCTAATCAGTGTTGGTGTCTGACTGTATACTTAATGAAAAAGTGATCCACCCAACACAGAATCAGGAAGTACAGTTCTTTGAGTTAAAAAGTAGTAATTCCCAATCTTCTTTATGTGTTGTTTTTGCATCACACTTTGGATATTTCAAATTTCAACAGCATACTTAGCAGAATTAAAATCTCTGAATAGCAGATTTTAACAAGTCAGCAATAACAACAGCACAGTAACTTGTGCATTATAACAACATTTTACAGTGTCTTTAAAAACATTGACAGTTACTGGATTATGTGATGATGCTGGAGTACTCAGTTCACCATCCTGACCTTCTGTGCTTGGATCCTCACTAAAAGACATTCTCATGCATTTCAGGAGAATTGGGTCTTTCCTTGATGATAGATTGGCTTTAAAATACACCTCTTGGCTTTTCATCAGAAAACATTATACCCCATCACACAACTTAAAATTCCTTGTAAAACCATAATAGCCACCAACTCAGTTACAGCAGAAATGTGTAGTTTGTATTGATCGAGCATGGCATTTCATCTGAGAACTATGGCTCCACATAAGGCAGGACCACAGATCCAAGAATGAGACATTGAAATCTACAAAGAAGGCTAATTTTAAAACCAAAATTCCAGAAAATGGGATGCATTTTGTTGGCCGATCCATCATCTCTAATAAAAGCCTACAGACCTCCATTGTCTCACAGCCTCCAGCCTTCCAGACTCCTGACCGCTGCCTACTTGACATCATATCGTCCATTCTTCCTCTGCTAGAATCTGAACACTGTGTGCCTTCCAAATTCACAGGTTGAACGATTCACCTCCAAGACGATGGAGTTACAAGGAAGGATCATTAGGGCATGGCTAAGGCGTGAAGACAGAGCTCTCATATAACAGAGGCCCCGGAGAGCTGCTCTGTCTCTTCCACCAAGAGGGAGGTTCTATCTATGAACCAGAAAGCTGTTCCTTACCAGACTCTGGCTCTGTTGGCACCTTGTGGTATATTTTTACAGCAACCTGATGGGACTAAGACTCCCTCTCCCTTATCCCATTGCAGTCATACATCATGGCACACTTTGCATGTGCCAGACTGGATTTCAGAGACTTTAGCGTGTCCACTATACCTGGAAATGCTTTTCCTTTAGTTTTCTGTTTGGCTCACTTCCCTATCTCCTTACTGAAATGTCATTTAATCCATGAGTTTTCTCTAAGCCCTCCTCTTCAGCTAAAAACCTTATGACCCTCTATAGTGTTCTTCACGTCCTCATCCCTATCCTCATCCTGCTTCACACTGGGCACACTTCACAATACTGTCTTCCCTCACCAAATAATTCCATGGAGCAGGTACGATTATTGGTATATTTGTAGCACCTGAAAGTTTTTGACCCGGTTAGTACAATGAATATTTGCTGAATGAATGAGTGAATAAATGAATGAATGTCATTTGGCCTTAACAATAACCAGTGTGAGAGGGAAAAGCAAAGACTAGAGCCTTCACCCCAGTGCAGCAGAGGAGCCCGCAGCAGCTTGTGAGCCTTTGGTGGGCCCACCTCTTTGGCCCAGTGCAGCAGAGGAGCCCAGCCACGCGGAAGCCAACAGAACTGTGTCAGTGTCCCCTCCACCCCCACCCCCGCAAACAAGAGGAAGAGGGCCTCTCTGAGGCTGCTAGATGAAAACTGAAGCCCACTGGAAAAGTGAAGAAAATCTCTGCAATAAAGTCACACCATGCCATCATAGTTGGTAAGTCTGAGGGACCAGCACCTCACATCACAACCTGGTCTCACTTCAGGGGAAAGACAGCGGAAACCTGCAGTAGAATCTTGCAGAGTTCAACCCAGCAGGCCGGGCGTGGTGGCGCATACCTGTAATCCCAGCATTTGGGAGGCTGACGCAGAAGGATCACTATGAGTTCGAGACCAGCCTGGGCTATATAGTGAGTTCCAGGTCAGTCTCAACTACATAGTGAGACCCTGTCTCAAAAAAAAAAAGAGTTCAACCCAGCAGGAGGTCAGAGATCTCAACTTGGGCCTTGTAGCCAGAAATCAGCCTGAACCTTAGGGGACAGCTGCTGGCTTGCTGAGACTAATTAGCTTGTATCTGCAGGCTCTTGCCCACACTGTATATTGTGTCAATAGATGCATACCCTGAAGGAGGTCCTCTATTTCTATTTGTTTTTTCTGTTTTCAAAGTAATATTTTTCTCTTCTCTTTAATCATTTAAAAAACTTTTATCTGTCTTTTTTCTTTTCTCAATTTTTTTTCATTTTTTAGTCTTCTTTTTCTTATCTTCTTTTCTCTCCCCCACCACCTTGATCTTCATTACTCTCCCGTTTTGTTCCTTTTCCTATCCTAATTTGAATTTATTTTCTTTCTTTTACTTTTCTTCTCTTTTTCCTTCTCTCAATTGCTGTTAGTTTCAAAAGAAAGTGATTACAGTCTCTAGCCTCCCCATTGCTGTTAGTTTCTTCTGTTCTTGTGTATGTTTTATTCTGTCTTCTCCTCTTCTCTTCAATAGTTTCCTAGAGTTTGTGTGATCTTCCTATGTCCTCTGACCTCACTTCTAACCTTTCTCTAGCCTATCAATGTATCCCTCCCTCTCCAACTCCTTCTAAATCCCCATCTTGAAGGGTGAAGTTGCTATATTGAAGAGTTTATTCACTCTAAACATATTTTTGGCTGGCCCTCTATTTTGATTTAATTCACACAGTTAAAGGCGATAGATTAATAACTATTACAAGTTGTCATTTTCTAAGCTGTGGTTGATGCTATCGTGTTGCTGATTGTATCATTTGTGCTAAGGTATCATAATTGATCTAATCAGTTGTCCTTCTTGGTGTAATGAAAACTAGATTGCCTCAGAGCCATTAGAGACTCAAAACACAAAGATCAGCTATATCTGGAAGATCAAAGTATTAAGCCAGGAATTAAACCAAGGACAGTACCAACAACAAAAACACAAATAAGAAGATATTTATACAAGGCACAAACACAGACTTCCACCTCACCAAAGGTAAACTCTGGGGAAAAAGAGGTGGAAAAGTCTGACAGTCAACCATCTGGATACCCTGAACCAATAACACAAGAAGTAACAAAACAGATAAATGAGGCTCTAAAAAAATTCAAAACAGAAATAATTTCCCAGATACCACAGAGATGGTAAGAATATGAAAGACATTATTAGAGACTCCAGAATAGAAACAGATAAAAAAAATAATAGATGAACTCAGGACCATGATGGAAACCATGAATGTCCAGCATAGGAAAGAAATGGAATCCATGAAACATTTAAACAGACATCCAGGCGATTAAAACCTCTATAAAAAATATTCACAACAGAATGAATTACTATGAAGATAGAATTTCATATATAGAAGATAGGATTGTGGTCAGTGACCATGAAAACAGAGATCTCTTAAAAACAGTAAGGAATCACGAGAAATTGATCCAACAACTCTTAAATGATGCAAAGAAGAATAATATAAGACTGATAGAAATCCGTGAAGTAGCAGGAGAAGACACAAATGACATTAAAAAAAAAAACTGTTCACAAAATTAATGACAGAAAACTTGCCAAACAGAGCAAAATAATTTGACATACAGATAAGTGATGCATATAGGACTCCAACTAGCCATGATCAAAAAAAAAAAAAATCTACACCTAGACATATAATCAAGATCCCAGAAACCCAAAAGAAGAATAAAATATCATAAGCAGTTAGAGAAAAGAAACAAATCACATGCAAAGGAAATCACAGAATCACAGCAGACTTTTCAACACAAACCCTCAAGTCAAAAAGAGCCTGGAATGAGGTATTTCAAGTCGTAAAAGGAAACAACCTCCACCACCAGGGATTTAGCTCAGTGGTTCTGCCACCTGCCTCCCAAGTGCAAGGACCCGAGTTTGATCCCCTGTACCAAAAGAAAACGACCTCCAGCCTAGACTGATGTATCCTGCAAAACTATCTTTCAAAACTGATGGGCAAATAAGAACTTCCATGACAACATCTGAGAAATTTTAAAACCACCAACCAGCACGCCAAACACTTCTAAACAATTTCCTGGGTAAAGAAAATGAAGGCCACAACTCCATAAGGGCCAAAAGAGCAAATATACCAGACAAGGCAAGAAATTAAATGGAGACAGGGAAAAATAAAAAATAAAAGAACCAACAAGAGGAAAATAACATGACAATAAAAAGGCAATACATAACCATTATAACCATCAATGTTAATGGCCTCAATTCACCAATCAAAAGAAATAGGCTGGAGGAATGGATTAAGAAGCAAAATCCACCAATAGGCTGTATACAAGAAACCCACTTAATCCACAAAGAAATCCATGGACTGAGAGTAAAAGGATGAAAAACAGTTCTCTATGCAACAGGAGCCTAGGAAAAAGTGGGGGTAGCTATCTTATTCACAAACAAAGTAGATTTCAAACCAAAACTAATTAAGAGAGCCAAAGAAGGCCAATACATCCTTGTAAAGGGTACAATTCAAGAGAAGAAATGACAATCATAAATATAAATGCACCAAATACTAATGCCCCCAACAATGCAAAACAAATATTAATAGATATGAAAAACCAAATAATACAATTGTAGTGGGGGGACCTCAATACCCCACTGTCACAAATATGCAGATCATCTAGACAAAAAAAATCAACAATGAAATACTAGAACTGAACCAATCTTTTGAAACAAATGGACTTAATAAAAGTCTACAGAGTGTTCCACCCCACAAAATAGGAATATACATTCTTTTCTGCTTCACATAGGTCATTCTCCAAAACAGACCACATGCTAGCTCATACAACATGCTTAAGTAAATGCAAAGGAATTGAAGTTATCCCCTATATATTATCAGACCATAGTGCAATTAAAGTGGAGATCACTAGCATAGGAAACAGCAAGAACTTCACAAACACATGGAAATTAAATAACACCCTGCTGAAACAACCACTGGGTTACAGAGGAAATTAAATAAAAAACTGGACAGTTTTTATAATTAAATGATAGTGCCAATACAACACACAAGAATCTATGGGAAACAATGAAAGCAGTTCTGTGAGGGAAATTCACAGCAGTAAATGCCCATACTAGGAAAACAGACTGAACTTAAATAAACGACTTAATGCTTAACCTTAAGCTCCTAGAAACAGAAGAGCAAGACAAACCAAAAGCTCATAAAAGGGAGGAAATTATAAAGATCAGAGCAAAAATTAATGCAATGGAGACTAAGACAACAATGCAAAAACAATCAATGAATCAAAGAGTTAGTTTTATGAAAGAATAAATAAAAGCAAACCCTTAACCAACCTTATCAAAAAAGGAAATAAAAGGCTTACATTATGCAATTAGGAATGAAAAAGGTGAAGTCACAACAGATCCACCAGAAATCCAGAGGATCATCAATACCTACTTCAAAAACCTGTACTCTAACAAAATGGAAAATACAGAAGAAATGGACAGATTCCTAGGTACATATGAATTTCCAAAGTTGAATGAAGAAAATAAAAAGGTCAAAATACCCCAATTACATTCAGTAAAGTTGAAAATGTAATTAAAACATTACCAACAAAGAAAAGCCCAAGTTCCAAAGGCTTCACTGCTAAATTCTACAAGACATTTAGAGAAGAACTATTGTCACTACTCCTTAAACTCTTCAGTGAAATTGAAAGGGAAGAAATATTTCCAAATTCATTCCTGGAAGCAAGTATTATATTTTTTTCCACAACCAGGGAAAGAGCCAACACAAAAAAAGAGCATTATAGGCCAATCTCCCTAATGAACATAGAATCAAAAATGCTCAATAAGATACTAACAAACAGAATACAGAGGGTTGTCAGGAAGATTATGCACCCTATTCAAGTCAGATTTATCCCAGGGATGCAAGGATGGTTCAACATATGTAAATCAATAAATGTAATACACTATATCAATGAAATCAAGGACAAAAACCATATGATCATTTCAATAGATACAGAAAAAGCATTCAAGAAAATCCAACACCTATTCATGATAAAAAAAAAAAACGCAGAAAATTGGAATAGATAGTCTTTATCTCAATCTGATAAGGGCTATCTATCAAAAGCCAATAGCCAATATCTTACTAAATGTTCAAAAACTGAAAACCTTCATGCTAAAATCAGGAACACAACAAGGATGTGTACTATCGTGACTCCTGTTCAATATAGTTCTGGAAACATTAGCCAAGCCACAACAATTAGACAAGAGAAAGAAATAAAAGCAGCAAAGATAGGAAAGGAAGAAGTTAAACTGTCACTATTTCCTGATGATATGATACTCTACAAAGAAGACCCAAAAAGCTCTCCCAAAAGACTTCTAGACTTAATTGAGAGATTCAGTAGAGTAGCTGGATACAAGGTTAAACACTCAAAAATCGATAGCCTTCTTTTACACAAATAACAGACTCGCTGAGAGAGAAATTAGGGAAACAATTTATTTCACAATAATGTCCAAAAATGAAATACCTAGGAATCAGTCTAACAAAGGAGACAAAAGATCTCAAAAAAAAAAAATCTCAGACAAAAGATTGAAAACTACAGCACTCTGATTAAAAGAGATAGAAGAGGATATAAGAAAATGCAGACATCCCTTGCTCCTGGGTAGGAAGAATCAACATAGTGAAAATACTTCCAAAACTGCTATACAGATGCAATGCCATCCCAAAAGAAATCCCAACAGTATATTTCACTGACATAGACAGGGCAGGGGGGTATCACAATTCCCAACTTGAAACTATACTACAAAGCCACTGTGATAAAATCAGTATGGTACTGGCAAGAAAACAGACCCAAGGATCAATGGAATTGATTAAAAGATGCAGAAACAACACCAGACATACTCAGCTACTCCTTGACAAAGGAGCCAATTATCCTCACTGGAGGATAGATAGCTTCTTTAATAAATGGTGTTGGAAAAACGGGCTTTCAACTTGCCAAAGATTAAAACTAGATCCCTATCTTTCACCATGCACTAACCTAAACTCCAAGTGGATTAAAGATCTAAATATCAAAACAAAAACACTAAGCTTACTGGAAAATAAATTAGATAGAACTCTCAAAGACATTGGCGTAGGAATGCTTATAGCAGCACAGTTTGTAATAGCTAAAATTTGGGAACAGCCCAATTGCCCATCAACTGGAGACCAGATAAAGAAGATGTGGTTTTTCTATAAAATGAAGTACTACTCAGCCATAAAGAATGAGAAACTACTGATATTTATAGCTAAATTAATGCACATTGAGGTTATAGTCTTAAGTAAATAGGACACACTTGAGTAAATACAGAATAGTTTCTCTGGTGTGAAAAACTAAAAGTATAAATAAGGTTCAAAGAGTATAATTGATAATGTGAAATAGGAAAAAAATGGCTAAAGGGAAAGTGGGAAGGGGAGGGGAAAGGAACTAAGGGAAAAGAAAAAATGTGGAAAAAAAGGAAAAATAGAAACAAAGTCTTAATAAATAGGGAAGGGTGAAGGCAGTGAAGGGAGGGCAGGGGTATGGAGAAGAATAAGAATTAGGACATATCATGTAAAGGTACAAGATCCTAATGATAAATGTAACTGTGTTGTTTGCTTTAAATGTACCAATAAATTTAATGGGGAAAAAATTAAAAAAAAAAAAGAAAAAAAAAGAAAGCAGAGAGTGACAGGGGATTTCCCAAGGCCATGGTATTTAGTGTCTTGTCAAGCCTAGATTTTAATTAATCCAGATTGAGGAGTCACAGGCTTTGTGCCTTTGGTCTTACTGGATTCAGTCTACATTTCTTCTTTTCTAAAATGGGCATGGTAATTCTGTCTCCTGCCCTCACAGACCTCCTGATCAGAAAGTAAAGAGAGAGTATAGAACAGCACAGAGGTGGAAAGGAGCATGGTGAGTCCTGGGTGGTCTCAACCACTGTGCTGTGGTCAGGCAAGCTAACCAAAGGCCCTGGACAAAGAGCGCTACTGCCGGGCCAATAGAGGATGAACCTGGGCCAACGCTGCTCCAGCTCCGAGGGAGGGGCATCCTCCCAGGTGGAGCCCTGGCCCTCTGGCCTTTTCTCGGGGGGGGGGGTCATTTTCTTGCTAAGTAAACACAGAGGACTGAGCACAGGCTCTGGTTTCCAACCATCTTCTCTTTCACAGAGACGCAACTCCTCCCTCTCAACCAAAAGCAGATCAAGCACTCTGAGGTGCACCCACAGGGCTGTTTTCTATGGCTGGCCCTCCCAAGGTTGTTATCATTTTCCTTTTTTAGAAACGGCTGACTTATCGCCCCTCCTTTCTAGGTTTCCTCATTTGTTCCCTGAAGTAGGGCTTAGAGATCAGACCTGAACAGGGTCTTCACCTCAATTTGATGTTTCCCCTCTCTGGCAGTGTTACTTGGGATGCAGTCAAAGGGGATGAAAGAAAAAAAATATTTTCACTCTGGCTTGAACTTGGCCTCCTTTGCAGGTGCTCAAATTACAGCCTCGAGGAAGTGAGAGTTTAAGGTTGGCGATTTGAGCTGGAAGGCCAAATGGTTTATACAGAAAGTTTAGGAAATTAAAATAGCTTCACTATTTCTTTTTTGATCTATCTGTGGATGAGATTTTCTTCATAGTCTCTTAAAGATCTAATATGCTCCACTTCAGCAGAAATGAAGTGTGAAATTTTTATTCGGTTTTAAAAATCATATCATTTATTATTTTATCTAGTACTAACTGAATGTATTTTTAATTTTTACATGTATATACACATGAAGTTATACTTTGCAGAAATTTGAAGGGATTAAGACTAAGCTTACCAATACCTGAGAGGCAAAAAGCCTGAGAAATAAGAGCAACATTTTAATTGTTGTCAGAATCAAGTGTGAAATCACAAAAAAGTCACATGAAAATTCTTGCAACTTATCCTCATGTTCAGGTTATAAAACAACCAAGAAAATATGTCCAGAAACTCATCAACATAACCAAAGGCGTCTGATAAAGCCTCTGTCTCCTCAGATTCCAACTGAAAAGCCCCAAAATCATATAAAAGCACCCAAGTCCCCATTGGCCCTGGGAATACTCTGGATGACAAGAGAGACAAAGAAAGATGACTGGCACCCATTCATTTCATCCACTGATAGACTGTCTAAACATCTACCAGTAGGACTGAGAGCTGCAAATGAGGGAAGCCAAAGGCCAAGGGGTACCCATTAGGAGTCCGGCTCACAGTGGGGGTCGGCAGCACTGTGTCTCCACAAGAGGCCCTGGTGGCCCCTACAGATCCAAGTCCCATGCACCAGCAGTTGCAGAGTACCTACTGGGATGCTGGTTCAGTTAATATATGAATACCTTGCAAATTGTGGAAAGGACATCCTGTGTCCCAGAGATGAAGACCTCCTGCTATACCAGCTCCAGATCTACTAGTGTTCATACCTCTACCTCCTTCTGACTCCGATGTTTCTGGATGTCAGAAACAATAATTCAGGGCTTCTCTGGACATTTCTCTTTTCTTTTTTTTTTTTTTTTTTTTTGGACATTTTTCAACAAAGCAATGTGAAGAATTTTACAGAGAGATATAGGAACAAATATAAGAAAAGGTATCAAATCTTACTTAACTCTAAGCTGATACTGCACAAGATTAATGTTTTATTTTAATAGCAATGCTCCAATTATACTAAAATCTTTGTTTACAATGCAGATTCTAGAATCTTGTCTAAGGTCTTGACTAAGTTGGATGAGGGTGAGGCCAAAGAGTTTTCAATTTGAAGAAATAATCAAAATGAGTCTAATGCTCATAATCTGAAGCCAATATGTTGAGAAGCAAAAGATTTCATAAAGAGATCTTGAGTGAAAGAATAGATATTTCAATTTTTGAAATGATGGACACTCAGAAGAATTAAGTTAAATAAAAGACAAAGCAAAAAATAAGTAATGTTCTTGTTTATAAGAAGAATCAAAAGAACATTGTATTTATGAAATTACTTCAGTTAGATACAAAGAATTTGAGATCAGGAAAAATTGCAGAGATAAACAACATGATTATCAAAGCTAAAAATAAAATGAAAAAAATTAAATTTCTGGGAAAATGACAGACTAAGAGTTCTAAAAAGGTACTGACATCACAAGCTGATAAAACTCCTGGATAAATTATATGATTTTTAAAATGCAGAGAAGCTGTTAGAAAAAAAGGAAAATAAATCCCCAAGTTCTGACATAAAAGAGGGAAATGTATTAGTTGGCCCTGCAATGGCCCAGGAAACTTCTAGAATCAGACAGAGATAACAGGAAGCCAAGTTTTCACTATCCACAGGAGGATGGAAATACATAACTCAAGGCCTATACAAAGCAGAGTGAAATTAGCCATGTATACAAAGATAAAAGCCTCCAAAAACTGTTCAGATTCTAAAAGGACACTAGAAAAACTCCAGGAATCAGCACAGAGATTCAGAAAGGAAGCTTCTACAACACAGACCCAATGGATTCTGATAAAATGATCAATCACTGCTGAAGATGAGCTTAGAATAAAAAAAAAAATCACAAACTAAATGAAAAAAAATGGTCCACAACTATGAATAACATTGGAAATAACAAATAGAAAAATTAGCAAACAATACCTTATTAACTGAAAAAATGAGAAAAATATAAATGATTAAAGAAAACTGTAATTTTTTAAAAATCTGAGGTTGCATTTTGAAAAAAGACAAACTTCCAGGCTGACTTCTAGGATTTTCCCCCAGTTCTATTAAGGTATAACTGACACAGAAAGTTTGTGTGTATTTACAATGTGCAATGTGATTTTTTCATATATACATACATTATGAAATGCTTAAATTGAGATAACTAACATGTCCATCACCTCCTATATTTATCATTTCTTCCTGGAGAGAACAATTTATCCTTACTTTTTTAGCAGTTTTCAAGTATACATTTTTCTTACCTACAGGCACCATGCTATATAAGAGATCTCTAGAAATTAGTCATCTTGCACAAGTGAAACATTATATTCTTTGAATAAAATCTCTCCATTCCCTCTCTCCCTACACCTTGACCCTATTAACCATATTCTGCTCTCACTTCTGTATGTTCAGTTTTTAAGAGTCCACATATACAAGGACGGAGAGAAAATATAATGAGTGCTTAAATTAAAATAATTATCATCCATACCCCTTAAAATACTTTCCCTTGCTTCAAATATATTTATTCTATTATTCTTTCCACTTGCTGAAGAAGTTCTGATGATCCTCTTCCATGACTCTTTAGAAGGTGTGGTCAAAAATACGGTGAATGCTGCTGCGATACACCATCCAACAGAAAGACAAGCTCATACAAACATGCTACTGTGTCCTCATTTACCTTATTCGCTGGATCTGGCACTGGATGACTTCTTGGTCTTCCCAAAGTCAAAATGACTATGAAAGATAAATGTTTTTAATTCACATAAAGGCAATCACAACAGCACCAATAAGTTGCTCAAGAAAGAATACTTCCAGAACTGCTTAAGAAAGTGGCAGGACTGCGGGGATAACTGTGTTCAAAGCAAGGGAAAGTGTTTTGAGGGGAACTAATGGAAATGTGCCTTTTACTGTAATAGTCTTAAAATTTCAACACATACCATATTTTTTAATCACACATTGTGAGTAAGATCAGGCAGTATTTGTCTTTCTTTGCTTGGCTTATATCATTCAGCATAATGTCCTCCAGATTAACTTCTTGTTTATAAAAACATAAGCAGTGGATCATACGGTAGCCTTTTAATTAAAACTTTAGCCAACTGAACACAACGTGTGTGTGTGTGTGTGTGTGTGTGTGTGTGTGTGTGTGTGTAAAATGATCAAGTTGGGCTATATCAGCAACACCAGCATGGTTAAACACTAGAAAAATCTAATGAAATCCATTCCATTAACATATTAAGGGAGAAAATCATATAAGCCAGAAGACTTGGATAAAATTTAATAAACTTTCTTGATTTAAAAAAATGGTCTTAGCAAACCATGATGAGATGAGGGGAACCTCCTAATAGAGCACATACAGTGTACCTGGCTAAAAGCCCCACTACCATAATGTGGAATGGGGTAAGTTTTGTAACACTGTCTTTAAAGTCAAGGGAAAGATAAAGGAAAACTGTTCTCATGTACCAAGTAAACATTATATATAAGGTCCTAATCAGTACAGGCAGGTAAGAAGAGGTATAAAGGTTTAGAAAGAAATAAAAATTGCTGTTAGTCACATAGACAAGATTAAAAATATGTTAATATATAAAATGGTTAGAGCTATTAAAATGTTCATTATTATTATTGGATATAATTCTAAATCAATGTCATTCCTGTAAAAATTGGAAAATATAATAATATTAAAATGTATTCTTAAGAGCAACACAATTTGTAAGACATTTAATGTAATGAAAGAAAGTCAAAAAAGAGAATTGTGAATAAAATCATAAAATTGTGCTTGAGAACACTAAAAAAATCTAAATATAGAGATAGATCATGCCATTCTATAAAAGACTTCAATGGTATAAAGTAAACAATAACTTCTTAATTTATATGTGAATAAACAGTTCCAATAAAAACAGTAATAGAACTTTCTATAGTAAATGATAATCTGGTGTTATACTTCACATGGAAGAGTAAGGTACCAAGAATATCCAAGACAATTTTGAACAATAAAGGATAGTTGATTTGCCTTGCTATTTTATCAGAAATTATTTCAAAGTCATAGTAACTAAAACATCATGGCATCAGTAGAGGAAAAGATAGATTGACTTGAAGAAATGAGTAGAAAGTTACTCCAAGAGAAGTGTAGCATTAAATGGTAGGATATAAAAATAAGACAAAAAGGATTTAATGATATTGCAGGAAGTGGCCATCCAAATTTAAACGACTAATTAAATAAAAATAATTCCTCCCTCACACCATACACAAATTCTAAGTGGATTAAAAATCTAATTGTGAAAAGCAAAATATTTGCTACTTCAAGGCAAACATATAATAAAATATTGTTATAATCCTACAGAAAAATATATTCTTAAGCAAAAGATAAAAAGCACAAAACATGAAAGAAAATATTGACAAATTTACTAAATTAAAAAGCTTTTTGTGATGAAAGACACACACACACACACACACACACACACATACAAAGAGAAGCTACAGATATTCTGAAGTCATTTCCAAATCATATAATATAATAGGGGTAAATTTCAGAACGTAATGAATCCTTATAAATCAATAAAAAGAAAAGGACAAACCAATAGGAAAAATGCAAAGACTATAATCAAAAATTTATGGAAGAGAAAGCTCAAATGGCTAAACAACACATGAAAAGATGATTGGTTTCTCTCAAGTAATTAGAGAAATGTGAGGTCACAATAAGTTTATTTTACAACTATCAAATTTGCTCATATTAAAAAATTTTGATAATACTAGTGTTAGTGAAGATGTACTTTAAAAACAAATCCCAAAAAAGGTCTTCTTTTCCAGGGCCCCATGACATTTACACAAATATGATTACATAATTAGGCCTTATGGAAACCTCAAAACATTCCAAGAAGGAAAAGTCTCTTAAAGTCTATTCTGACCACAGCAGAGGAAAACCAGGGATTTGTTTCTAGCATATGCACTGAGAAAACAGCCACATGGTAATGTGTCCTAAATATGAAAAGCTAAATGTAAGAACTTTCTGGAGAAAACATAGGAGAATATGAAAGACATAAAACTTCTCCATATAGTGGCTGAATAAGAAATTAAAATGGCAGATTCAGCATATTTTGAAGATTATCATAATAAATAGTGCACAATAAAACCTGAATATATAACTAAAAATGTTGATTTCCAGTGCCTGTATTCTCTGTGCTATTCCACTGATTTTTCTTTATATTGTATCAAAAAATTTAATTAAAAAGGAACTATTCATACCATACATATATCCACAACTTTGCTGTACACATATGAGCATAAATACATATATATAATATATCCATATCACTTGTGCATAGACCCACTGTGCATATACTCCTACACATGCACTCAGTGTTTCTGTCTTTTTTAGAAACATAGGATAAACACTAAACAAACATAATAAATAATAGTAGAAGTACTTTGGATAATAATATTTCTAGTGCTATGAATTTTGTTTTTTGTGAATGTTTCTTTTTTTTCATTACACACTTGAGTAAATACTGAATAATTTCTCTGGTGTGAAAAATTAAAAGTGTAAATAAGGTTCAAATGTTTCTAATTTTAATAACAAATACATATTAACTTTATAATTAGAAAAGTAAGAACAAATTTATTAATTAGAAAAAAGTCCTTGATTCTTTCTGAAAAAGCAATACATTCCTAGGTTGTAGCTGTTTTCCTTTTGATTTGGGGGAAAGAGTTAACTTTTCTCTGGCATTTGCAAAACCATTTTTCTAATATTTCTTCACCTCAATTTTTCTTCCACTGTTTCTCTTTAAACTTATTTTTAATTAAAAAGTTAAAATTGTATATATCGTATACAACATGATATTCTGAGAAATATAAACATCGTGAAGTGCCTCTCATTTGTATTGTATACATTCTGATCTCTTTTTCAGCAATACCAGTTACATAATTATTAGATTTCCTTGCCAGTCATAATCTTTCTCTTGATGACTTTCAGCTCCTTGTCTTTTACTCTCGTATTAGGAGTAATTTTCCTAGACTGTCTTCTATATCATTGGCTCATTTCTCCACAATATGAAATGTTTTGTGTGTCAATCATTCTAATGGACATTTTTCAATTCCTTATCATTTTTCCCTATTCTGATCCATGTTATTTCAATCCCTAGTGTTTTTTCCCAGGTCCCTCTCTTTCTAGAAATGTTGTTTCCCCTCTTGTGTTACTTTCCCCGTGAAGTTTTCCTTCTCAGCTCCTGCTTACCCAGAGCACGCCCCATCACTACAGTGATTATAAGATTTTGC
Source organism: Fukomys damarensis (assembly GCF_012274545.1). Classification (NCBI taxonomy): domain Eukaryota; kingdom Metazoa; phylum Chordata; class Mammalia; order Rodentia; family Bathyergidae; genus Fukomys; species Fukomys damarensis. The sequence goes on from NW_022900934.1 coordinate 20,038,346, forward strand.
AAACATCTCTTCATATGCCTGCTTTCTCCATTTGATGCTAAGTCCCTCAAGATCAAGTTTGGATCATAGCCATCCTTTTCACTGGTCCAGAAAACATTCTCACTAATAGTTTGTATGTCAGACTTTTTAAATTTTGCAAGTCTAACTGCTGTTGTTTACTTCATAGTCTAATTAGTAGAGATATTGTACATCACTTTAGCTACTTTTCTACCTCTTCCATGAACTTCTGGCAATAACCTTGCCCTGTTCATATTTCTTTGTTTTTAATGATTTGAACAAACTCATTATATATTCTGATTTCATTATATAGAAAATCGTTTGCCATTTTATGCATGAGAAACACTTTCACTATCTCTGAGTCATTTTGCCTATGTGCCCTTTGATACACAAAAATCTCTTCATCTTATTTCCTTTGGCTTAGCATATCAATCTTTTGTGTTTTATTTACTAAAACATTCCCTACAGTTAGATCCTACATATGCTCTTTTATATTTTCTCTTAGAATATTTGTTTTAAAATTTAAAATTTAAAATTTAAAATTCTCTTTAAAATATTTTCTCTTAAAATATTTAGGTGACACTGGCAAATGATCACTCTGGTAAACATCTCTTGAATGAATAAAAAAAAAAGCACTTGTTCCTTGGGAAATCGGGGTTAGATGCAGAGGATTTGGCTCTGCCTCTAGGTTAGTCAGTTTGTTATAGGGCCTGCTGTGTAACAAAAAACACACAGGTCTTAGCTTAAAGAAAAAGTGTTTATTTGTTACTCACACTACACATCAGCTGTGAATCAATTTTGGCTCTGAGGATCTGCTCTAATCTGTCACAGAATTACAGGTCTCCTCATTATGGGACCTAGAAAAATGATACAATATTTATCTAGTCAGAACTCTCTTATGGTGGAGGGACAGAAAAAGTAAGATGGTAAGGACTTATATCTCTAACAGGTTCTGCTAGACATAGCACCAGGTCACTGGTCAAAGCAAATCGCATGATAGCTCCGTAGTCAATGGGATTAGAAGAATATGTTTTCTTTAGAGGAAGATGACAAGGAAATAAAGAGGATGAACAATTATAAACAAGTAATAGAATTAAACATAGTATCACCTCTCTTGATCCACATGTTCAAAAGTTCTTTCATGCTGCAGAAGTTCAGGTATATATGTAGGAAAAAGAGTTCCAAGTCAGAGATTAATATCTACCTGATATTCTGGAAGTGTGGCTACATTAAAAAATGGCAAACTTTCTACCGGCACCTCCAAGTTAGTCCACCAGCTCTGTATACATTCAGTGCTGGTACATAAGAAAGTAAGGTTTCCCCACTGGAACATCCTTAGGTCCACTCTAGGTCCGAAATCCAATACATCCAAGGTTCAACCACCAAATGCCAACATCCTGGCCCCTACCCTGGCCAAGGTGAATTATTCACAGAGCTGCAGGTTGAGTGAAGGGGGTAACAAGAGATGGTGAAAAAAGGGGAGAAGCGACAACAGCCCAAGTCCTATTGGCAAGGAAAATGTTTCTTGGCATTCAGAATGCGCAACCATTCTTCCATAGTTTGGCTTGGTTTTCTTTTTTTAAAAAAATCTGGTTTTGGCTTAAGGTGCATCCATTTACTACCCCCACCTGGCCAGGCTGCACCATGTCTGTACTCTGTTCATAGCAACAGATAATATGGATAGACATTGCCCAAGCAGTTGCTTGTCAACATTCCCACATCAGTTTCTCAAGACCGAACCCAAACAGCAACACCTCCCACAAAGCTGCACTGTTGGCTGCTTGTGACCACACTCTGCCCTCAGTAATTAGAATGGAATCTGAGATCACCCTGGAACGCTGGGGACGTGCAGGAGGAGCCCAGCTGCATGGTTCCACCAACCATATGTCATAGCCTAGCAGAAAGGCACAGGGAGTAGGAAGAGGCACTTGAGGGAGCACCAGGGCCTTGCATATGCGTGTGCTTCTCTCTGTACTAATCAACTCAGAGGATTCGGCCAAAACATAGCTTTTGAAATATAGTAAATGTTGTGGTCTTTCAACAAAAGCAGTAGTTCTCTAAGTATGATCAATGGGCCTAACATGTCAGTCTTGACTGGCAACGTGTAAGAATGCAGAACTATCAAGTTCTACCTTAGATGTGCTGCATCTGACACTCTGAGGATGAGTCTCATCAATCTGTGCTTTAACAGACCTCCTACGTAATTCAGATCCCTGCTGCAGTGCAAAAGCCACTGCATCACAAAATAAACTATCTTGGATCCACTCTAGTATTAATCCTAATTGTGGAAGCATTTATATTATAGAGGAAAGTCGTTTTAATCACAATCCCTAATAAAGCTTCAGATCAAAATTCATTAACAACTTCTTCATACAACGTAATTGACATAATTTAACACAGACGGCAGCGGACATGTTTCAAAATGAGAAGAGGCAGCACAGCACAGTAGTTATGAGCATGGACTCCTGGAATTAGAGTTGCCTGAGCTTGAATTCCAGAACCATTTCTCTCACAGGGACCTTGACCAAGTGACTTAAAGCTTCTAATGCTGTTTCTCCATCTGTGTAATGAATACAGTAATAACATCATAATACTGGTGTGAGGCTGTGGTTTTCCAAATGATTCTTACACCAATCGTATCAGCTTAGCAAGACTAGTGATTCTCAAGCCCCATCCCAGATATTCTGTATTAATTATCTATTGCTGTAAATCAATTCTCCCAATCTGAGCAACTAAAAACATTTATTATGTCATAATTTCTGTGTCAGAAACATGGACACCACCCAGCTCTGTGCCTCTCTCAAGGTAACAGTCAAGTTGTCAGGCTGGGCTGTGGACTCCTGTAAAGACTCATCTTAGGGAGACTCTGCTTCCAAAATCATGTGCGTGGTGGCGGACTCCCCTCAGCTCTTTGCCACGTGAGCCTCTGCATGGTGCTGCCTCGTGACATGACAGCCTTCTCCCCCTGGACAAGTGGAAATCAAGAGAGGGCACAACCCAAGATAGAAGCCTTGCCTTTTTAATAATTTCACTTCAAAAGTAGCATTCCACCTTTTCTACTGTATTCTTTGGAAGCACATCAATAAAACCACTTCAGATTCAAGGGGAGGGGATTACAAAAAGAGCACAAAGATGGTTAGAAGGGAGGGCCATCTTAAGGCTGTTTACCATACCCACTGGATTAGAAATTCTGGGGGTGTCTAGAATATATAAAGAACTCAAAACAATCAGCCCCCCCAAATATAAAGACCTGATTCAAAAATGGTCATCTGAAATGAACAGACATTTCTCCGACAAAGAAGTAAAAGCAGCAAGTAAATATATGAAACAATGTTCACCATCACTGGTCATTCAAGAGATGCAGATGAAAACAACACTGAGATTCCACTTCCCCCACAAAGAATGGCTGCTATCAAGAAATCAAACAATAACAAATGTTGGCGGGGTCGTGGGGAGAAAGGAACCCTTCTCCATTGTTGGTGGGAGTGCAGGCTGGTGCAACCACTATGGAAATCAATGTGGAGTTACCTCAAAGAGCTTGGACTGGAGGTTCCATTTGACCCAGCCATCCCTCTGCTGGGTATCTTTCCAAAAGAATTAAAAGAATCCTATCACAGTGATATATGTGCACCTATGTTTATAGTGGCACAGTTTGTAATAGCTAAAACTTAGAAACAGCCCATTTACCCATCATATGGAAACTGGATAAAAAAAGATGTGGTTTTTCTAAAAAATGGAATACTACTCAGCCATAAAGAATGAGAAATTAGATTCATTCATAGAAAAATGGATGCATATTGAGGATATACTCCTAAGTGAAATAAATAAGTCACACATGTATAAATACCAAATAGTTTCTCTGGTGTAAAAAACTATAACAGTACATAAGATCCTAATGAGATAAATGACAATGTGAAATAGGAAGAAAAGGGCTAAAGGTGTAGGGAAAGTGGGAAGGGTAGGGGAAAGGTAATAAGGGAAAAGAAAAAAATAGGAGAAAATGGAAATAAAGTGTTTGTAAATGGGGAGGCAGGAGCGGGTTGAAGGGAGGGCAGGGACAAGGGGAAAAAATGAGGACCAAGACCTGTCATGTAAAGGTACAAGATCCCAATAATGAATGTAGTTGTACTGTATAACTAAAATGTACCAATAAACTCAATTTTTAAAAAAAAATAAATTCTGGGGATGGAGACTAAACCCTTGTATGTTAACAACACTCTAGGTGATTCAGATGCACTTATTTAATTATTCAATGAGGTGATGGAGGCAACACACAGTGTCTCATGCAAGCATCCTTAAAGATTAGCTGTTGAGGTCATTGTAACGGTTACAGATAGCAGCATCTGACCATCGTACTCAAACTTTCTGCCTGTGTTCAAATAGCAAGGGTCATATAGACCAGAATTTCCCAAATTTAACTGAGCCCTAGAATTACCTGTGTAGCTTTCGAACATCATGATGCACAGTGTACAACCTTGACAGTTAAGTCAGAATCAATAGGAATCAGGCACCATCATCAATATTTTTTTTAAACTCCCTAGATAATTCCAAAAAGCATTTAGATTGAGAATCACTGAAGTAGACTCAGGAAACTGGCATTGCAAGATTTTCTATTCTATGAGTCTGCCATCTTGGAGCTAGGGTGTTGGCAGAAGAATCACTGATTTGTGGTTAAAAGAAAGAAATCAAACACATCAACAAGCAAAGGAGCAACAAAGCTCTGTCAAGTAACTTGATGTTACTTAACATGCTTCCTGTCTCTTTTCTGTCACAATCCCTTCCCATTTTATCCTTATCTCAAGCAAGACAACTGACAACTGAGTAAACAGAGATCGGAACTCATTGTGCCACTAAATGAGTAAGTAGATATGGTCCACAGAGTGGCACCATGCCACGGGGCTCAGCTGCTGGGTGAATGCCCCTTACAGGTCCAGATCGCTGGAAATAAGGAGGTGTTCTCTCCACTCTCAGAGGAAAAGCATGCAGTAACTTTGCTCCATCCGGGGCAGCTGGAAATCAAGCTGTCGGGCAAAAGGGGCAGGGCCATGGGCTAATCCAAAACCTGGAGTGGTAGGACCGCTCTTGCCATGAGGTGGCTGTAGAACTAAACTCAGCCAATCCAATCTATCTTTCTCTTTCCTGGTAGGCACAGTCCTCAGCCTGCCGACCTATGGCCCAAAATTTAACCTGACACACAGCGAGCCTATGTGAGGGCATCTTCTCTACCCCACCAGCAGGACCTGGAAGAGATCAGCTCAAACGTCGACTCTCTCCCAGACACCTCCCCAGCTTTCCTCTGTGGGTTAGGTTTGGGGAATCTGAGTTCTGATGCTTCTGCTTTTCACATCATGATCCAGCTGTGCCAACCAGAAAATTGTCAAATGCTCAAATACCGCTCAAGAACATTCATCTTGGGAGCTGTCTCCAGAGGACTGGTTGAGTCAAAACTGCACCTTTCACGGGACTGTTTAGATGGAAAAGGATGCAAGAGGAGAAACTTTTTCTAATTAAAATAATCATAAAATAAACCTTTACTCACACAGTTTTTCTTGGCAGTCCAGGCTCTCGTGATTAGCCACGCTCCCGGGATCCACAGCCACTGCTGCCAATACGGAGAGCAGAAGAGGAAGAGCCCTGGGGTAGGGAGAAGACAGCTGCCAGGACTTCAGCATCAGAAAGCCCTGGGTCCTGTTCTCTAGCTCAGCCACTGTCACCTCGACGGGTCCCACTGTGGTTCCCTAATTTTTAAAATGGGTTGCTAATTATGAGGGTTATGTGAGGATAAGCAAGGCGACGTAAGTAAAAGGGCTAAGCAGGTGCTTAACACAGTGAATTTCTCTTCTAGGACAAGAAAGGGGGATAAGAAAAAGGAGGGGGGAAGAAGAGGAAAGGGAGGAGAAGACAGGAGAGAAGGAAGGACAGGGAGAAGGAGAGTGTGAAATCAAGGAGACGTCAGTCAGAAAGTCATCCTCTGCTGGGAGTGGGAAGCTCGCAAGTATCAGATAGCATGTCTCTTGCCCCTAGGGACTTTATTGGGTTCAGCATCAAGTATGCCCTCACCCGTCTCCAAAGCAGATGTACCTGAACAATCTCCTTCAGAGAGCCACCACCACTCAATCGGAGTGGACACGGGAGTCAAAGACTATGTACAGTTCTTGTGCTAGATGATGCAATTTTAGTCCATGAATTTTTCTCTATTCAGGGAGTACCTACTTGCTATCCAAATTTCTCTGAAAATCTGCTCTATAACTTTTAAGTCTGAGTCTTTATCCAAATATGGTGACTACATGGCAAGCATAGTGTCCAGACAAAAGAAGTCACAACCCACCAGTGAGGCATTTGCCCAACAGCACAGTCCCTGCTGCGGCTGACAACTTTCCAGTTTTTTTGAGCCACTCTTTGGGCATCTTGTGTCTGCATTGCGGAATCCTCCCTCAAGGAAACAATTCTGTGTTCACAGACTGCCAAGTCAGGTCTATGGTTATTTCCATGAAAATAATGTTGACAATAGAGCCACAGCCTAGATCAGATACTTTTCATTTTTTCCCTCTGTGTCTCTCAAATGTTCTCCTTTCATGAACTTCTTAACAAAAGGGCTGAGACTGACAGTTCCAAAGCAGTCTTCAAATCCCAAGACCCCAAAATAAAAGAACTTTTCCAGTTTGACATCTGTAAGTGTTTCCTACACCAGAAATGTATCAGCACACATGCACGATACAAAACTGGGTTGGATATCTAAACACTTGCAAATGATTCTATATTTATCATAACCTCTTGCTTAGGAAGGAACAAAAATTTCTCCATGACAAACGCTTGCCTCCTGGCTGGAGGTGAGCATTCAGGAAACACTCCCTCCCCACTGCCTGCAAAACCAGTGTGGAGGCCTTGGCAACTGGAACAGGCCCTCCTTGCCCACTGGTAATGAACTGTAGGAAAGGACACCATGGCCTACTTTTTAGGAATCTTGCTGCCAAATCCAAAATAGAGAGGGGAAAAAAAGATGAAGAAAAAGAGAGCTTTGATTCTGGAAATTATGATCTGATGACATTCTTCTTCTCTTTCCTTATAATCTGTATAACTGTAGACATGACCTTAATTATAGATGGGCAGGTGGGGTCAGGCCAAGAACAGGCCTTCGGCTAGAATTTGTGGCAGTGGAATTGCTGGGTTCTGAGTATTCATCTTCTTCTAATACTGCAGCTGCTCTCCTCGCCTCTCTTTTGGGCCTAGCAGCAACCTTCTCAGAGGACTTTTCAAATGTTATGTGAAAACAGGATTCCATGTCCTGACCAAATCCACCCCAGCTCCTACCAAAATCTAAATAAATAAAGACTTGAGGATCTATGACTGATTCCAACTAGCTGGACTGTACCCTCATAAAGGCCACTTTACTCTTTAACAAAACTTCAGTGAAGTGCAATTCTCATATCACATCCTAAAAAAATAAAATAAGGTTGCAAAATGAAGAAGCTATGAAATCATTATTGTACACCTCCACCCCAAGCATACAATCATCATCTGTTCATTTTCTGGTTGAATTCAGCTAAAAATCATGTCAGATATTATTACCTCCCATCATAACAATAAGGAAACAGAGCTGATAAGAGTAAGTGACTTCTCCAAGGTTAAACAACCACGAGGGGGGAAAAGTCAGGGTTGGAAACTGGGATTAATCTGTTTTTGGACCCCCTGTTTCTGTCTCATTTCCTTCTCATTTAGTCTTCTAAAACTACCTCTCTGCTTAAAATTCATAATATCTCCTCTTGCCCACGGGAGAAAAGTCAAAGTAAAGTTGCACATCTGGCAGTCTGGCAGTGTTACGCACTGAGCAGGGGTGATGGCCACATTCTCAGTCACACAGAACAAGGCAGCAGTGGCATTTGCGCCTCACTACATGATCTGTGAGCTACACATATACAAAAGGGCCCAAGACAGAGAGTCTAGTACCTGCCATCAAGTTGCAATGCATTAACCATCCATGACACACAAGGGAAAGGAAAGGAAGAAGGAAGGAAGGAAGGAAGGAAGGAAGGAAGGAAGGAAGGAAGGAACGAAGGAACGAAGGAACGAAGGAAGGAAAGGAGGGAGGAAAGGAGGGAGGGAGGAAAGGGATGGGGGAAGTTACTGAGTACGTAGGATTCCCTTTCAATCTGTTATGGTTTAGATATAAAATGTTGCCCAAAACTCTCATGTGTCTAGAAGGTGATGGGAACACGGAGTGCTGTATTCAACAGTGGGTTCATCTCTTGATGAGTTCTGTAGTTGAATGTGCTGTTCGGAGGTGGGGCTGCTTGAAGGCGGGTCACCAAAAGCATGACCTGGGAAGATATATTCTTGTCCCTAGTTCCTCTCTTTTTTCTGTTTCCTGGCTGCCGTGGATTGAACAGCTTTCTTCTGCCATGACCTCCCACCACACCATTTCTTCTTTGGAGCTGACTGGCCATAAACTAAAACCATAAACCAAAATAAACCTCTTCTCCTTTAAATTTTGGATAGAGGATATTTTTGTCCTGGCAACAAGAGACTAATACACAATCTTTAAGGCTGTGTTTCCAGCACACCCCTGCTAATATGGAACCAAGCTACCTTCTAGGTTAGCTGGATAAAGACTTTGAGAATGAAGAGGTTCAAAGGGGACGATCAAAATCCTCCTCTATACCACACACACGCACACACACACACCACACACGTGTGTGTGGTGTGTGTGTGTGTCCCCATGTACATGTTGCTTAAAATAATAGCAGATCATTGGGTTTTTTATGATAGAGATTTCAATATTCTTCATTGTGTGTTTTTATATTTAGAACCATAAAAATACAAATTGACCATACATTTTTTCCTATCAGAAAACTATCTCCTAACTGTTGCCGATAAGCCCCTAAGGGATAGCACACTGCTCCAGAAAGGCAAGAACTACTTAGACTTCTATTCTCACCAACAACCCTTTCAATAAAGTCTGATAATTCTTCCAGTTTCCTACTCTTAAAGAGGTAAAAACAGAGAAAGTACGTAAGTTTACTAACACTACACAGTAAATGATCAAACTAGGCTTTGAGTCCATCAGTCTAACTCCAACTCCAACCCCCACCTGGAAGAAAGCCAAGGAGTTAAGCATCAGTGATCGGTGGGTAAATGTTCATCCACCAAACCAAAACCATAAATGAGACAAGGGGATTAGAAAAAGTAGACACATAGTCATTATTAAGTTCAGTTACACATTTCTATAACCCTATGTTACACGTTTTCTGAACGGTGTTCAGTGGAACAAGGAGTGAAGCATGTGATTCTTCAAAAGTTGTCCATCTTTTGTCAAGCGGATATAAAAAAAGTGTAAAGATGGACGGAAGATGGGCACACTGAGCTCAGGACATCATACCACACCAGGGCACTTGGTAAGCAACGGCTAAATGAGTGAGTGGATGGATGGATGGATTGATGCCTAAGAAATGAAAACCATGAGTGTATTTGGAAAACTTCTGTATATTTCAATCATCTTAACCAAGAAGCTTTCTTCTACAATCCTGGAAGTCAGTAAATACCTCTCTCTCTCTCTCTCTCTCTCTCTCTCTTTCTCTCACTCTCGCATAAACCAAGGAGCTGTGCTTTTCAATGTGCATTTAAGAAAATTATTTATACAGTATTATGAAACTGAAAAGCTTATGCAGAGGTGAATAAATAAAGGACAACCAAGTAGGAGTGCACTCTTATAGGATCGTAAAGAATGTAAGAGTGATGGGAGGCAGATCTGGGGGAAAATGAACCTTCTAAGACTAGAGCACAGAAAATCTGCAAGAGAGTGAGAGATATGGGTATAAGTGTCTTCATCTCAGAAGAGTCCCAAAGATTAGAGCCAAACCTACTTTTACAGTTTAAATGACAGTGAATTCCTAAGTGGGAAAATATTGAAAATATCTAAGAAAGAGTGTCAGGAATTATAGTCCTAAACAGTTGACAAAGATTTATAGATATCCCTCATATCTTTGCTATTTCCCTACTTTTTGGTATCTCTAAAATAGACAAAAATAAAAACTTCAGACATTTGCCAAAACATGGTCTATGAAATGTGGCTTCTCCGCTATTCATCCATTTCTTTCATTATTCATTCATCATTCTTTTTTTAAGTGAGTACCTACTATGAGTCTTCACAATACTAGATGTTGTGTTAGACTGTGACAAATCGGTGAAGCCCCCACTCTCGCATTGCGTGTGTTTTAACACTGGAACCAGGCAATTAAAAAATGCATACATAAGAATAATGTTAGGTTGTGCTGTTTGTTTCTGTAGAAAATGAAACAGCTCAGCTTGCGGAGAAATAGAGTCTGCATCATTCCTTAGACAAAATGATCTGGAACAGCTCTTTTGAGGGATGGAGTTTTAAGCCAAGACCTGAATAAAGTCAAAGCTCAAGCCAAAGAACTTTCTGGGGGACTGGTATCTAGATGGGAATAACAGGGGAACATACTTGGCCTGTTTGAAGATCAGCAACAGAAGGTAGTGCACTGAGAAGTAGGAACTGAGGAAGCAGATGGAGAATGGGATGGGGGGATCAGGAAGTACATGTGGATTATGGGAAGGAATTTCGACAGGATGTTTAAGTGCAATAGGGAATCCTTAAAGAACTGAGACCAAAAAAAAGTGATATAAGCAAAGGATAACCCTGCCCTTAGTAATGTCATTGAAACCCAAATGTGATGTTGTAGGTTCGGAGAAGCATGCCAAGCAGAGAACATCACCACCACATTGCAGACTAGAGTTTTATTAATATTCTCTGAAATCTCATGGATGCTTCCTGCTAGGAAGATTTCCCATTTTCGGCTCAAATTATACCATTTTTGGAAGTTACAAAACTTCTTTATCTGATTAACTAGTTCACTATATCTCTCCCAGTCTACACAGGAGTGTATTTTTAGCTAAAAATGTTGGGTGCTATTTAGCACAGTAGATTCAGCCACCATCCTTGCCTGTCAAATCCTCTGTTTCTATTATCCAGTATGTTTGCTCTCCTTCCCTCACAGGTTTTTGTCATTCCTGTTTCCCCCTCCAAAGAAGGAGTAGAGGTGCTGATTGGAAAAGGACCAAAAACATGACAGCAGGACCCAGCACCAGCGACCTTTCTCCCAGTAGATACCAGCCTATTTGGTGGTTTACAGTTCAAAACTACCATAGACTTAATAGTACCTGAAAGAGCAAATGCTCTGTCACTATTAACTGTGATTTTTGTGATGACCATTTGTCTTCAATCCATATTTATCCATCTCATGTTTAGGGTTTTAAGGGACACTTTCCCAAAGGCACAGCCGATTGACCTGATGTGCACAAACAAACGCCTTTACTCATTCATCCCTCCATCGCTTTTTGGATCAACAATAAACACCACCTCATGGCTCATGAAAGCTCCTCCTCAGTTGAAACAGACAATGACATTTGTCTCTCTCACCCTCTTACCTTTTCTCTATCAGTTCTTGCAAAGTTCCTTAGCTGTGTTCAAGGGTCTCATTCTTAAGTTCCCTGCAAGCTGAGGGGCCCCTGAGTAGTGAGATCCTGGAGAGGAGTGGGATCCTTTCCTGTGCTTCTTTCTCCTCTTCTGGGGTTTGTCTTCTCAGCCTCATCAGCATTCTTCTCACATTTTTCAGGCTTAAAATCTCTCTTTCCAGATTCCCTCTCCTTGCCATACAACCAGTTTCTCCTTTCACAGATCTATTGCTTCTTCCACAGATGACTTTTAGAAGTTTGCTTTTCTTTCCTTAACACAACTTAGCCCTGGGCTCCCTGGTAAGCTCCATAAGAGTCATTTTGCTCTCTGTCAACCCTTTTATTTCTTTCTAGATTCAGAGTCCTTCTTTTCCATCTCTGGATATGTCTTCTGCCATGGAGTTCCTCACAGAGCTCCCTTGCTCCCTGCAAGGGTTTCTCTAGTTACCTCTCCATAGTCTTCATCTCTGGAAAAATTTGTACATGCAGAATTGCATTTTGGGGAGGTTTCCAGCCACTGTCACCATGCTGCTTGAAGCTCTACTCTGCAAATTCAAACTGAACTTTGTCACTCAATTGTTAGAAATCCACCTTACTGTGCCTGGATTTTAACTTCGCACTCTGCACCTCTCCCAAGGTCCCCATCACTTCTACTCAGCCAACTGATGCTTTTTTTGCTGGTCAGTCTCCAGCAGGGCAAATCATTGACCTAGATCATTTCCCCTACCTCACGGAAGATTACATTTTCAGATGGGAAAGTCATGAAATTGTCAAGCACGCTATTAATTCAAAGAGATTTTCAGCAGGTATCTGGACAGCCCAAGTCCCCAAAATTAAAGTTATTTTTCTTGCTGGGACAGTTTCTGATCTGTACCTAAAATCCATTTTCCATTTGCTGCATTTGCATTTGCTGCTGGCTGTTAGTGTACAGCATGTAGATTCTACAGATACATTAAGGCCATCCCCCTACGAAAACACATGGACAGATCCAGGTCACGGATGCACTCACAAAGCCAAGTGTGCAGCAATAAAACAAGACCAAATAATTTCACTTGAAATATACAGGAAATCAAGGCAAAGCAAGAATTTGCCTCAATTTCTCCTCTTTTTTTTTTTCTCAATGCATTTGGCCTGTTGTGAATTCAGTTTGCTTCCAAAGGAGATAGCTTCAACGCTTATTTGGTTCAATCATCTGTAAAATGGGAGTGATAATGCCTGCCCCACCAGCTTCATTGGAATATGCTCAAGTGAGATAAAGTAGTGAAAGAGCTCTGTAAGAAGACAGAAAAGTGATTGATAAACATGGCGAATTTTGTCAGAACCCTTCCCCAAGTGCTAGAATTGACTGCATTAAAACTTTCTATGGCCAGAGAATTCATAACAGGAAAACTGAATGCATTGTGAAGCAAATAAGATTAAAGAAAGTAAGGAAATTGTTAGAGCCATGGGAGGTGCTATATATACATATATTTTATATTTCCCAAAATTAAACTCTTACAGCAATACATAAAATAGACAATCAATTATATGTTACATGTTTTAATTTCTATTTAATGGATATTCAACTATTTTTATGCATTCACCTTTGATGTTAAAAAGACTTTGAAGATGATAATAAGTAGTCAGCATTTGCCAAACACCATATGCTAGGTCCCGGGCTAAGATTACTACAAACAAATGTCATTTAATTTGCAAGGTGACCTAGTGAGCTAGCCACCATTATAATCTCCATTTACAGAAAAAAAGACAACATGCTGAGATTAGGGAAACTGAGAAATCTTACAGCTGATAAAGATGGAAGTAGAAATGTAACATGAGTAAGAATGGGAGGAAGGGAGATGGCTTGCTACTAGAGAGGAGATACTTTAAGGCCTACCCTCTCCTGCCTGAACTCAACTCTTATCCTTCCACAAGCTCAACTTTTGTTTCAGTTTCCAAAATGCACACCTGGGCTTATGGCCATAGAAAACTATGAAGGTACTTTGAATGGCAAAACTGTACAAATGCTCCCCAGCCCTTTCCATTGGTCCTTGCCCAAGACAAGCAAGACATGGAATATATTGTCCATGACTTGAGTTTTAGGAGCTAGATTGGGAGAAAATATTGAGGTAGAAGAATGACCTAGGGAGTCCAGAGCTGAAGATTTCATGTGAAAAAAAAAAAGTTTTCCTACTACTCACAATTTTAAAACTACTATATAAGCAAACTTTCAAAGTATCTTTTTAAAAAAATGAAGCTGGGCATTGTGATGCACACTTGTAATCCCAGAACTCTAGAAGGCTGAGGCAGAAGTATCATACGTCTGAGACCAACCTGGGCAATTTAGCAAAGCCCTGTCTCAAAGTTTGTTTTTTTTTTTTTAATTTTAGAAAATATCTAGTGCAATGCACAGGCCCTGGGTTCAATCCTTATTACCACAAAAAAGAAGAAGATGATGAGGAAGAAGAGGAAGAAGGAAAAGGAAGGAGAAGAGAAAGGAGGAGAGGAAGATTAAGAAATAAGGATAAAAAGGAAGAGGAGGAGGAGAAAAGAGAAACTGGAAACAAATGAAATGATAGTTACATCCTCACTCAGAGTTACATGCAACATAGAATCCAAGAATCACTGAGTCAAATGGATCTCAGAATTTCGTCATTCATAATATTCTGAACTTTGGCCATTTATTTGTGAACTTTACCTGTCAATCGTATCAGTAAACTTCTTTCACAATTTAATGTTCTTTAAATCAACTAATGTTTTAATTAGGTGCCCAGTTAGTCTTTCCTTAACAATATCTATTTTTTAAAGGCTCATTAATTAGACAAAGACTATCTTTGTCTAATATACATATTTAAAATGGACATGTAACCATTAAAATTTAATTTTTAGGGTACAATTTTGGCTACCTATAATCATCATGAAGCACAGTATGCCAAATGCTGACATAATTCATTAGTTCCCAATGCCAGTTCATAGACATTAGGTTAATCGCCAAAGGAGTGTCCAGGGAGCTACTTTCAAAACACAAATTATCTGGCCCCATTCCCAAGAGTCTGATTTAGCAGACAATGGATAGAACCAGTGTGTTGACCAATTTTGCATCGTGGTAACAAAATACCAGAAACAGGCTACCTGTAAGTAAAAAGAGATTTATTTTTGTTCCTAACGGTCCCTGTCTCTGAAAGTTCAAATCCAAGACTAGGCAGCCTCATTGATTTAGGCTTCTGGTGAGGGCAGCATGTTGCGACATGATGATGCGTCAGATTGAGTGCAGGGCGAAGGGAGGATGAGAGAGACAGAGACAGAGAGAGATAATGAGAATATGAAAGGACAATTCCCTTCAAGCGTACAACCCCAATGACCTGAGGACTCCTACAAGACTTCAGGTATTGAAGAGCCCTAGCACATTCCAATGGTGCTACCTTGGGCCAAGATGTTAAAGATGCTCCTTTGGGTGGAGATTCACCTGAAATCTATCAGCCAGTAATCTTTTCTTGCCTTCATTATTCCTTGGATCATTCTGGAGTGCAATTAATTGGTTAGAAAGCAACTAGTTTCATCTAGCTCTCCCTGAAAGGGTTATTTTGGAGGTTTTAACTACACACAGCAAATTAAGCACTTAGAAAGAGCCCATTTCAGAGTACAAGTGCCACAATAATAAGTTACTATTGCTTGACTTTTAGTAGTCTATTGCTAGATTCTGCTTACCCATGACCTGAAGAGAAACTCTCTTGAGAGTCAGGCTGAAGGGAAGAGTGTCACATGGAGCTGAGGACCGTCACTGCCTTTGCTGATAGACACACATTAGCATTTGCCAGCCCTCTTCTGCCCAGAGCCGACCTAAAGGGTGAAGCTCAAGGACAGGTATCGACAAATCCTTGGTGACTCTCCCTGCCTGCTCTGTCAATCTACATATGCATTAACCTCTCATATAGCAGAAGCTACAACATTTTTACTATGAACTTCATGGACACCTGGTATCAGGCATTTCTCATTTACCCATCCAGAATACCAATCACAAATGAATGTGTGTGGTCCTGTCATTCCTGGTAGGTAATATGCCTTTGGAGTGTGTAGACCTCCTCCAGAGACAATAAGAGAACAAGAATAGTTCTGGGCATCATATTCAAAGAGGGGCAGCAGGACACTAGAACAGGCAATCAGAAGCGTGAAAGACCCTAAATCTGTACCAGCTGAAGAATAATGGAGACGTTAATGATATTTGGCCCAGAGAAGAGATTTCATAATGTCAGCAGGCATTCATTCCTAGGCAGGGCAGAAGAGAATGACAAAATCCCATCTAGTGAGAAGCAGCTTAGCACTGTCAAGAAATATAAATACAGCAGGGCATGAGGAAAAGCACATGAGCAAAGACAGTGATTCAGGATGAAGTTGAGGCAAAGATACTGAATGGTGCAGGGCAACAGAAAGCAATTTGGATTTTAATCTAAGTGTTATGAGAAATGATGGCATGGTTTTTAGCAAGGTGTGACATAATCAAGTTTACTTAAGGATAATCACCTCTGTCAGAACTTACGCTGGAGAAGGGTACAGTTAACAAATGTGATCTTTATCAGAAAATAATACTTGAAGGTCACCATGAAAGAAAGGATTTATTCCACCAATACCCACAAGGAAGGGCCGGAAGCACTAGAGAGATGGATTCTAACTTCACCATGACAATTAGAGTTGGCACACAATGAAATGCACTGCCTCTGGTGGTAATAAGCACCATACCACTGAGGGGTATGTCAGGCATACCTGCGAAACAAACTGTTTTACACTAGCTTTAGACCACAACAATGTCTTATTTCTTGTGAGCCCATGTGTGGGCTAAGTGGTTCTGATCATTAGGGCTTGGTTGGGTATTCTTTTCTAGGCATGTGCTCTATATCTGTCTTCATGCCATAGGTTCACTAAATGAGAGCTAGTCTCAAATGCCCTTGGCTGGGGCAATTTAGCTCTTCTGCATGTGATCTCAGATCCTTCAGAAGACTAGCACGGCCTTATTCTTCAGGTGATTACAGAAAAAGCAAAAGAGGGGAAGTAAACACTCGAGGGGGCTTTTTCATATCTGTGCTTGCATCAAGCTTGCTAGCCTCTTACTGGCCAAAGTAAGTCACATGGCCAAGCTTAGCGACAAAATGGGAAGGGATTATGAAGTTAGAGGGTAGAAGGTGTTGATCAAAGGAGGCTACCAATTGAGGACATCAACACAACCATCTACTGTAGGTCTGCTGAAGTAGAAGAATAATGGTCATTTATGAGAGGAGAGTCTGTAGAGTAGACTAGACAACCTTTACAAGGCCTCATCACACCCTACAATTCCAGCTGGAAAAACAAATAGGGCACCAAAAAAAGACAAGCTGCATGAAGAAAAGGAATCATGCCAGAGCCTGTGTCCCATGACCATGCAGGGAAAATTATTTTTGGTAAGTTGCCAGGATAGAGAACTGAAGGAAGTTCCACTCATAGGACCAGGCCCACTTGCTCTCAAAGAAGTAACAGCCCAAACCCTGGCTGCTCATTTTCTTTTCCAGGGATTCTCTATTTCTCTGACAACTTCAGCCTGTGAAAACATCCACAGAGCTCTGAGATGGCTTCTTTGTGTTTGATTTACCCACACTCAAGCTGCTGGATCATCTTACAACTAAGATATTAACTGACAGAGGGGAAAAAAAATACAAAGCTGCCTAAGAAAACTACTTTTGGTTTTAATGACAAAAATGTATAACAGATATTGGGAAATGAGAAGAAAATGTTCAAATGAGAAGGGGAACAAATGAGAGGGAGAAAGGAAAGAAGGGACAAGAAAAAAAGGATGGAAGAAAACAAGGCTTTTGTAGATAAAGGGGAGGGGTTAAAGGGAAGGGAGGGGAATGGGAAAAAGAAGCAAGATTTATCATGTACAGAGGCAAATTCTTTATGATGAACGCTACATATATGTGTGTGTAATATATATTTGTATGTTACACACACACACACACACACACATATATATACCTAAAGTGTACCCATAAAATTAAAATAAATAAATAAATAAATGAAAGTATTAACTCCAAAAGACCAGGGTAAGGATTAGGCTCTAACTGAAGCTGATACAAAGAAGCCAAGAGAACTGCACACATATTCATGCATTTACACAAATATTTAGAATTCGGATTTTTTCTCTCATTGAGTTTGTTGGTACATTTTAGATATACAGTACAATCGCATTCATCATTGGGATCTTGTACCTTTACATGACAGGTCTTGGTTCTTACTTTCCCCCATATCCCTGCCCTCCCTTCACCCCCTCCTCCCTTCCCTATTTACAAAACTTTATTTCCATTTTTTCATTTTCTCATATTTTGTTTATTTTCCCTTATAAAGGCCAGAAGTATTGAAAATATGAAATAGAGCCAGCCATAACTGTAACTGCAAATAAAGTTTGCATGTTGCTAGCAAATGTAGTCCATAAAAATTCCAAGCTTTTGTGGTCTGGTTGAGGACAAAACTGTTTCCAGAGTGTCATACAGCAACAGAGATACCCACATGATTTATGTACACATACATATTACAGCACAACACAAACATAGTCACACACAAATATGCACATGATATACATATCACACATTTTCCGCAGCAACACATACTTTCACAAATAATCAGGCCCACAGATGCAGCTACGATCATGGTAAAAATACATGAATACATACTGATATACACAAGAAAGGATATTTGAAAACAAACCTACATATACAGAGGTATAGTTAATATGGGCGCACACACGATCAAGGCATAAATATATTTTATTCACTGTCATACCACTGGATGAACAAAAACACAGAGAGAGGCACACATATGTTTCAGCACTTGTGTGTTCACAAGTGCATATGCATACAAATGTATACACACATGTCCATCCACAATAGGCACTCTGCAAGACCACTGAAGATCTGGCCTCTACCTGCACTTGGGCATCGCCACTCCCTCTTCTTCTGTCAACTCTCTTTCCATTCAAGAAATCCTAAGTTCTCTCCTGTTCCAACACATTTGCATGTTCTGTCTCCCAGCTCTTCCTGCAGCTGACTCTCAGATCCTAGGTTCAAACCACCTCTTCCTCAGTGAGGCCTTCTCCAACCATTTCATCATGTAGGTAAGTCACTCAGCTCCTTCATCATGTACCTTTTCGAGCAACAGTAGCACTTATCTTGATCTTCAAGTTGTTCGTTTCTGTGTGGTCATTTATTATTCATTCCTCCCACTAGACTTCAAGAATCATGTCCGCTTCACTCATTAGGTATCCCCTGAATCTAACACAAGGCCTAGCAAAAAGGAGACACTCGATGAACGTTACCTGTGGCCAGTGTGTGACATGTTTTTAAGCTAGCTACCATGACAAAATTCCGGGAAATAGTACAAAGCACGTCAGAATTATCTCACATAGGAACAAGTGATTCAGGTTATTTCCTTGCCAATGCCTAGGAGTCATTAAATGAGGGATCTTCTGGAGCAACTGACTTGCTGTGCAAGCAGACAGAGTAGAGTTTCAGGGTTATGGTTGGAGGGAGGGAGCCCTGAGGCACAGTGACACGGACACTTGCAGTTAGAAGTCACAGCACTCTGAAAAGCAGGGATGGAGATAGGGCACACCATTGTCTCTGCTGCTGACTTGCAGGGCAGATTCTCCTCACTGACTAGAACCAACAGAGAGTAGATCTGTGGGTGAGGGGAAGCTGTCAGTGATGTGAATGACAGTGGGGAAAGGGAAAGCAATTCTTTAACTGGTAATAAAACTGCCCAAGGTAAACAGACGTGGGAACACTGGGACGACGGTGATAATGTCAGCACTCAGGCCAAATAGGTGAAGCCACTCTCGCTGATCTCGGTAGGGAGACCAGCGGCAAGCCAAACCCAAGAGAGGACAGAAGAGAGCTGTTAAAGATATGACATCAACACTTGGAAAGTCCCAGGCTCTATTGAATGTAAGACTCACCAGCTGCAGGATTGGAAGTCTTGCGGTCAGGACAATATTCAGCAAACTACTCTGAGCCTTTGAAATACATGTGCAAGAGGCATTTGGGGATGGAAAAATGTAACCAACTCAGCTCATCTTCTGAAGACATATGATGCGCTGCAAAATAAACCTCAGGACAGGAAAGACAGCTGTATCTGCTGCCGTCTCTTTGTTCCCTGTCCATTTCCCACACCTCCTCCTTCTAAAACTACTGCTGATGCCAATAAAGTCAGGTTTTTTAAAAGAGGAATAGAAGTCCGGTCTATGGGCACAGTTGTTACCAGAGATATAGACTAGGTCATCCATACAAATGGCCTAGCTTTACAAACTAAACTATAAAAATGCCAAACTCCTAATGAGATCAAATATTAGGAAGGTTATATACACTTTTGACTCTACTGCTCCTATTGTCTTGCCCTGACTCCTTATAAAAACTCATGTTATATATTCATGAAATCCAGTTTTGAGGGAAAGAGAGTCATGTAAACAATGAAATTTGGACCTTGTGGCTAAATTCATCTTCCATATGATCCAGGTTCTACCACTCCCCAAGCCACTCAACACTCAGCTAACCAATTAAGTCCTCACAATAAGTACACTAGATAGGGGATCTCAATACCAGCAGCATTAGCACTAGCATCAACTGGGAACTTGCAGAAATACAAAATTTAAAGGTCTACTCCAATCAGAGACTTTGAAAGTGGGGTCTTACCTCCGTAGGATTTATTGGTTGGTTTTGTTTGTTTGGTTAGGGTTTGGTTTGGTTTGGTTTGGTTTTTGCAGAGCTGAGGATTGAACCCAGGACCTGACACTGAGCTAAAGTCCCAGTCCCTTTTTTTTTTCTTTGTGTGTGTTTATGTGTGCTTGCATGTGCACGTGCATGTGTGTAACAGAGTCTCACTAACTCACTAAGTTGCCCAGGCTGAGCCTAAACTTGTGATCCTCCTGTCTCACCCTCCCAGAGTGCTGCGATTATGTGTTCCCTCATGTCTGACTCCCACCTCTGTGTTTTAACAAAGCCTCCTGGTGATTGTACATCATGCTAAAGTTGAAAAAACCCTACTCTAAATTGGCAAGCAGATTCCCTCACCTCCCCACCCCTCTCTTGTACATCCATATACTGCTGCTGTCAGGAGGGTCAGGCAGTCAGGACTCTTAAATCTCTAAAGGTCTGAGAGAACTTTATACATGACTCCAATGAGCTGGTTGTGTTTTTTGTTCGTTTATTTGTTTTTGGTTTTGGTTTTGTTTTGTTTTTTTTACTCCAATGAGTTTTGTTACAATGGAAAAACTGTTTAAAAGGTTGGGGGTAACAGTGTCCCTTCCCAGACACAGTGCTAAGTCTTCCCTGGTTTCACTATCCCACAAAAACCTGAGCTTTGCAAGGCTGAGATAACTCCCTTGCCACAACTGAGTTCTTAGGTGAGTAGCCTGTGATTTTATTTAAAATAAACATGAACTATTGAATAACAAGCATATAAAATATGCATATGACATGCAATAAATGTACATAAACCTATGCGATCACTACCCAGATCAAGAACAAAATAGAGCCAGCACCCCTGACATACCTCTACTATAATTAACAGCCATATATTTATATGAAAGAAATTTTTGCGACTGTCTTCTATATCATTCAGTATCATGACCAAGGGACTCATTGAATATACCAGTTGCTAGACACCCTTGCTGACAGTATGTCTTCTTGTGATTTCAGCTCACATTTTACTAGTGACCAGTGAGGATTGTCATCTTTTCATCTTACTGTTCATTATTTGACTATCCTCTCGTGAAGAGTCTTTTTAAGCTTTATGTCCATTTCCTATTAGGTTGCCTTTTCTTCTTGATTTGGAAAAGCAGTTGCTTGGTATTGCAGGTAAAATCCTCTTGTTGATTAAATGTATGCTAAATATCTGCTATGCTGTTGCTTGCATTTTTCATCTTCTTATGGTGTATTTTGGCAAACACAAATCTTAATTTTAATTAAGATCAATTTAATAATCTCTCCTTTTTAAGTAATAGTATAAACTGTCCAAATAAATAAAATTCTAAGATCATGATAATATCCACAAGTCTACCTTTTCAATTGTTTTATTGTTTTTATATTTTTAATTTAGAGCTAAAATACATCTGGCATTGATTTTGTTTAATGGTGACACAGCTCTATATTCCTTTTTCCACATTAATATCAAATATGACTATTGAAATGACAACCTTGATCCAGTGAAGTTCTTGTGGGAAGCAAAAAAAATTGGATCATGATTTTTGTCCATTCATCACTTTTTGTTTTTTGATTTGAAAATATAATGGAAATTTATATTGACTTTTTATTCTACAACTATGGCAAATTCACCTATTAATTTTTATAGAATATCTCTACATTAATGTGGGTTTTCTATATTCATTCACATCTCCTACATAAAAATACTTTTTTCATTAAGTTTGTTGATACTTTTTAAGTATACAGCACATTTACATTCTTCATTAGAATTTCTTTCTATCCAATCTTTATGCCTTTTATTTATTTCACTTGACTTTGTATTGGGTAGTATAGTAGTTAACTTTTCCATTGCTGCAACAAAGTAATTTAGATAATCAGCTTTTAAAGAGAAAAAGTGGGGTTTGACTCAAAATTTTGGAAGTTTCAGTCCCTGGTTAGCTGACTCTTTGGCTTTTGGACCTGTAGAGAGAAAGCACATCATGGCAGGAGCACATGGCAGAGGAAGCAAAGAGAGAGAGGACAAAGCTAGGGTGCCATTATCTCTTCAGAGTGTGCTCCCAATGAACTAGCTTCTTTTCACTACACTCCATCTCTTGAAGTTCCCAACACCCCCCACATAAAAGGCACCACAAGCAGTAACCACACCTTCAACACATGGACTTTCAGGTGTTATTCAAAATCCAAAATATAGCAGACAGGACCTCTACTACAATTTTGCTTAGAAATGACAATAGTAGCCATCCTCAGTACTATGCTAATTTCAGGAAGAAGTTTTTCAATTTATCACCATTTAATATTATGTGATATCAATTATATGACTTTTCAAAGGTATTATCTATCAGTAATATGTAGTAAATTTCCTTCTATTTCTAGATTACTATATACTTTTATAGAGATTAGGTATTTAGTTTTTCAAATGCTTTTGCTGCATCTATTGAGATATCTCCTTTTTTTCTTTTATGCCATTAATATGGCAAATAATAATGACTGTCTTTAAATGTTAAACCATTTTTGCATTCCTGGAATAAGTCCAACTTTGACTACACTCCCTTTTTATGTAACACTTGGTTTAATTTGACAATCCTTTGTTTAGGATTTTTGCATCTTCATAGAGAAATTTGCCTACAGTTTTCCTTTTGTGTAATGTCTTCATCAGGTTTTGATCCAGAGAATGTCTGACTTCATAGTATCCTTGTCTATTTCTAATTTTTAAAAAATTTGTATAATATTGATATTATTTCTTCCATAATTTTAATGTATAATTGGTAAAGTAATTTGCATCTAAATATTTTAATTCCAATTTATATATCCTTATTATAGTGTATCAAAATAGTCTCTTCTTAGGTTAATTTTGATCAAAGATGTTTTTCTTGAAATTTTCAAAGTTTATATATATTTAAAATATTTTGGCATAAAGCTTTACATTATAGCCTATATATCTCTATAAAATCAATACTAATACATCTTTCCCCATTATTATATTGTAATTTATGCCTTCTCCAATTCTTGTCTAATTAATCTATCTGTATATTTATTTTATTAGTTTTTCAGAGAATCAACTGTTTAGGCTTTAAATTTACTATATATTTGTTCCTAGTTTATTAATTTCTATCTATTGCTTTCTCTGTTGTATATTCATTGAGTTTAATTTGGGTTTTTTTTTCTAACTTCTTGAAATGAATGCTTGAATAATTAATGTCTATCTCTCTTTACTCACATGAGGATATGGGACTATAAATTTCCTTCAACGTAATTTCAGCTGCATACCAAATGTTTTTAAATGTCATGTTTTTATTATCATTCATTGTGAAATGCTATCTAATATACACTATAATTTATGTTTTGATTCAGGGGTTATTTAGAAATGAATTCTTTGATTTCCAAACATTTATGTATTTTTAATTTTCTTACTTAAGATCTAACACAACTCAGGCAGGGATTTAGCTCACTGGTTCCACAGCCTGCCTCGCAAGCGAAAGGACCTGAGTTCGATCACCGGTACCAAAAAATAATAATAATAATAAGTTTTAAAAATTTTTTGGGGCCAGGGATTTAGCTCAGTGTTTCTACCACCTGCCTTGCAAGTGTAAGGACCCAAGTTCAATCCCTGGTACCAAAAAAAAAAATCTCACTTTTCTTTAGGGCTGGGGATTTAGCTCAGTGGTCCTGCAGCCCGCCTCGCAAGCACAAGGACCGGAGTTTGATCCCCTGTCAAAAAAAAACTAACGTAACTCCATACTGGTCAGAGGACATATGCTGAGCAGTTTAATGTGTTAAATGTGGTGAAACTTGATTTCTGCCCCAAAATGCAATCAATTTTACTTAATAGTCCAATTTTACTTAATAGTCCATGTGTGATGTTAGTAAGTATTCTATTAATATTGAATTAAGTCAGTTAGGTTTATTCAATTAAGTAAATTAGGCTAATTGATGTAAATTAGGTTAAGTGTAACCAGATCTTCTTTAAAATTACTGATTTTTTAATCTACTTGTTCTCTCAGCTTTAGGAAATTTATATTAAATTAACCCAATGTGTTTGTGGATTTATTTATTTCATATATTTAAGTTACGGTAATTAGGTATGCATGAATTTAAAATGGTAACATCTTCTTGATTGGCCCTTGGATCATTATAAAATGTCTACTATGATCTCTGGTACTACTACTTTTCTTAAAGATAATTACTAGTTACCTTTTAGTTGTTTAGTTACTTTTTCTTTCAAATTATATATGCCCTTGTGTTTAAAGCTTATACTTTGTGAATAGTATATGCCTTTATGAAAAAACAAATTCTTACTTAATTTTGAAGTTTAGGCCTTGTATATTTAATAAGATTACTAATATATTTGGGTTTAAATCTGTCATTTTACTATTTGTCTTCGATTTCTCTATCCTTTCTATATTCCTTTGTTTTTTCTTTCTTAAGCTCTTTAGGATTAATCAAGTACTTTTTATTATTCCATTTTCCACCCAATTACATTTTTAGTTCCATATCCATTTATACTTTTCTTACAAAATGCCCTGGAGATTACAACATCCTTAAATTACTAGAGCTATATACAAGTTAGTACTTCTTCTACTTCCCAGATATTAGGAGAATCTTAAGAAACTTTTAATTCTGTTTATATCTCTTTTGTTTTTATGTTGCTATGAGAAAAGATTATTACCATTACTTTGTATAGTACACATCACTTAGATATGCCCATATCTATTATATGGTTCTTCATTATGTCACAGTGTCTGTTTTCATAGGGAACCATTTTCCTTTCACCCAAATAATTTTATCATCTCTCTTAGAGAAAGTGCACTGCACAAATTATCTCAGGTTTCATTTATGTTAAATACATTTATTTCACCTTCACTTCTAATGAACATTTTTCTAGCTATATCATTTTAAATTAGCAGTTATTTTCTTAAATGTGCTAAAACTGTTCCATTGTGTTCTGGCTTACATAATTTTTGTTTAAAAGTTAGTTTTAAGTCTTGTTGTTTTCTCTTTTTTAAACCTGCAATGTACTGTGCCTTTTTCCCTTCATTTGCTTTTCAGATTGTTTTCTTTAGTCTTGATTTCCACCAATTTTATTGGGTGAACCAGATGTTATTTCAGTTTTTACCATCATGGGTTCATTACACACTTTACTATCTTTCATCATACTTAAAATTTTTCAACTATTAATCTTTTCTTTTTTTTTCATTGAGTTGATTGGTACTTTTTAGGTATACAGTACAGTTACATTCATCATTGGGATCTTGTACCTTTACATGACAGATCTTGTTTCTCATTTTTCTCTATACCCCTGCCTTCCCTTCACCCCCTCCACCCTCCCCTATTTACAAAAACTTTGTTTCCATTTTTTCCTTTTCTCATTCTTTTTCTTTTCCCTTCTTTCCTTTCCCCACCCTTCCCACTTCCCCTAAAATTATTAATCTTTTTAAATGTTAAGTCTGTTCCTTTTTTTTCCCCCCTTTCACTTTCTGGAATTTAATTGAACACACATATTCATCATGTCTCACAGGACTCTATACTCCTCTATAGCATCTTTTGGGGTTTTTTTTCCCATCTTTACCTTTTCCTCACCTGTATCTAATCTGCTTTTAAACCTATAATTTTGAGTTCTTAGTTTCATTTATTTATGTTTTCAATATGAGAATTTCCATTTATCCTTTTCAATTATTGAGGTTAATTTATATATCATAAAATGTACATATATTTTAAAAGTCACATGCTATGGTTTCAATACAATTTTTCCTGACTACAACTCATGTACTAAAACCAATGCAGTGATGTTAAGAAGTGGTGGGGCCTTTAAGACGCATTTGGGACCAAGTAAGATCTGCCCTCGTGAATGGATTAATGCCTTTCCCATAGGAGTAAGTTCTCCAAGGACTGGACTATTTTCCACAAGTGCAGGTTGTTATAAAGTGAGTCAGCTATTTTTCCTACCCCTTTCCCTGTTACACACATCTGTTTCTTTCCTACTTTCCATCCTAAGGCCCTCACCAGAAGCTGAAAGTACCTGAACTTAAGAACCAGAAGCCAAGATCTCTTTTCTGCACAAATTACTCAGTCTCGGGTATGCCATTCATCACAGCTTTATCTATTTGACACCATATACATCTAGGTAACATAACTCCAATCAAGGCACAGAATATTCTTGTCACCTCAAAAGAATTCTACCATGCACTTCTTCAGGCAAGAACCTCAAGAGCATGTGTAGATAAAGAATTCATGGAGATAAAGAATTCATCATGTAAACACCACCAAGTCACAAATGCTAAAATGGGAATGTGAGCACGTTGAAAGTATAAAGGGACATGTCATATATTAACTAATTACTGAGTGTTCTCAAAAATATGTACAATAGGGCCAGGGATTTGGCTCTGTGGTTCTGCTGCCTGCCTCGCAAGTGCAAGGGGGCCCGAGTTCAATCCCTGGTATCAAAAGCAAACAAACAAAAATAGGTACAAAAATTCTTTGTTACTTTTCTCTTCGAGGGGATTAGTTAGACTCAGTGACTTCCTGGTGATGAACAAAATATGGGAGAAGTGATTTTACGTCACTGGCAAGATTCGGCTGAACGAATTGCTTCTCAGCCTTTTGGCTAAAATCAAGTGAAGATTCAGCTAAACAACTGCATCATCCCTCTTAGGCGTGTTCTTCACCGCTCCGTTTTGGGTAGCTTACCCTAAGAGGATCGGGGGCTACACCTCTCCAGAAAATAGCCAGCAAAGAACTAAAATCTTCCAACAATGCAGGTGATATAAGAAGTGAATTCTCTAGCTGCAGTTCAGCTATGCGATGACTGAGACCCCACTTCACAGTTTGACTGCAACTTCAGGAGCGATCCTAAACCCAAATTACTAGGTAATGAGTCCCTTAATCTCACTATGCTTGTTTCCTCATCTATAAAATGAATATAATGATGCTATTTCACAGTATTGCTATAAAGGAAATTGAAGTAAAATATAGTGGTGCCTCAGTTCAGGAACTTAATTCTTTCCCTTATTCTGGTTGCACAATCATATGTCAGCTTGCAATTCAGTTGCAACCAGAATCTGAAATGAATTCTGTGACCAGAATCGTGGAAATAATTAAGTTTGTGAACCGAGCGACCATTGTAGGTCAAAGCCCCCAAATTAGACCTTTTCAGTAGTAAACAGTTGAGAAATTGTCACCGCCATTGTCATCAGTTTTATTGAGCAATAGGATGCCAGTATAAACAAAGTAAAAGGATTTATTATTTACTAAGTGTCTTCTGTCCAACAAACACTGGCTGAACGCTTCACATAAGCTTCATTTTTTTAAACCTGTGGCACCATTAATGTTACTTCTTCCTAATGCTGAAAATAAACCTCAGGTTTGCTAAGTAATTCATCAGATTTACTTGCGAGCCTGCATACACATTAAGAGACATTATGCTTTTTGAACTACTGCTCTGCTGCTTTAGACCCCACGCAGAGAGTTAAAGCAATGTCAGGTAAAGGAGCTGAATAGTGAGTCCTTTTAACTCATCCAAATTAATTTTGAATATAATTTTTATGCCCAGGTTAAAAAAAAACACAAATCTGAACCTCAATTCTGAATCCAACCTCACCCTACTTTTAAATGAACAGATTTAACCTAATCAAACTAATTAGACAACCTAGCACTAAATCATCTTTACTTGAGACTTTACCTTGACTCCAAACTTATCCTAAACCAAAATGGATTCAAAACAAACCATAATTATGAACATGACCTCAAATTTATTCCCTCATAAAGCCAAGTTCTCCCCCACACCTTCCAACCTCAGGACAGATAGCTATGGGCTCCATCATTATCTGGCTCTCTTCAATAGGTAGTGGCTCTTTAGAGTAATGTAATGGGAAATATCCTACATTCACATCTGGGTTCAAATAGTGACAGCTGCCACAGAGGGATTACGAGGAGCAAAATCTATGTCATGTTTGTCAACTTTATTCGAAGCCCTACTACCAACCAGCTTAATTACAAATTGCAACCCAGCTATTAGAATTCAAAATCCTACTCTGGAATTTTGAAGGGCCACAGGCAAAATCCCTAACTGTCACCCCAGCCCAATCACTTAAAAGATGATTTTTAATTGCTTCTAAAATTTATTTCAGTGAACTACATGAAACCGAAAATATTTGACCATTTTTGATCTACAAAAACATTACCTTCATATGGTTCAGCCTAATAATTTATGCTTCCCAGACCTGACTCCCTGACTGAGATGGTACAGAAGAATATAGCAGAGGATATTTCATTCCTACTAATGTGAAAGATTTTTTTTTTTTTTTTTTTTTTTTGCTGCCAACCCTCTCCTTGATGTGGTAAGAGCTGTGGGGGCAAAACTAGAGCTCAAGAAAGAAACATCTGGATAGAGCAGGAGGGATCAATTTTTCTGTGGTCTTATGATAAATTAGCAATTGGAACCTCCAAAGTCTGGGGCCAAAATAGACTACTCTTCCTCAGCCTTTGCATCCCCTCTCTCTCTCCCTTCCCCTTGTTCTCTTTCCAATGTCTTGTCCCAATTCACCTCTCAGAATTTGCTTCTTACTCTCTAGGGACTTGGTGGAGTCATATTACATTGTCTGGAACTCCCCAGGAACTCTATCTGGTTTTCATAAGGTCTTCATTTTATGACCAGCTTTGTGGCTGTTTCAGGATTCTCAAGAGTGTTACTGTAAAGAAGACTTAATTGGGGGAAACTGAACCTCTGGGGTCAACCATGCTCGATGGAGAAAAACCCCAAAGCCATCACAGAATGGAAATAACTTAAGTATCCACCCGTAAGGTATTAATAAAGTTAAGTTTATACCATGTACAACATTTAAAGAAGTGAGGTAGAATTATATATACATACATGGTGAGAATTTTTATGTTTATTTTATGGAATAAAATGCTGCAGTGTGGGCCAATAGGTAGAGTGGAGAGTGTAGGTGCCCATACATGCACACTACATGGACATGAGTGTATAAAGGCATCTGGAAAGGGAAACACCAAGATAATGACAGTTTTCATTTCTGATCAGGACAGAGACACTAGGAAGAATGGTCAAGAGAGGCTTTGACAATGCTCAGAATGTGTGACTTCTTCCTCACAATGCAAATATATTCATGTATACTTGTATAATTAAAAATAAGCAATCATTAAAGTCATAAACATTATTTTGCAACAGGTTCATGCCTAAAGGTAAGAGCTTTCCTAGTCTGGTTTCCCCAGAAGCAGACCCTAGACCATGATTCAGGTGTATTTGTTATATTTCATGGGTAATCTCAGGAAATAGCCAATCACGAAGGGGAGAAAGGAGTCAGAGAAGAGAAAACGGTCAAGCGTGTATTATCAAGCAAGTTCCTACTGTGGGCAACTAGAGCATAATCCTGCTGGGAGATTCAGGGAACAAGAGTAGCACATCTGTGTCAGAGATATTCGGCCAGAGAGGTGAGGAAGTTCAGGTATTTGTATGTCAATTTCTACTACTTGTGGGCAGAGAGTGATCCTGAGGAACTTCAAGACCCTGGCCTTTCTGGCCTGCCACATAGCTGGGCCTAGTGCACTTTGATAACCATAGAGAACTTTTAAGTAAAATAACTAAAGGAACTGGCAATTAAAAGTTGGGGCAGCATGCACTTATAAGGTAAGAACAAGGAGATATGAATAAAACACCCACAACATATGCAGAGCTACACCTGTATCTCATTGTCATACAAAATTATTCAAGCAGCCCCTGAGATCCTGATCTTGATGCAGCCTCCCGGGAGAAAATTGTCTCTAAAAGAGGTTCCAATTTAAAAGCCCAGTGACTATCTTCTCTGCACCTAGGAAAAGCCAGACCGCCACAGACCTGGCTTTCACAGGAAGCCCCGATCTTACTTGTCTTCTAGAAAAGGAGTGAAGACATAGACAACAAAATATTCCTCTTCAGGCATTGACTGATGACAAAACTAATAAAAACTGAGCATCATTCTTTATATGGTTCTGGCACACAAGTGACTTTGTGAGGTGGTGATTTAAAATCAAGATGCAAACAAGACTTTTCCTCTTTGTATGGTGCAAACAGGTCACCACAACTCCCTGTCCATCACCAGTAAGTTTTACGAAACGGGAGTACTTACCTCCATCCTACCTCCGTATGAGGGTCACATACACGCCTCGAGAACCCCCATGGAGCACTGAGCACAATTCTTACCACGTGGTTAATTTTCAACAAAGGCCAGCGGGTCCAGAAATGAAATTTGAGAACTATATTAAACGCCTGTTCTTTTCCCAACTTTGTTCTTGAAACTGTGGGAAAGAAACAGAGAAAACCTCATCTGTTCAAGCAGCGATGATGCAGCCTCATGGGTCACACTGCTGTGAGTCTTCGGATAGGGAGTCAGGTCCCCTGGGCTGTTGAGAAGCTACATCCAGGGACACAGGGGGTTAGCCCAAAAAGCCACTGATAAGAAGGAACAGCCTTCTGTGACCTTGGGTAACAGAAAAATACCCCCAGGCACCCTCTTGCCCAGCCCACCTAATCCAAGTGCAGTGAGTTGCTTCTATTGACCAGCCTTGCCCTGATTTAAATTTCAAACAGCCCACGGTTTTATTCTTTCTTCCCCATCCCTGAAAGCTAACCATTATGGATTTTACAGGCCTCTGAGCCCTTAGCTCACACACTCAATTTGCACAATCTTTGCATAAGGAAAAAGGCAGTCGATGCAAACTGAATTAATTGTAATTGACCATAATATGCTTACAGAAATGCCAAGGAGTTTTCATTAGTAGATAAGCCCCAAAGTATCTGCCAGATGATTTAAATCTGCATGAACACACTGCATAGCCACAGTTAATTACGAAACCAGCCACGGAAGGTGCTTCATCAAACTCAGGCAGAGGCCTTCCTCGGGCCACTGACACCTCCGGGCCACTGACACCTCTGGGACCCACGCATCTTGACTCCCTTCCTTTGAAGAGCTTTGAAGTCACTGCCTGACGAGAAGCAGAGCCAGGCTGCCCCTATCAGCTCAGCTTTTCTTCCCCAGCCTTGGTGTCTTTCTTCTTCCCTCCCTTGGAGATGCTGCTTCTTCCCACCACATTATCACAGGCTCTCTCCTTCGCCATTGAGTCTGATTTGGTAAGACTGGCATCAAACTCTGCCCTGGTTCAGATAACAAACCCCCATTCATTTATTCCTTTTCTAACAAATACTTCACAAATGCCTCCTACATGGCCGCTTCAGTGCTGTGGGACACCGCATGGAGGTGGTTCCGTCACATGGAGGTGGTTCCGTCACATGGAGGTGGTTCCATCACATGGAGCTTACAGCCTGGAGCTGGACTAAAGGACTGAATAAGTGAGCACCTGAGTGCCAAAAGGGCAATGGTAGAATGAATATAAAAACATAGTAGTAGGAGGGTGAACGGGGGTCTTTACTAGGGAATGTGTATGGAGAAGACTTCTCAGAAGACCTGAAATTTGAGACTATCCAGATGAGGTGCTTAGGCAAGAGTGCTGCACTCAGAAGAAACAGCATGTGCAAAGGCAGCTGGAACATTTTAAGAACTAAATGTTCTTGACCGAAACAGTCCAAGTGGCACAGAAAGTGGAAGGGGAGACAGGAAGGTAGGATATGTAGGACCTTCAAGATCAGGCTAAAATGACCTCGGATTTGACATATTCTCATTTGAATATGTTCCTTTGAATAGAGTAAAGTGGCTTTTTTTTTAATCGCTCTGGCTGTTGGAGTGGCAGGGAAATAGATTCTGGATGGGCGAAAGTAGAAACCGGGAGAGCAGTCTGGAAGTTGCTATGAAAGCCATCCATGTAAGAAATGATGCTGTCCAGTGGTAAGCTGGGGTAGAGATAAGTGGGAAGGGGCCAGGCCTCTGCCAGGAACCATGTCTGAGCACCTTTTCTTTCTCATACTCCAACAAGCAGTCAGTCTTGACCTTAGGAGCTTCCATCTTGGGCCACTGACAGCCCACCCCAAAGTATTCTGGGATGGACAGCGAGTTTTCTAGAATAGCACTGTCCATTAGAAATATAATGGGAGCCACATATGAGGTATGACCAAATGTTTAATTTTTTTAATGTGTTGAGTAAAAGACACCCTGCCATTAGTCTCCTTAAAAATACTCCCTGTGGTTCAAATACACTCGCCATGTTACTGACACTTTAAGAAATTCTAGAAGTCCTCTTTTGTGAATATCTTTGTTGTGCTGTTACTTTTGCCTCCATGTCCTGAATTGATTCAAAACATTTACTTTTTATGGTCATTCTGACTTTGGGGAGGAGCCAGAAGTCAGACAGTTCCAGATCCCAGGAATAAAGTGGATGAGAACATATTATAATACATTATTTGACAAATTGTCATAAATGTTTGATCAACACGGAGTGACCAAAGCATATGATAAACTTCTCAATAAAAAAGTATGTTACAATAAGAGACACACTGCCATTAACCTTCCTCAAAACACAACCCCTTAACTGTGTCTTTTATTGTAATAAATTTTTTCAACATTCATCATATTTTTCAATCACCTCTTGTATTTAAATTTTCTAGTATACTTTAAAAATGTAAGAAGAAGAAATAGGTGAGATTCATTTGAATGATGTATTTTGATTTAATATATAAAAATAGTGTCTTATCCAAATGCCAACAATATAAAATTTATTAATGAGATAATCTACCTTTCTTCTTGCTAAGTCTTCAGTATCCAGAGTATATTGTATACTACAGCACTGTCCTTTGGACTTACTGTATTGCAGAAATTCAGTTGTTGCATGTGGCTACTGCATCCTGAGTGCACAGGGCCACTCTGAATCTGCTTGTTTGAACTCTTTCACCAACAGAGCCCATCTGTCTGAGTAGCAGTGTGCTAGAGGTAACTTGTACTGGTCTGTGAGAGCTGACTGTTAAATTATCAAGGATTTTGCAAACCTCTTGTTAAACACAATTACTAAAAACTAAATTATATAAACTTGCCACTACATAAGTGATATTCACAAAAGTAATAAATATTCAAAAATCATGACTCCCTAATTATTGCAGTACATTGCTGTCCCTCAATTTTTCAGATTGTTTACATCTATTTACCTGCTCTGGGGAATCGCTGTACCATGGTTTGCAACCATACATACATCACATTGGCAGCTTGAAATTGGCCATGATGCAAGTATTTAGACCACAGAAGTGGTAAATGCTATAAATCAGGGCTTGGTATTTGAAGAGCAGGATGGTAAATATTTACCATGCAAGACCCACTTTTTTTCCACCCATATCTTGTAGTGATACAGATCATAAAGTTCTCACTGACAGAGACCCTCTTAGCCTCTATCACTGCAAAGACATGAGGAATCACCTCAGAACATACAATGCCACCCAGCCATGTCTTGGTCCTCATGAAGGAAAGAGATGCATGGCCCTTGGAAAAGAACTTGTTAGGCAACACCTGCTTTGAAAGAAAACTTTTATTTTTGTCCTACATTCACTCTCTCCCAGCTTAATTCTGTATTCAAAGATGTTTTGCTCTTTTCCACCTTCTTGGAGAGGGGACCAGAGTCATTTCCAAGACAATTTGTAGATGCAAGGTAATTCCAATCTAAGTCAAAATGCAATTTCTCCACCACATAGAATATAATTTTTAAATGATGAAATAAAATGTATATTAAGACTTGAAAATATATTCATAACCTATTAAGTGTGAGGCAGATCAAACTGTACTTTGAAGTATGCTCCCATTTTAATCTTGCATATATATGCATAAATAATACATATACTATATAAGTCATATAGAATAGGCAATATAATGCATTGGAAAAAGAAGACATAGTAGTTGAGCCGCTAAGTTATATTTTTTGTTTTTGTTTTTGTTGTGTTGTTTTGTTTTGGTACCAGGGGCTGAACTCTGGTCCTTGTGCTTGCAAGGCAGGCCACCGAACCGCTGAGCTAAATCCCCAGCCCTAAGTTATATTTTAAAATTATTTTCCCTGTTTTTTAGTGGAGAGGGATGTTAACTCAGAATTATACATTGCCAGAAAGCTGAAATATCTCACGGACTGACCTGGGCTCACACCCTTTATCCATCCTTTCTGAGCAGTGTAATCATAGCCAAATCACTAAACCCCCTTGACTCTGTATTCTCCTCTATAAAATGGAAGCGATATCAGTGACAACTTCATGAAGCCATTGCAAGTGATGAAAGAAACAAAGCATTTGACAAGGTTCTTTGTACAGCAACTGCTTGTTAAATAGCTAACTGTAATGAAAAATAAGAGGAGGAAAAGGAAGATGCATAGATAGATGAGTGAATCTCAGTTTAACATCAAATTTCACCTATGTAGAGGCCAGATTCTTACAAATGCTCTTTTGTGTCCTGTAGATATGTTTCTATGAGAAGAAATAAGTGAATAACAAACAAAGGAGTCTGTGTTGTGTTAGCTTAAATAAAATTCATTACAAAAAGAAAAGAATGATACATGTAAAGCAGCTTCCATCTACAGCTATCTTCCTTGACTCTGCCCCCACCTTTATCCCATGTTTAGAAAAGACAGTCCTCCTCTGTTCCATGCTGCCACAAAGTTGAAATTCCTTAACTCCAAACCTGGAGTTCCTTAGTTCCAGGGTCAAGACTCAGCCTTCTTCTAGAACTGCAAATCAACTTGAATGCAGGAATCAATACTGAACACCCCATAAACCTTTCTCCCCACACTGATAAAAGTTCAAATCCAGGGCAGGTGAGGAGGAGTCCAGCAAACATTAAACTTTTCATCCCATCTCCTTCTATCAGCCAATGTGTGCTAGATACCTCTAACAACTGCAATTGGACCCATTTAAAAGTTGTAATGGGATTTAATTAAATGAACTCCATGCTGTGCAACCAGTTTCTTGAAGCAGGTGCAATGCAAGGTGCAGAAACGTGATAAGCTAAAAGGTCTGCTGGAACTCTTTGGCCAGGGGCTATTCCTCAGAATCGAAGGTTTCAGAATACCCAGGAAGTGAGACTCCAGGGTGTGCAGACATATGAATGTCTTCATTTCCTCACATCCACACACACCCACATGCCTTCATTCACATAACATGCTTCCCACACCTCCAACTGCTTACAAATTCCTACATACACATGCAAAGACCAGCACATCTGCATTAACATATGTTCATACACACACTCACACACACACAATGAGGTAAACATCATGGACCCACAGGCATGCATGTGCAATCACATGCACGTATACTGCCATCATGCTGTGATGTCTATCATGGTAATTCCATGCCAGGAACCTGAAAGATATTTCCGTTTCTTTCTCTCTTTCTCTCCATTTCTAGCCTATCACTAGGTCTAGCTGATCCTCCTATACCTTCATAATCTTTGGAAACCTTCTCTTTTTTTGTTAATTGCCAACAACTGATCCAAACCTATTTGTCATGCTTGCCCTCCTGAGTGACTGAAGTAGCCAAGTGTGGATGGTACTAGTAGGAATGATATACCAGGGATAAAAGGAACAGTGAAAGATGGGTTCACTGGGGCAGTGTAAGGAACCAGACTAGAAGAGTTCAGAAACCGCATAACGGAGGCAAATACAGGATAGAGTTTGAAGGACTTAGTACAGAAAGCAAGAACAAAGCCTGGAAATATGTTTTAATAGAAAGTAAAGAAACAGATTTTCTAAGAAAGAATAACCAAGTGAAACTGTTTCAGGGAAGTGAAATAAGAGGTTACCAGATATTGGTCCAGATTTGATCACAAGGCAACCAGTGGTGGTCTTGACAAGAACAATGTAAGAGGGCCTTTGAAAATATTTAGAGGTGATGGGAAGTGGAAAAGTGAGATGAGAGAATGTAAACTACTTCTAAATTGATGGTTTTGCAATGACATTAACCACACAGAGAATGATATAGAGAAGTGATGCTTGGAAGAAGGCTGAATTCACCCTTCATTGCTCTGTCTATTCATTACGCTGAATACTTTTCCACAGGGAACACCTCTCCCAGAACTGTGACAGTGACCTTCCATAACAACACCTAAGAGGAGCCAATAAGACTTCCCTGTTTCCTTAGCAACTGTGATTGGTCCAAGAATAAACTTCTGACCAGAAATAAGCCAATTAGAATACTTCCTCAAATTTTGTATATTCAAACCAGTTGACAATGGCTCCTTTTCTCTTTTATCACATGCTGCATGTATTTGGTGCTACCTATAAAAAGTTTCCATTATACGGGAAAACTGAACTTAAAGAATACAACTAACATGAGGAAGAAAAGAGGACGAGATAGCAGTCATGTCTGAGAGTCCATTTATCCATATGGCCAGAAAACCAAACAAAATTCCTATGCAGGACTGAGGGCCATTACACTGATCAAAGGAATTTTGCCAAATTCTATTGATGAGTGTATTATAGATGAAAATATCTATTGTCATATTGGGGACAACTGAAAAACAAGGAATCATCGATAGATTTAGGAACTTTGAGACCATACACACAGGTACAACTGGGGGGATGCACATCCAACATTCAGTTGGAAGAGGACAGGATTGGCTATATAATTGGTGGGACCCAGGGAAAAAAGAAAATGCAGGGTCTTTTTTATAAAAAAAAAATAGACAACAGAGCATGAAACCAAAGAATGGACTTTTCTGAGTGCAAGGTGCTGTGTGGTCACACAAGTCACATGCCCATGAAGCCAGTTCTGGAGCGGGACACAATTTCTCCTATAAATGAATAAGCAGGGATAGACAGCATGTAATGGAAACATTCGGGGATGACATCAGGAAATTCAGGTAGTGCCTCTAATTCCCCTTTAGAGGGGTAGACTGATAATCTACTGTGATTAAAGGGTCTAAGATGGGGTGGGGCAGAAGAAAGGCGGATAGACACTGAAAGATGAGACACAAGAGGACTTCAGAGATGAATCAATCAGAAATGAATCTTTTTCTTTGAAAATGTACAAACTCTCAGGAAGGACAGATGTATCAAGCAGAGAGCTGAAGCACCTTTAGAGCTGCAGAGTTTGATTACACAGCACAGCAGCATGCCCAACGGCTGCCAGCTCCCTGCGCAACTGTTATTTGCCTATTTCAGGACTCCCTGGCTGTTCTCTAAAATCAAAGCTCCACTAATAACCATATTTAGCAATGAACAAGCACTTGGTATTTCCCGAGGACTTCACAGCAGTAATTAGTTAATAACCCAAAATCATGGGGGGAAAGGCACAAATAAAAGTCTGTAAGAATGAAATACCTTTCCTGTTCATAGTATAGAGCAAGGTCCTCACGCAAGATCCTGGGAAGTGGTGCATGCACAGGTATGTGCATGAGTGTAAGTGTGTGTGTGTGTGTGTGTGTGTGTGTGTGTGTGTGTGTGTGTGTCTAAGGAACATCTGGACCACAAACAAGAAAGAATCATAGCATTATAGAATGAATTTAAGATATAGACTCAGAAAACCTGTGTTAGGACCCAGGCTCAACCACCTGCTGATTTTCTGACATTGTACAAATTTCCTCCCCTCTTGGTGACAGTATTCTCTTGTCTGAAAAATGGAAAGGAAACCTTTCTTTTGACATTTGGAAAATAACATGAGATCTGATAATTAAAAATGCTAGCATCAACTGTCTTCCATTTCCTCATTCAATCCACAGCCACTTATTCAATAACTACTGTGCAGCAGGTGTTACTCTGTATCCTGAGGTGCAGCAGAAAGAGAACAGAGACCCTGCCCTTATATTACTTACATTCTTAAATAAAGACAGGTAGAGCCAAGTACATTCACGATGGTGACAGTGAGTGCATGTGAAGATATAGCAGGGCAAGCGTTGGATACCTGAGTGGATCTGGGTTTCTGTTTTAGGGTAGTCCTGGAGGGTCCCTGTGAGAGTTCTTAGTAAAGTCGTAAAGACAGTAAGGAAGAACTATGTGTGGAGATCAGGGAAAAGGTGGCTCATGGCAAATGGAGGGACAGACGTAGAGCCCTTGAGCTGGAAACATGTTGGCATTTGAAGAACAGTAAGGATCTTTCTGACGCTTTTGACTCACAAGATAGAGGAGTCTTTGGATTATAAGGTAAAGCAATCCCCTTATCTGGGGTGTGAGTCAATCTCTTTTCATTAGAATTAGATAAATGAATTAGGTCACTCTACATACACACACACACACACACACACACACACACACACATAAATACACATATACATATATACACAAATACACACATATGCTACAGCTAATTTTGCTTGAATGACCATCAAAAAAGTGGGACACATGTCTATCTGCAGTTACTCATCTCCTGGCCCTCAAGAACTCTGCAAGAGAAGGCACTTCAGTCACCCTCAGTCTTCTCCTTGCTATATAAAGAATTCACCACATTTGTGAAGGATCTTGTATCCCAAGGATCTCTCCAGTTAACTACT
Organism: Fukomys damarensis; assembly: GCF_012274545.1. NCBI lineage: Eukaryota > Metazoa > Chordata > Mammalia > Rodentia > Bathyergidae > Fukomys > Fukomys damarensis. Next base: position 20,076,906 of record NW_022900934.1, read on the forward strand.
GCTGTATAGCAAATCATCCTTAAACTTGGTAACTTCAGTCTTTTTATTTATTCCCTGGTCCCTATCTCAGTTCCTATCCAGTCACACCATGGGTCTAACCACATCTCACTCTCCAAGATACATAATGGGATTAAAATGTGAAAGAAAACCACTAGATAGGGCTGAGTATCTGACCTGGTCTTCAGAGAATCAAAGTTGAAGGAAACAGATGCTATCATCCTATAAGATCTTGTGGCAGCTGGAGTCCAATATGGCATTGGGCTACAGAGAAAAAATTGAATGTGAAGCCATGGATACTCATAAGCAGACAACTCTTGATAACCAAAATTATAGCATAATACTACAGGCATTGCAAACAAATGGGATGTTCAGATAAATTGGCGCCATCATTGAAAATGATGGGGATGGGATGGGTAAACCTGTATCATCGCACAGGGACTTCAGGAAGGGTGGAAGCAGTTAATATGATTACACTGGAAAGCAAGGACAGTGCAAAGCTCCAAGACTGCTCAGCATTATGGGAGGAGGGAGATGAAAGAAAAGTCACAGATTTGAAAGAATATGAAAAACTGGATTATTGGAAACAGAGAAGGCTACACTAGACCAAAGGAAAATAATAGATTATAAAACTAAATTGATATTGGAACTAAAGATACTATTTTACAAGTCAGATAATAATATTTTAAAAATCTAATAAAAATATTACCTGATGCCATAATTATGGTTGCTGGGCTCTGATTAGCCATAAAAGGCATCAACAGGTAAAGCCTATGTATGAAGACAACAATCAAGATCATGTGAAGAAAATAGTGACCACTCAAAATCACCCCCATCTCCCTCCACCTCCTTTGAAAGGATGAAGAAAATCACTGGCACTTTTCAGATAATCTGGTGTTCCTATATATCTTGTAATTGTCTTGAAATGTATATAAACTGCCATTCCAACAACAGAAAATGACTACACAAGACACTTTTTAATACAACCAGGAGGGCATAGAATCTGTCCTAATTGATTCTGATCTTGAAAGAAGTAATTCGAAAGTATGACCATTGATCACAATCGCTGATACATATAATTTCTCTAATAATGGAACATAAATTTATGCATTAAAATTTAAAATGTTCCACCACAAAAAAAGCTGTATGCTGCTCCTGACAGTCTTACAGATGGCTCCCTCTTTGCATTTCTTGCCTCAGTATGCTTCCATTTCTCTTGCTATTAAGGTAATTTTACTCTTTCATGCAGTCCGCCGTTGTCTCTGTTAGTCACGGCCTTCACGTGGATCCTTCATGGTATTTAGTCTGGTTTATATTTTCAACTATGAAGACCCTTTATTGGGGATGAGGGGTACAGGTACCTATGTCCCATCTTCCCCACAGCCTTCCCCCTCAATATAATTGAATACATCCGGTGCTGAGGGCCAAGAAAAGACACCATCTCTAGGAGCTGGTATGACCCACTCGCACCAAGCGCTGGAGTGAGCTGGGAAAGATTTTCATTTCAAAATCAGAATGCAAATGGCAAGGGTACCAAGAGATGGAGGAAATGAGAGGGAGAGGAGACAAGGTTCTAATACAAAGAATTAAGATGTGTTATGTACACATACCAACTCCCCGCCATAAAGGTAATCATTGTATACTGCAAACATGTGAAGCGAGACTTAAAGCAAAACAAGTCTTTCCCACCCTTAGAAAGTCCGCCCTTGTATCACCACCCACCCCCACCTGTAGGTGTAACTCCTTGGTAACTATGACCTGTAAACAAAGTTTATGTCATCTTGGTCTCACAAGATTCACAAGGCTCTTTCTTCTTTCAAGGCTAAATTATAAAACTGCCTGCCCTTGCTCTATTTGTGTAACTGTGTCACTAAAAAGACCAACCCCTTCAACCAAATGTATAAAAACTGGAACTTCTTTGTTCAATGTTATCTTCTATAGAAAGGAAACAAAGGGAATTCAGACTTTCTGAGCAATTTTCCCTTTAGAGTGATTTTTTTGTTTTTTTTTAGACAGGTTCTCACTATGTAGTTGAGTCTGACTTGGAGCTCACTATGTAGCCCAGGCTGGTCTCAAACTCACAGCGATCCTCCTGCCTCAGCCTCCTGAGTGCTGGGATTATAGGCGTGCGCCACCATGCCTGGCAGTGATGGTTTATTTTAGCATCCCCTTTTCACTGTTGGCAATGCTTTCTAAATTTTTAGGACTACTGACAAATATGAGAAGTCTTTTATCAAGTCTATTTTGTATATGAACTGTGAAATTTCAGAATATTTTTAAGGTTTTCTTGAGCAAAAAAATTACACTGATATACTGGTTTGTTTTTTTGTTTGCTTGTGTTTGTGTTTGTTTTGCTATTTGCATACTGTTTAGATTGACAACACTCATAAACAGGGCCTTGCTGAAGTGTAAATGCCATTAGCTTCTCCATGCATCTACCTCTTAACGTCTAATTGTCAATCCCTGGGTCCCCACCCACCACACCGCCTATCGGGTCCTCCTTATGCAGTCTCCTCCAGTCCCTCCACTTTCCTTTATTTCTCCTAATGTTCATTCATGCTCCCTTCCTATTACTGGACTTGCTCACAGGCCTTGCCCCCTTCCTTGAATTCCCTTCCTGCCACTACCTAACTCTTTTCATGGCACTAACTCCTTTAGATCCTCCTTTAGTGCAATCATCATTGGCTTCTTTTACCATTACAGTTATTAGCACCTATGAATTATACAAGAAAATGGGTTTCATCATGACGTTTTCATACATCGTCATCATTCACTTCTGAAAGCCTCCCATCATGTCAGATTTCCCATTCTAACTTCTTTGAACATATGAGGCACAATTTTACATGTTATTTTAAGAGCCCCCCTTCTGGGAATGTTCCATGAAGATGAAGGGGGAGTTCACAGCTCATTGCATCCCAGTACTTAGCACATGATCTGCCTCATGGCAGGAGTATAGACAGCTAATATTTATTTATTGGCTCTGGATAACTAAGGGAGAAGAGACACTAAATTGAAATTGATTGGCAATCTCTCCTTTACTGCAAAGATAAAAGAAAATCAAGAAAACAAGTTTGGGTTTCCCTTTGGCTTCATTTCACCTGAGTCAACTGTCCACTGGTGAATTGCAGCTCTGTGAAAATATCTTCATCTTAAAACATTCTTTTTGCACTTCGAGAAACCACAGATGTTGCTATAAATACCAGAGGAAATAAAAATTTGAGGTCTGAGGCAAGAAGAAATATGGATGCAATGATTAATAAAATACTTCAGGAAAAGACACAGATGTAGCACAGCTTTGGAGAGAAGTTGAGGTTGGACAGCTGTGTTTTCAAACAGATCAAATAACATTTGCCCCCTTTCCACATGCTGCTCCAGTGCCTACGACAAGACACACCTTGTGCATGGGCCTCAGCCTGTCTCTGTGGAGAGAACACTGGCTTTCCAAAGTCTCTCAGACATCTAGATTGACCACGTGTCCACCAGTACAGGCACCTTTCCTTTGACTGGGTGATGTACTGGTAAAAGTGTTAGACTCTGCCTTCTTTAACTCCACGCAACCATCTTCACTGGGGTCCAACCAGAACCAGGGTTCAAACTCAGGACAATCTGGCACCAAAGTCAAGTCTGGCTAGCGAGAGCCTCTCTCCTAAGGAACAGATGTATGCTGTGATCTGAAGCGAAAGCAGTGTCCACAAACTTGGAATCTGTCGGTGTGACTGTTCAAGCTTCAGCTCCTCCAGTGCCTTCTGGATTGGTGCAGGGATCTGGAGCAGCCTCAGTCACGGCAGCCATGGGTGAACAGCGAAAAATGGAGGGGTGTCTTTGGGGAAGATTTTATGGCAGAGTCAAGATGGAAGAAAAAGCATGGCCAGATTTGGGTTACCATAGAAGTGGACCAAAACACAAGTATATGAGTGCACATAGTTTATTTGAGGTGATCCCAGAAATGGGAAGTGTTTTCAGAAAGTGAGAGCGGGGAGAGGACACCACTAAGTGTATTTTCAAGCAAAATTCTACTGTGGGCCACTAAGGCTTAATATCTCTGAGAAACTCTGAGTCAGTACAGAGCGAGCTGTTTAATAGGTTTTATTTTACAAATAATTTTATAAACTAATGTGTATGAAGTATATATAAATTGTACTTTTCTAAATATAATCTAAAACACCAATTAATGTAAAATTAAATAAACGAATAAATCTATGTATCAACTTGCTGGCCCAATCACACAGACAAAATTATTTGTCATGTGATTTTTAAACACACACCTAATAGTCTCTCTAGTGTGAGAACCTGAAGGTGCAAATAAGGACTCAAAGGTATAATAAATACTGTGAAATAGGAAGAGAAGTTGCAAAGAGAAAGGGGAAGTGGGAGGGGGAGGGGGAGGAGAAAAGAAAGAAGGGAATTAATATGAGAAAAAGAAAAATTGGAAACAAAGTCTTTGTAGATAAGGGAGGGTTGGAGGGGTTGAAGGGAGAGCAAGGGAATGGGGAAAAAAATAAGACCCGAGATGGATTATGTAAAGGTGCAAATTTCCTGTGATTAATGTCATGATATTGTATACCTTAAATGAACCAATAAAATTAATTTTTAAAAAAATAAAATACAGGACATCTCCAGTGAGATATGTCCAGCTTAGGTGAATTAGGAAGAAAAAAATTAACCTCAAGCTGCTTTTAATAATTATTTCATTCAATGTAGTGTCAGGGTCGCTCTTCCAAGACAGCTGAGTGTGTTGACACAAAATAAAAGTGTTTGCCTTTGAGAAGTGGGGCATTTGCCAGAAGAAACAGAAAATACAAAGATCGAAAAGGTAGGTAAAACCATCTTTTTGTTCCCTCTGTACCGGAGACTGCACCCAGGGCCTGACACCTGCTTGGCAACTGCTCGGCCACTGAGGTACATCCTCAACCTTCTGTTATTGAGGCAGAGTCTCTCCAAGCTGCCCAAGCCAGCCTCCACTGAGTCAGGGATCCACCTGCCTCAGCCTCCAAAGTGACTGAGATTAGAAGCATGAGCCCTCATGCCTGGCTTCACTGTGCCTTTGTAAATTTGAAGTATCAATATAAACTCAAGATCTGTTTTCTCTTTAAACAAAATATGTATTTCCTACTTGTATCCATCAAAAAGCCCTAAGAACAATGACAGACCTACTAGCAGTGAACAACCCTAAACCCACTGGGCGGATGGTTGTCTAAATGTCATTTTCCACTGAAAGAAACAAGGCTGGGTCCAGATTCTGGAAGAGAAAGTGTACAAGTGAGTTGAGAAACTAGAGAGCAAGAAGCTATCACGAAACATGTGATCATGTTAAAAAATACTTAGGAGTCGGCTGGAAGTGGGTATATGACCATAATTCCATCCTCTGGGAGGCTGAGGCAGGAGGATCAAAGTTGGAGGCCAGCCTGGGGAACTTAATGACTTAGTGAGACACTGTCTCAAAAAAATAACAAAGAGGCTGGGAACATAGCTCAGTGGGAAGGTCCTAGCTTTAATCTCCAGTAACATAAGGACAAAAAAAAAATATGCAGGAGTCAGATTACAGGATCTGCACTAGTCAGACACAGGAGAATTTGGCTCTTAGAACAATAACTGCAATGGTTTGAAATTCATTGCATATTTTTAAATCTATGTGTGCAAAATAATACAACACTCTCATTGGTGATCTACATAGAATACTAGAGAATAAACAGATTCATTATTTTCAAAACTGAAAATCAAGAGACAGAATAAAGCACTAACTTGCCTTTCCTATATAGACTGCATCTCAGGACGACAAATAGTCAATGGGGGGAAAGCATCTCTTTAAAATGTGATTCATATAATAAATGGAAAACAAATGATGAGACTAAAATTATCATTGATTAAAACAAACATCGATGATTGCCAACATCAGAAGAGACTCAACTAGATTTCCTTACAGAAGTACATGGTACCATTCATTGAAAAACAACTCTGATCAAACTCTAGATCTAACTATTAATTTTTAAGAAATACCAGGGGCAACAGAATATGTTTCACCATTGCACCAAGGTGTAACCATCAAAATGTGGACAGTGGGAACCTTTTTAAGGCAAACAATCCAGTTGTTTCAATAAATAAATATTGAGGGGGGAAATAGATTAAGAGAGTCATAACAACATGCTACAGAGATACCTGCATACTCGCTATTCACAACAGCCAAGGAAGGTATGGAAACAACCTTGATGCCCATCATCAGCTATATGGGTGGTGAAAATGTGGCATATATACACAATAGAGTATTATTCAGCCATACAAAGAGCGAAGTCATGTCATCTGCAGGAAAAAAGAGATGGAAATGGAGATTATCGCGTTAAGCAGGTTATGAAAGACAAATAGCACATGTTTTCCGTCATATGCAGAATCTAGGGGGAGAAGGGTGATATAAAAGTAGAAAGGGCAATGTTAGAGAAAGGAAAGGGGAAGGGGAGAAGGGCAAGAGGCGAGAGGGAAGATAGATACGATGAAAGCACATTATATGCACGTAGGAGAATGTCATAGCAAAACCCTTCATTTTGTACAATTAATATGCACTAACAATAATAATAAAAAAATTGAAATAGAAGTTTAAAAGCTCTATCAACTAGTCATAATATCTGGCTCTTATTTGGATCTTAAATTGAGCAAATAAATTATTTCTAAAACTATAGATTAAATTAGAAGATGTGAATAGCTTAAATAATCAATTATTATTTGGGGGAATACCTTGAATATTTTTATTGCCTTTTTAAAATAATCTCTATATTTGATACCAAAGTATTTAGAGATGAAATGATTTGATATTTGCTTCAAAATAACACGAGAGGAGGAAGGAAATGGGCACAAACTCAGTATGTAGTAATCATTTCTTGAAACCAAGTGATCTACTACCCAACCCTACCTAACTGATCTCTGCCTAATATCTTCAAAATAAAGTTAAACACAACATAAAATTCAATAGCAGTTGCCAACTTTGGCTTTGGGAGGAAGGAAGGGGTAGAACCAAGCTCAGCAAGAGAAACCTGCAGCAAGCTAAGAATAAACCAAAGCATCCTCTACCCTCACAGAGGAGGTATTTTGGTGCCATTCAGCATTGCGAAAACCTCCCAAAGTTGCATGGTGAGAGGTGCAAGAGGCATTAGGCAGATCCCTGGCTCTGCCGCTAAATTACATGAAGGTGGTCCAGTGTTCTCAAACGGTGAACGGGGATCACAGTAGTAGCCACCTGGATAGTGGCATAGAAGATCAGATGAGCTGCTGCATGGATAATGCCTAGCAAAGATCCCAGCTCATAGTACACAATTAAACATTGCGAACTACTATTGTACTTACTATATCCTGCATCTTCTTGTTGAACTATCATGGCACAGCAGATGCTGTGGACATAGAGCTTTAGGCTCGGATTCCGGACCCATCTGTATCTCTCACTTGTCATCTTCCCATTGCAGATGCCAGTTGGAAAACTGAATGAAGCTTTCATCTCAAACTTTATTTCCCAGAACCCTCTCTCTTAACTCTCCTTGTCTTTCTCCCTGCTAGCTCTCTCCCACTTCCTTCTCTCATTGTCTTCCTCTCCCCCATCCTCCCTTCTTCACCCAAAGCAGCACTTGCACTGTAACAAGGGAAGCCATAATCTAAGCAATAATTTAACTCCTTACTTTCCACTTAAAAAATCCCCTAATTACTGGCTAATGGGTCCACAGAGGCATTTGGGCTGGGTGAGCTCTGCCCTGCAGGCACAGCTATAGTTCATCTGTCTGCTTCCTAATAGCTCTCTAAAGTTCACCCTTATAAACATGTCACTGAGCTGGTAATTGAGTGACTGGTCATTAGGTTCCACGTGCAGTACCTGTGGGTCACCGATCACTCAGGGGTGATGGATCTTTCTCCAATACCTCAGCTGAGCCAGCCAGAGAGCTTTCTATCACCCCTGAGCAGAACATTACTCTCCAGGAAGACTGGAGCGAGCCCCAGCGGGCCGTCCTAACCATGGCCTTCATCAGGAAGGGCCAAGGAGGAGAGGGGAGGTAAAACATGAACACCCTTGCTACACGCTCTGCTCTTCTTCCAGAAGGTCCTTTGAAGATGCTGTGTGAGATGCCATGAGGTTGTGAGAATTCAGGGCAAGAATGCTTGCACTGTGCAGTTAAAGTTTGACAGTAGGAACATCGCTGTTAAGACCAGTAAAGAAGACTGGAGCTTTGTGATATTAAATGCTTCCCAATGAAATGCAAGCATCCATACCTCTGAGCTGCATGCCCTTGAATGAGTTGCTTAACTTCTCTGTTTGGCATTTCCTCATTTGTGAAACAGAGATGATAGTACCTGACTCCTTCCTTTTCAGGGCTGTGCTCAAGATTACCTGATATCATAAGTAGAACAAGGCCCATAGTGCCTGCTACCAAGAAGGTAATCAGCAATGCTAGCTCATTTTGAATAAGCCTACCGTTTTCCTCTGCTTTCATCGGAAACGCCCCCACCCTGTGGTTGGTAATGACAGAACAACAAAGTGACTAAGGTTCAGGCTCTGACTTTAGGATGATTGAAATCAAATTTCAGCTCTATCAGTTGATCATTGTGTGGGCCTAGGCAAGTTACTTGTCTTCCAGAATTCAACTTCCTACTGTATAAAATGGAAATATTAATGGTAACCCATAGCCATCTCAGAATTTCTGTAGGAATTAAATGAAACAATACATGTAAGATACTTACTGCAGTAATTGGCAAGTAATTGTAAGTAGTCTTTGGATAAAAGCTAGCTCTTATGAGATTCTTGTATAAGGTAGTCTTTAAAAAAATAATGTTCTGCTCTTTCTTTTTCTTTCTTTTGCAGTACTAGGCCAATGGAATGAACCCGGGACTCTTAAACTACCTCCAGCCCTTTTCTTTCTTTTGCAGTACTAGGCCAATGGAATGAACCCGGGACTCTTAAACTACAACTCCAGCCCTTTTCTATTTTGTTTTGTTTTACTTTATTTTATTTTATTTTGAGACAAATTCTCACTAAATCCTTAAATTACCCAGGTTGGGCTTGAATTTTTGATCTCCCTGACTCAGTCCCTAGGGTACTGGGATTACAGGTGTGCATCCCAACACCCAGATATCCATCTTTAAACATAATATCCTGAATTTAAAGTTTTTAAGGAATTTCAGCTTTTTAAAAAATTAAATCCACCTCCAGTTCTCCATATTTCAAAGAGATCACAGCCAGGCATGGTGGTACGCGCCTATAATCCCAGCACTCAGTAGGCTGAGGTAGGAGGATTGCTGTGAGTTCAAGACCAGCCTGGGCTACATAGTGAGTTCCAGGTCAGTCTCAACTACATAGTGAGACTCTGTCTCAAAAAAAAAAAAAAAAAAAAAATCAAAGAGATCACAGCCAATGGGGAAAATGGGCATTGGAGTGGAAAAAGCACATCTATCTTGGGGTTGGTGTGAGACTGAGTGATTGATGCACAGTAGAACAGCAGGTTCAGTGGTCTGAGAAGTAAAAGATAAGTGTGGTGAAGGGAAAGACCCAGAAGAGGCAGCGAAGATGAAAATGAGCTGGGGAAGGGGCATCCAAATGCAGCCATAGAATCTAAAACTTAAAGCAGAAACATCACGTTTCCAGGAGGCCAAGAGGTGCCTAGCCTGGCAACACACAGGCTCTGTGCTATGAGGAAGAGATTAAGTCATTCCATGCAGAGAAACATGTAACAAGCATTAGATTAAATACCTTATTCAATCCCACACGCACTCTATTGCCATTTACAGGAAGCCTTTACTTTTATTCCCGAGATATTTGGATGGCTCTCACACTTTTAGTTCATTTGTAATGAATTCTCCTAACTGCATTCCAGACACCAAGTTTGGATTCTTGAACACCCAGCAGCAGGGCCGTCTTGCCAAGCAGCCAACAGTTCGACTTGGACCTCACTGGTACCTTTGTCCATATGCTGGAATCTATGTGATGGCCTCATGGAATATTTCACTTTCCTTTATTACATTATACTATTAAATACCAAAGAGGGAAAAGTGTAAATGCTGACATTAACTATAACATAGTTAAACTTCATAGAAGTACAGCAGTTGAAGCAGTTATGGAATTATTTAGGCATTCTCCCAAATGACAAATCCTCTATCTCATGTACTTCATGGCCTTAAATTTGTCAACACTATAGTCAACCTTAAAAGATTAAAGGATCAGTCTAACAAATATTTATATAGAGCCAACAAATGAGCAAGGCATGGCTTTACTCATTTACAAATTAAAGGCATTCACTAAATGAAAATAAATAAAGAAATAAATAGAGATCGTGAAGAAACACTAGATGAACCTAAACAAGAACAATCTTCAAAATAAATAAATTCTTTTCAAAACTGTCCAAGTCAGCTCAAGGCCAAGAAATATGAGGAACTGTTCCAGATTAAAGGAGACTAAAGAACTAGACAATGAAAAGCAAAGAATCATCTTCGTCTGGATCCCAAACTTTCCCTTGCTTGAAAAAAGAAACATTTAAGCAGCGATTGAAAAATTTGGATAAAGTTTGTGAATTGTTTAGTCATAACCAATTAGTGCTAGCTAATCTCATTTTAGTAATGATCCTATGGTTGTGTAAGAGAGAGTAGTTGTTTTTAGAAAATGCCCAGCATTGTATTTAAGGCCAGAGTATCATGTCCATCTCCTCCAGAAAAATGGTTCAGAAAAATAATGCCTGTAGTTTGCCAAACAGCCACCTTTATTCTGAGACATGGTGTAAAAACCCAAGACCACATGTGCCCCTACCGCAGGCACAACATCATTTTTTTAATTTAATTTTTATTAGTATATATTTGCTATACATAGTGATTACATTGGGCTTGGGGGCCTGATACACATACATATTATATCTTACCATTTTTACTCCTCCACCTCCTTTTCCAGATCTCTTTCATATCTCTACAGAGTCTACTTCCCTGTCTCTTGCTTCTTTTCTTTTGACCTTTGAATTATTCATATTTTGAATCACTCATTTTACAGGTACCATGCAATATTTAACCTTCTGTGGCTGACTTATTTCACTTAGTACTGTGGTCTCCAGATCCAGTCATTTTCCTTCAAATGATGTAAATTTATCCTTCTTTTTGACTGAGTAGTACTTCGTTGTACATCAGTACTATGTTTTCTTAATCCATTTATCCATTAATGGGCATATAGACTGCTTCTGTGATTTAGATATCATAAATTTTGCTACTATAAACATGGGTATGCATGATCACAGTAATATGATGACATTAGCTTTTTCAGAAAAATGCCCAGAAGAGATATAGCTGGATCAAATGCAATTTATATTTTTAGTGTTTTGAGGACTCTCCATACTAATTTCCATAGTGATTATAATCACAACCACCAACAATGCAGAAGAATTCCTTTTTCCCCACAACTCCCCAGCATTTCCCCTATTCATAATAGCCATTCTTACTGGAGTAAGGTGGAATCTCAGTATTGTTTTGATTTTCATTTCTCTAAAGGCCAAAGCTGCTGATCATGTTTTCATGTGTTTATTGGCCATTTGTACTTCTGAGAAGTTTCTTTCACTTTCCCATTTTTTTTGTTTGGGTTCTTTATTTTAGAGGGACTAAATATTTTTAGTTCTTTATATATTCAAAATATTAGTTCTTTGTCTGAGGAGTAGCTGGCTAAAATTTTTCCCATACTGGATGTTGTCCTTTTATTCTATTGGTTATTCTCTTTGCTTTGCAGAAGCATTTTAATGTAATACAATCCGATTTATTGGTTCTTGGTATTATTTCTTGTGCAACAGGGGTTCTGTTCAGGAAGTCTTTGCTTGTACCTATGTCTTGAAGAGTTTTAACAATATTTTTCCAGAAGATTCAGTGTTTCTACTTTTATCTACAGATTTTTGATCCATTTTAATTTGACTTTAGTACAGGATGAAAGTGTGGATCAAGATTCATCCTTCTGGGGCCAGGGATTTAGCTCAGTCTGCCTTGCAAGCTGAAGGACCCAAGTTCAATCCCCGGTACCAAAAAAAAAAAGATTCATCCTTCTGCATGTGGATTACCAATTTTCCCAATACCATTTATTAAAGATGCTCTCTCTGTCTAGCATATATTATTGGCCCTCTGTCAACATTCAAATGGCTGAAGGTGCTTGGGGTTTTTCCTGTATCCTCAAATGTATTCTGCTGGTCAACCTGTCTATTTTTGTGCCAGTACTAGGCTGCTTGTACTATTGCAGCTATGTAGTATATGTTCCCCCATCCCCCACAATGAGGATACACTCAGTTCCTTGCTCTTGCAAGACAGACACAGAGCCACTGAGCTAAATCCCCAGCCCTTTGAGGTTATGTTATGCTCTTATTGCCCAGGATTTCTTTGGCTATTCTGAGTCTCTTCCAATTTCATATAACTTTTGGAATCATTTTATATGAACTTTGTGAAAAACACTAATGGTGTTTTGATTGGAATTGCATTAAATTTATATTCCATTTTTCATAATATGACCATTTTGACTACATTGGTTCTGTCTATCCAAGAACAAGAGGCATCTTATCATTTTCTAATGTCCTCTTCAATTTCTTTTTCAGAGCAATAAAGTTTTCATCACAGAGATCTTCCTCTTACTTGGATAGGTTAATTTCTAGGTATTTAATTTTTTTGAAACTAATGTGAATGGTATTGTTTTTTTTTATTTCTTTGTCTGTGTGTTCATATTGGTATACAGAAATACCATTGGTTTCTGAGTGTTTATTTTGTAGCCTGCCTCTTTGCTAAATTTGTTTATTAGTTTTAAGAGTCTCTGGGTGGAGTTTTTTGAAATCTTCTATGTATAGTATCATATCATTTGCAAATAAGGACAATTTAATTTCCTCCTTTCCTATTTGAATACCTTTTATTTCATTCTCTTGCCTGACTCCTCTGGCTAAAGTTCTGAATACTATATTAAGCAGGAGTAGTGAGACAACTCCCTTGTCTTGTTCCTTGTTTTACAGGAGAGTCTTTCAGTTTTTCCCCATTAGTACTGGCACTGGGTTTTTCATAATTAGCTTTTATCATTATGTGAAATAGAAAGGAAAGGACTAAAGGAGTAGGGGAGGTGGGAAGGGTAAGGGAAAAGAAAAATATGAGAAAAGAAAAAAATGGAAACAAAGCCTCTGTACATAGGGAAGGGTAGAGGGGGTGAAGGGAAGGCAGGAGAATGGGAAAAAATAAGAACCAAGATACATCATGTAAAGGTACAAGATCCCAATGATGTGTACATAAAAGGTACCAATAAACAATAAAATAAAAATAAATAAATAGCTTTTATCAGTTCAGTGTAAGATCTTTGTATACATATTTTCATCAAGGTTTTTATCATGAATTGATGTTGGATTTTGGCAAATGCTTTTTCTGCATCTATTGAGATGAATGTGTGATTTTTCTCCTTACTTTTGCATATATGGTATATTGCACTTACACATGTTGAACCACCTTTTCATCTCTGAGATGACACTCAGTCATGGTACATGATCTTCTTAATAATTTGTTATATTCTGTTTGCAAATATCTTGCTGAGGGTTTTTGCATTCTATGTTCATCAAGGATATTTGTCTGAAGGTTTCTTTTTTGTTAAGTTCTTGTCCAGTTTTGCTATCAGCGTAATGCTAGCTTTATGAAATGAGTTTGCCAGTTTTCCTTCCCTTTCAGTTTCATGGAAGAGTTTGAGGAGTACTGGCACTAATTCTTCACAATGGTATTCTTAAAACCATATGGTTGTGATTCTTTGTTTTGTTTTGTTTTGGTGGGGGTACCGGGGATCAAACACGGGTCCTTGAACTTGCAAAGCAGGCAACGGAACCACTGAGCTAGATCCCCAGCATCTTAAAACCATATGAAGAAAAGATCTCTAATACATAGTGATTTGGACAACGTTACAGGGAGGGGTAGGCATTGGAGACTGTAGGCAACATGCAGCGGGGCCCCTCCCTCCCACTCCCTCCCCTTCCTCGCAACCTTCAGAACATGACTGTACCAGGAAAGATACCAGTTATCCCTACCAGTAAAGCCAGGTTTTGATGGTGTTCATGCCTTCAAGAACATTAATCTTTGTGTGGCAGTGAGTGAAGAGTGGCTCCCCAGAAATCAACTCCACACTGTCCCTCACCTTATAGCTCATCACTTAGAAAACTCAGCCTCTCTCAGTAGGTCACAAAAGCTACTCTGAAGAGTATTGATCATAAAATGATAAGTGGCTATCCTGCAGCAGGTCACCGATACACTCCTTGTTCATGGATAGGGAGCAACTGGACCTCACTAAGAACTGGAGGCAAATCAGGACTGTGATTTCTCTATAATAAGGATGGCTTCTGTCCAGCACATCACACCCATTCTCAGTCTGGTAAAAAGCCCAGTCTTTCAAAGTATCTGTACTGAGTCTTACCCCCAAGATGACCTGAAATAGTCACAATAATAACTTCTCACTAGATAGGAATCCTGCTACATGCTTTGTTGAATTATTGAATTTACATAATGAGTTTTGTCATTACTATTTCACAAATGATAAAACTGAAGGTAAGACAGAAATCAACTCCAGTAAGGGCTGGACATGGATTTTTAAACCCAGAAATTTCAATTCCAGAACCTAGACTCTTAACCATTAAATTGTATCTATAGTGATGTATCATTTCAGTTAACAACAGCCACACACATGACAGTGGGTCCATAAGACTGTGTCACCTAGTAAGGGCCTTTGTATAAGTACACACTATGACATCGGCACAAAAGGGAAATTCTTAATAGTATATTTCTTAGAATATATTCCTATTGTCTAACAAAAGAAACAAAAGATCTCTACACTGAAAACTACAGCACTCTGAAAAAAGAAATCGAAGAGGATATAAAAAAATGGAAAGATATCCCCTGCTCCTGGGTAGGAAGAATCAACATAGTGAAAATGGCCATACTACCAAAACTGCTATATACATTCAATGCAATGCCAATTGAAACTCCAACACTATATTTCACAGAACTAGAAAAAAGAATCCAAAAATTCATTTGGAACCACGAGAGACCTAGAATAGCAAAAGCCATTATAGGCAA
>NW_022900934.1:20093389-20128323 GCF_012274545.1 Fukomys damarensis
AAAAAAAAAGAATATATTCCTATTGTTAAGCTATGTACATCTATAATTGTATATCAGTTTCTTATTGAGATGTGGATGCCATAAAATATACTTTTATTAAATTGTATAAATAATAGATATGGTTATAAGGGTTATCTATGGGTAATGGAAATTCACAACATTTTTTATTTTCAGTTTTGTGCTTTTTATGGTTAAATTTTTACTTCAGAAGTGTTATGTTAAAGTTAATTAAATTTGTCTTTGGAATTATGAAATGCTTCAAATGTGTATAGAAGTACAAGGAATAGTATGACAAAGCTGCATACCCACCACTCAGATTTAGCAAATACTATTTTGTCATATTGGCTTTAAAGATTAAGAAATAGGGCCAGGGATTTAGCTCAGCGGTTTGGTGGCCTGCCTTGCAAGCACAAGGACCCAAGTTCAATCCCCAGTACCCAAAAAAAAAAAGTTCAAAGATTAAGAAATAAACATCCCATATCCATTTATCCATCAACAGACACATTAGCTGTTTCCATAACTTGCCTATTATAAATAATGCTGCAATGAACATTGGAGAGCAGCTAACCCTTTGACATACTGATTTTATTTCTTCTGTATATCCACCCAGAAGTAGGATTGCTGGGTCAGATGGATGAACTCAGAAGACATTATGCTTAGTGAAATAAGCCAGAAACAGAAAGACAAATACCACACGATCTCAATTTATATGTGAAATCTAAAACAGTCAAACATAAAATCAGAAGAGTGGTTATCAAGGTAGAGAGGGAGAAGAAATGGAAAGATGTTGGCCAAAACATACAAACTTTCAGTCATTAGATGAATAAATTCTGCAGACTCAATGTACAACGTTGGGGATTATAGATAATAATGTTGTATTATTGCTTCAAATTGGCTAAAAGAATAGACCTTAAATATTCTCATTACCAAAAAAGTGATGATAGATATGATAATTGTAATATCCATTTCACAATGCATACATATACTGAAACACATTAAATAAACCATATACATATATATAAATATTTATCTGTCCAGAATATATCAAGAAAGCTGTGGGAAGAATAAAATATGCCAGATTTGTAAAAGAAAATTAGAAATTAGAAACTACCAATTCCATCACCATACTTTTTTCTCCCTTTATGCCTTCAGAGCTGCCAGTACCCTAAAGTTGGTGCGTTGTCTCCTCATCCCTGCTGTTTATACCTTTACTGTGTGTGTGAGTAAAACACACATACCATGTACTGTATTTATTTTCTATAGGTAATATGTGGTAACCCTTCCTCCCACAGGTGTGCCAGTAGCTCGCATCCATTCTTCCAAGTTACTTACTGCATCTCAGTAAACATTTTAGCAACTTTGTATGGCTCGGGATTATAGATATCTCCTAGCCTCATTAAACATAGACTTTGTTTCAATTTATTGTCTTTGTTTTAGGCTGCTTTCAAAAGGACAAATGGAGTATAAGAATATCTTTATTTCTCCTCTCTGATGGCTCTTCTGCATCTGTTTTAATAAGCATGTGGTTTTTCTTTTTTGGTCAGGTAATATGTGACTGTTTGAACCATCCCTGAATTCCTAGGATCAATCATACACGATGATGCCTTTATTGTTGTTGCTGCTGCTGTTTGCACGTTGTTGGATGCCCTGTTAATATTTCATTTAACTCTTTCTCACTTATATTCATGAGTAAGAATGGGCTAATTCTTCAGTTGTCCTGTCCTTGCCCATTGTGATATTAAGGTTAATTAACATCATTTAATGTTGGAGAATTATCCATTATTCCTTTTGTGCGGTGTTGTGCTGTGCTGTATGTTTGTTTGTTTGTGCTGTTAATTGAGCTCAGGATGCTATGAGTCCTCTAACACTGAGCTGTACCCCTAACCAATCCACTTTTTCATCCGCTCTGAAATATCTGTTCAAAGAGATGTCCATAAAACCACCTAATGCTTTGTGAGATTTTCTTTACTACCGGTAGTTTATTTACTAGACATGAGTTTATTCATCCTTTTAATTTATTTTGGAGATAATTTTAATGATCTATAATTTTTGGAAAATAGTGCATTCTCTATATATTTTCAAATTGACCTCTTTCAGGGCCAGGGATTTAGCTCAGTGGTGCCACCACCTACCTTGAAAGTGCCACGTCCCTAGTTTGATCCCAAGTACCCAAACAAAAGCCTTTATTAAAAAAATTGACATATCTTTCTTTTCTTTTTTTTTCTCTCATTGAGTTTATTGGTACATTTTAGGTATACAGTACAGTTACATTCATCATTGGGATCTTGTACCTTTACCCGATAGGTCTTGGTTCTCATTTTTTCCCCTTGTCCTGCCTTCCCTTCACCCCCTCCTCCCCTTCCCATTTACAAATACTTTATTTCCATTTTTTTCATTTTCTCCTATTTTTTTCTTTTCCCTTATTACCTTTCCCCTACCCTTCCCACTTTCCCTACACCTTTAGCCCTTTTCTTCCTATTCACATTGTCGGTTATATCATTAGGATCTTATGTGCTATTATAGTTTTTCACATCAGAGAAACTATTTGGTATTTACACATGTGTGACTTATTTATTCCACTTAGGAGAGTGAGAAATTAGATTCATTCATAGGAAAATGGAGACATACCTTTCTTATTATTTTCTTGTTTATAATCTTTTTTTTTCAGTTGTAGCTCTATGCTTATTTCACATTCAACACTTTTAATTTTACCTCGTTTTTCCCTTGCCCAATGACTATCCATATTGCTAGTCTGTAAAAACAGAGAAATAAAACATTCTGCTAACCTACCATGGCTTTACTAAAACAGTTAAATAAATACAATTATTTTCTCATAAATAAAAATAGCAGGAGAAGTTACTTCTGCTTCTACAACAAGGTTGTTCTCCCCTACACTTGGGGATCATGCCGGAGCCTCCACAGAGAAATGACTTTTTCAGAAGCAGCGCATCCTACATGTTACTCTGTCTCCTTCTACCCCCTTGGAATAAAAGGCACACATGTTCGAGTGTGTCCCCTTCCTAGGTGGGTGACCTCCAGCAAAGATAGGAAGGAAAGAGACTCGTCTCAAAGGGTATTGTGATGGCTACATGCAAGCACTAAGCTAAAGAGTCAGGATGGACAAGTAAGTGACAATGTGAGAATGGGGAGACCCCACTTTGAATCCCTGTTCTATCATCTGCCACCTTTGGCCCTGAGCTTCCCTGGGCTTGTAAAGAATGAGACACAAGTGTGTTACATGCTACAAGGGAATTAAACTGTGTTTATGTTTAGCATAGTCCTTTACAGAAAGAGCAAATATCCAAGATTTGCTGTTATTACTATTACAATTATTATCAGCCTCATTTAGGTGAAGGCTTCAGCCCAGGGCCAACCTGAGAGCTGATTCCCCTTCTATTCTTATTTCTCTTAGATCAAGCTAAGCATAATGAGGACAGGGCAATCTTGGCAGGTAGAGGAAAGCATAAGTCTGATTGTAGGAGATAGCACAGTTTACCCTAAGAGCCACTCCCAACAATAAAAATGTGGGTTTGAAAATACAGAATCTCATAACTAGTGATTCTCAGGCATTATGTCAAAACTCTCAAGAGTGAATTATACCCATGACTAGTAAAATTATAGTCTGTGTCTGCTCATATAACATGGTGGTGTTTAAATTGGGCTCCCTGATGTTCTAGAGACTCCACAAGGCAATCTTCTCCTTTTCCCTACCATACACTAAAGGTAAACAGAACACCCTGCCTCCACCACCTGAAATCACACAAAATACTGGACAGTGGGTGTTAATATAAAGCTTCACTTAAAGAAAAGCTCCGCAACTTGAAGTACATCCAGAGCTCTGAGATGACAGTGTTACTCAGGACCCTTGAGTTAGTTTTTCCATTGGTGGACACAACACCTGGCACATCTTAAAGGAGGAAACATTTAATTTAGCTCAAGATTTGGAGGAATTTAGTCCATAGTCAACTGGCTCCAAGGCAGGAACATCATGGCACAAGGGCAGGGTGGAGCAAAGCTGCTTTAGTTCATGAAGGAGAGAAATAGAGCAGGAAGACAGCACCAGAAGAGGGGAAGCAAGGGACTATATATATACATATATATATATATAGTCTCAGAGTCACACCCTCATGGCCCACCTACATACAATGAGGTGTGTGCTTTACTCAGCTGCTAGGTGTTCCCTAATACACTGAAGCTGACATACCAGGACTAGTGCTCACACCCCGCAAACTACCTCTTGACTCCTCTGTCTAGGAGTCTGGGTCTCGGTGTAAAGCAGCAGTGATGACAACCAATGGACAGCACTGCATAAACTATAGAATCCTGCAAGTGTGTTTAGAGTTATTTCTCACACACGTAGACACATGCACACACGCACAGAGGAGCACTTCTGGCTCCTCTTAGCTCAACAACTGGAGATGTGCTTGGGCTGTCTAGAGAGAGCATAGCAAAGTGAGGAGATAGAGAATAAGAGAACAAGCAGGTGATTGTCCAGGGAAGCCCAAAGAGGAGCTGCAAAGATGTGGAAGGAGTAGGAAGAAGAAAGCAAAGAACAAAAGAGAACCACGCTACAGAGGCAGATGTTGAAATGCCAGAGCTGAACAGTTCACGGTGTTCTAGGGTTTGCTGTCCTTCCCCCAGTCGGAGGCTGTGTAGAAATGGTAGAAAGGAGCTCTACAGAAAGCTGCCATATGAATTCCCATAATCAATTCAGCTCCTGAGCAGGGCAGGTGGGTGGCAATTGTTCGTGATTATGCAGGGCAACAATACTACTTCTCATCCATGCAAGAAATTAGTCCACCAGACTACTAGGACAAGGTAGACAAGTCGGTTTCATCTCATGGACAAACTCAACTGATGGGTGGTGGCTGCCCAGGGCACTGTGTTACTGACCGGCTCCATGACCAAATAGTGATGTGTGCTGTGGATCAAAGATACAGAGGGTGGCGTCCATGCCACATATTTAACACCCTATACTCAATAGAATTATATCTCATTTCCCTTCTCCCAGGTGTCGCAAACAAAGAGGCTGTATTCTGACATGGCTAACATTTCTCAGTCTTCATTGTGCCAAATGCTATGGCAAATGTTTCTGTTGAATTAGTTCAATAAATCCTCCAAAATATGCCAGGTATATTGTGGTCATGCTTGTTTTTTAAAGCCCTTATCTTCTAGGGATGCATCTAAAGTGCTACCAGATGAAATGTAATGTTTCTGGATCTGAGATTTTCCTCCCAACAATCCAGTAGTTCCAGCACAAAATAGCTGGAACAAGGGTAGCCCTGAGTTGGTAACTGTTGAAGGGAGATTATTGAAACATGGAAGTTCATACACTGACTTTTTATATGTTTTGTATGCATTTGAAGTTTTCCATTTAAAAAATTTTTAAACACTGTTGGGTATTTATTACTATTAGCCCCATGTATGTATATGAAAACCTAACCTCAAAAAAAGTAAATTACACCCCAAATATCTTAAAAGCAGGGTAGGGTAGACACCGAACACTTTCCATTTTTAACTCATTGCCCATCCGTGGGGGATACAGTCAAGAGATGGACTGCAGGGGTCAAAAACTTCAGTCTTTGTCTCAGCTGCAGAGGGTCACTTCTCTTGAAATGTCTTTTTGAAAGAAGCCAGTGACTAAGCAAAGCAAGGTCGTAAAGCCTCAGCCATTGTGGGCGCAGGAGAACTTGGGTAATAATCAGATCAATAGACATTGCACATAATAATGATCAGCAGTCACTCCAGAGCAGACCAAATTGGACTTGCAATTTGACTTTTCCTTCTGCCCCAGCCATCGTCTCTCCTGCCTTTCACTGGTGTTGATCCCAACCAACCATCTTGCACCCAGTTTTGCATCTCAGCATCTCCTTCTGGGGATCCCAGTCCGACACATAGGGAAGCTGATACTTGAACCTCAGTCTGAATGCAGAGCATGAGCAAGTGAACCAGGAAGCAGGTGGGTAAGAGAGAGCAGATGTTTCCAGTATTCCAGCCTCTCAACTGTAGTATTTGGTATCCTGTCTGTTTCCCCCATCACAGTACTAGGGAGACACACAGATCAGGAGCTTACAAATATTGACAGAAAATATAAGACAGGTCCTGAGCCCAGAGCCCTCTAAGCAGCAGGAAAGCATCACTGTTAAGTTCAGAGAAGATCTTTCCTGGCATCAGCTCCCTGCAGGCGCAGCTGGATGCAGCTGTAAGAGGACTTTGAAGGTAACAGCTCATGCCCTGACCCACGAAGCCTCCCAGCAGCCCGACCTTAGAGGCCAGGGCTGCTCCCCGGCACCTCTACGTAGAAGCAACACTGCTCTGAAAGATGCCAGAGCCAGCAGGTGGCTCTGAAAATGCCCCATGTAATTAGAAATCTCATTTCCATTCCTGGTCTCTGGTTTGCATGGCAAAAACAGCCATTTTTCTGGAATGAATTATTCCCTCCCTGCAGATGTCTTCAAAGGCATATAATCCAAAACGGGCACATAGAGATGCAGCCTCCCAGGGCCGCCCCTGTACACAGGAAGTCACTCTTTCGCAGGCACAGATGGGATTTTGAAATTTACAAAGTGCTGATGTGGCAGAAAATGCCAGCATGCGGGCAAGAGTCAGTGTCTCTGGTGCCAGGACCAGGGGAGCTCAGAGTACCTTTGTCTTCACATTCATTCAGTCTGTAGTCATCCTGTTTGTCTGTGCTGGTCCAACCATTAGCCCTGAATGTTGTGTGTCCAGCAAAACCCTTAGTCCCAGTCAAACTGGACAGTGATCTGCCTACCTTCACTTGCAGTTTGCTGGAGACTTGAAAGAGATTAAGGCCACTCAACTCCAATGCTTAACTAACAAGATAGCCCTTCTTTGTAAGTTCAATTGAGAAATTATATATATTTTTTTATATATATATATATATATATTATGTAAAGTACCTATAATGTAGATATTTGCTCTGTAACTAATCATTCATATGCCCACTTCCTTCTAACAAATGTACATTAAGTTCCCACTGTTTGTGATGGCCAAATAATAACACACATTAAGAATTCCCCACTCCATTGTAGGATTTTTTTTCCCTACAGGGAATACAGAAGGCTTCATGACAGATGCTAGGTAAGTCTGTAAATGTACTATAATTACTGAAAAATTCAGGGTTGAGGATACCTAATCTGAAGAAGTTTAAGAATCCCTGGATAAAGAAACAAATTTATGAGCAGATAGTAGTTTTATCGCTGTGTTCTGTGGACTGTGAATAATAAAATTTTCTTGCCTCTTGATTCTCAAAGTGTGGTCATGAGCTAGTAGCATGAGCATCACACAGGAGCTTGTTAGAAATGCAGCTTCTCTGGCCCCCACCTCAGACCAAGTAAATCAGTATCTTCTTTTTTAGCATGATCTCCAGGAGATTAGCTGCACCTGAAAATTTGAGCAGTAACAGCTGTCACATAAGTAACACATGCCCTCCCCGCAGTGAGCCACCTTTCTAGTGGAAGTGATGCTGCACCAGCTTCAGGTTTTCCCAGGCATGTTCTGCTTTTTTACTCTTAGAGACCTGGGCCAAGGGAAAGGAGGGGAAGAAAGAGTTGGCAGATGTTCCAGCATCCCAACAGAGCCAGCCGTAACCATCCACCTGTTGAATATAGCCACATAAGTGACCATCAAGAACTTCCCAGTCAAGTCCAGCCAGATTGCAGAGTTGTCAGGAAAAAGTACAGTAGGTAACAGAAGCATAAACTATCACACAAAAAAAGTACCCCAGAGCTTAATGGCTTCAAGTAAGCACCATGCAGATTCACAGTCCCCTCCATCATCTCTCCAGAGGGTAGCTGACTTCATACATTGAAGCTCGGTGCTTCCAAGAGTTCAAAAGTAGAAGTTACCAGCATTTCTTAAGCCTTTCATGCAACATCACATCTACTGTGTTTCACTGATTAAAGCAAGTCAGAGCCCAGTCCCAAACGGAGGGAAGGACATAAATAGCAGGAGGCACAGTTCATTGAAGATTGTCCATGTGACAGGCTATCAGACTTAGCTGCATGATGTAACACTCTTAAACTTAGCTGAGACTGGATTCATCGAAGAGCTTTACAAAGAGCTGGTCTCCAACCTCCATCCCCAGTGATTGATTTAATCAGTTAGGGTACAATCTGAGCATTGGATGATGTTAAGTTCCCTAGTAATTCTAATATGCATCTCGCCCTAGACCTGCATCTGAGCACTGTCAAGTGGCTACCCTCTGAAATGGTCCCTGATGAACCCTATCTCCTAGAATTCATGCTCCTGTGTAATTTCTTTCCTTTGGGTATGGGCAAGACCTAGCAGCTTGCCTCTAACAAACAGAACTGAGCAACAATGAGATGTCAGTGTTATAATTAGGTTACAGAGGACCGACTTGCATCTTGCTGTCCCCCCATCCCTTCCTTCCGGCATATTCTTGTGTCCTTGCTCCAATGATGTCATGTGGCCCTCAGAGAGGCCCACCAGGAACTGGAATTGAAACCTGCCATTAACCACATCAGGAAGCTTAAAAGCAGACGCTTTCTCCAATTGAGCCTTCAGCTGAGACCCCAGGCCCCAGCATTACCTTGACCACAGCCTTGTGAATGGCTGTGAAGCAGAGAGCCCTGCTAAGCTAAGCCCAACTTTCTGACCCATGGAAACTGCAGTACATATAATAAATGTGTGTTGTTTTAAACTACAAAGTTTGGGGATAATTTGGAAAGTAGCAACCGATACCTAACCAAGGATCTGATAATCTTTTTAATTGCTCTCCATGTGGTTTTTACATACACTACAGGTTCAGAACTCCTGAAATACATGATACAAAGTGTTCTAATAGAAGACCCAATGTCTGGAACATTCAAGGAAGACTTTCAAGAACAGATTACACTAAGTTTTGAGGGATGAATAAAAGATCTCCAGGTGAAAAAGGAGTAAGGTAGTTCCAGGAAGTTGGAAAAGCATTTTCCCTCAGCCTGGACTACTCTCTTCTCTACCCCTACATTAAGTTTATTGGTACATGTTAAGTATACAATATGCAACACTCAATATTTGAAATTTGTATCTTTACATAATCCATCTTGGTTCTTATTTTTCCCCCCATTCGTCTGCCCTCCTTTCAACCCCTCCAAACCTCCCTATTTGCAAAGACTTTTTTTCCATTTTTTTTCCCTTTTCTCATATTTATTCCTTTTCCTTCTTTCCTTTCCCCTACCCCTCCAACTTCCCCTTCCCCTTTGGACCTTTTCTTCCAATTACACGTTATCTATTATACATTTTGATCCTCATTTACACTCGCAGTTTCTCATACCAGAGAAACTATTCGGTATCTACACATGTGTGTCCTATTTATTTCACTTGAGAGTATGACCTTAATGTGTAACCATTCAGCTATAAATGTCTCTAGTTTCTTGTTCTTTATGACTAAGTAGTACTCTACTTTATTTTTTAAAAACCCACATCTTCTTTATCCTATCACCAGTTGATGGACATTTGGGCTGTTTCCAAGATTTAGCTATCACATACTGTGCCGCTACGAACATGGGTGCACATATATTGCTGTGGTGGATGCTTTTAATTCTTTGGGGAAGATACCCAGCAGGGGAATAGCTCGATCAAATGGGGCCTCTAATCCTAGTCCTTTGATGTGTCTCCATACTGATTTCCACAGTGGTTGCAACAGTCTACACTCCCACCAACAGCGGAGAAGGCAGATAATCCACATCTAGGTCAGGTTTCTTCCCCTACCCTTCCTGCTTCCCTTCACTTCATCCTGGAGAACCTCACCAGGTCATCTACACAAGCGTGATTATGCCAGGCTCTGCTTACAGGGAGCTCTATCCAAAATAGCAAAATGTACAAGATGCTGTCATCACAACTTCCTAGGGAAAGACCTGTCTCCAGGGAAGAAAGAACCACACTTCTCAGCACTTAAACCTCTGATCATTTTAACACGGTTCACCAGGCTTTTCCTGATACCTACAGTGTGCCAAGTTTAGTGCCAGAAGCTTTAGCACATGCTGTCTTAATTAATCCTCCAAACAAAATTAGACAAGTGCTTTGGTTCTTTATTGCTGCAAAATCAATTACCAAAAACTTGGGGTCTTAAAACCACATAAATGTGCAATCTCAGTTTATTGGCCAGGAGTCCAGCAAGGTAACTGAGGGTAAAGCTTTATAGCAGGGTAAAGCTGAGGATCCTCACCCAAGCCTATCCAAGTTGTTGGCAGGATTGTTCTCTTGCCTTCAGGTATTTTCTGACTGATGTCCTGTTTTCCTTCTGGCTGTCAAGTGTGGGTCACTTTCAGTTCCTAAGTTCCTTCAGGGTCTAACAATGTGATCACCTTCATAAACACTTTACAGTACAATTTGTCACTTCTGAGCCAGCAGGAGAGTATCAACTACTTATCATTTCTAAGGGCTCACTTGATCAGAGCAAGTCCACCCAGAATGATCTTTTGTATTAAAATCAAACATTAGAAACCATACTTTCATCTATAAAATTTCTTTACTGTATAATATGATTATGGAAATTACATCCCATATATATATCCATAGATCCTGCCCACATTCATAGGGAGGGAATTATACACAGCATATCTACCAGGGGATGGAAATCTTGGATTCCATCTTATAATTCTTCAGTATGGTTATTAACCTTTCACAGGCAAAAATGTAATCCTCAGAGCAGTTATTGTTTGCTTTGGATCACACAGCATTTAAGTAGGGAACTAATTTGATCCTTGGTCTCAGATCCTTTGTAAATAGGGGAGGTTGGAGGGAATGAGGGAGGGCAGGGTTATGGGGAAAAATAAGAACCAAGAAACATCATGTAAGTACAAGATCCCAATGATGAATGTAACTGTCTGTATACCTAAAAAGTACCAATAAACTTAAAAAAAAAAAAAAAAGAAAATATGCTGGCTGAAATAGCCTCTTTAGCCAACAATTCGCGAGACGTGTTCTAGACTATGTTTTCCCATAATGACTTTACTAAAAGGACCTTAAGGCAAAGAAAAGGCAGAAACAAGAATCTGGTCTATTTTAGGACCGCCCAATGAAGCTTACAGTCAGAATCTTCAACTTTCCCATTTCCTGCTAAATAGATCAGAGAGATGAAAAGTGAACTATATATTTTATATGAATATATATTATATGTATGTGTGTAATATATATATATATATGTATGTATGTATGTATGTATGTATGTATCAAGGGCTTGAAAACATTTTTTCTGCAAAGGGTCAGATAGTAAATCAGTTAGTAAATATTTTAGACTTTGTAAGCTACTCTGTGTCTGTCACACTTACACCACATGGCTGTTATAACACTAAAGCAGCCATAGATAACAGGTAAGGATGAGCATGTTGGCATCCCAATAAAACTTTATTTGCAAAGAAAGACAGTGGACCAGATTTGATCCATTAGGCCCAGCTACCTGACCTTTGGTGTACGGGAGACCTGACTTAAATGGCTGACTCTTCCTCTTACCATCTGTGTGACCCAGAGCAATTTCCTTAGCTTTATGATCCTCTTCCCCCTTGCTTCTGAAATAGAAATGACATGTGGCAGATAGAGCTGGGGAGTGCAGCTGGTGCAGATAACTTTGGGGAAGCTACCCATGACCGAGTTGTCTTTTACCTTTCCCAATCTCCCTTGCAGTCCAGTTAAGCCTGAGTTCTGGTCAATGGGATGTGAAAGCAATAAAGACCCCTCCAAGCTTGGCTTTAAAGAGCATCATATGAACGTCTCATGTCCTCCCTTGCTCTACTGGAGTGACCCGGAGAGCCATGTGTTCTTAATGGTGGAGGAGATACCCCCACATACACGCCACCAGAATAAGGAAAAGTGAGAAATAGTTTTACCATGTGAAGCTACTAGGATTTTAGAGTTTGTATGTTGGGACAGCTAAAGCAATTCTCATAACACAAATACGTATATCCAGGGGTCACTGTGAAGGTGAAAGGGTTCAAGCCCAAGACTTGATACAAAAAGACCTTCTATTTATACTAGCTCTTATGATTAATTGATTATAAAGTGTATCACAAGTAATTTGTGGGCTCTTTTAAAAAGAAAACTCTAGAAAAGTCACTAGAAATAACTCAACTGATTTTTCCAAACTGTATCATCCTACTGTTTTTTTAAAAAAAGGAGTTAAAATAACATTTTGAGGCCAGGGATTTAGCTCAGTGGCACCACCTCTGCCTCAAAAGCACAAGGTCCTGAGTTTGATCCCTCCTATAAAAGAAAAGGAAATATAAAATAACATTTTGATAAGGAAAATGCTGATTCCATATTTTTTACCTCAAAAAAGACATTACTCATTGGCTCTCTTTAAGAGAAGAATGGAAGACAGAAAAATACCCTCTAATTTTTGCATCCTATTCATCATTTCCTTTACTTAGCACAAGTTTCCTGAGCAGGTCCACTCAGTGGGTGCCTTGGGCTGGCTGCTAATTCAGCCATGGTTCATCTCCCCAGTAGTCAGAGCAGGTTTCTCAGAGGGTTCTGCCCTGTGTAATCAGTCATGGAGCAGCAAGTTCCATATGCAGGAGTGGGGTCTCTGTAATGGTTTAAACCAAGGAGGTCTCCCCAAAGCCTCATGCACAGATGAGGTTTGTGGAAGATGGTTGAATCATAGGGGAGATATAGCTGATTGGCTTTAGTACAAGGGATCTGTGGAGAAGAACTGGTCACTGGGAGCAAACGTCTCCCTTCCCAGCTTCCCACTTCTCCCTCTGCTTTATGGCTGCTGTGACATGAGAGCAGCTTTTCTCTGCTCAGCCCTCCACCAAGCTATCTCTGTGTTTAATCCTGCTGCCCAGGGACTGAAACTTCTGAAACAAAATAAACATATCTTTCCTTGAACTGTGGGTGTTGGGTATTGTGTCCCAGCAACCAGAAGCTGGCTAAGACAATCTCAGTCTATCCCTGAACCCACAGACCCCCAGATCCTGACCCAGGTGAGGACAGAGCCTGACTGCAGATATCAGTGCAGCCTCCACCACAGAAAAGAAAAAAAAAAAAAACAATTTGCCAGCACCTTGATGTTTCAAACTCAAAGTAGTGTAAAGAAAAATAAAATTCCATCTTCAAAGGAGAGTTGGTGTATTTGTGGGCCAAAGACAGATTCTGAGAAAGGAACTTTGAAGAGGGAAAATGGGGAAGGCTTAATAAAGAAAATAGTAAGAGGTGTCTATGGTTCTGAAAACTGTCAACAAAGAAGAGGAATCTTTGCTCCTGAAGAAGAGAAATGTGACTAGGGACAATAATTCCACCATGCATGCATATATCAAAACATCATGTAAGATACACAATTATTATGTCGATAAAAATAAATAAAGTATACAAGGAATGAGCTAATGGGTCAGCTTATAGCTTATGCAGATAAGCTATGAAATGAGATCTGCTCAAACTAGACCTAAGTCCAGCTCAAGACTCTCAAGACTTATCACAACCTCCCTCCAAATTGCAAACCTTTCCAGAATGGCCTGGCTTCACATTCTCGTACCCTCCTTTTACTCCAACTTCACACAAGCCTGAGGATTCGGTGCCTATTACCTACTGTTAACCATCCACCAGTTGCTTAGGAAACCATCAAACTGAGAGGCTAAATGTGTTTCCCTGTCCACACAGCCATTATATGGCAGAATTAGGGTTGTGTCCACACAAATAATCTCGACTTTTAAATGACCTGCTTAACTACTCGGTTCTAAAGTCTCATGACATTGGCCAAAGGTCATCATATTGGAGGCCCTGTCCTACACACTTAGTGAACCTCATTTTAATTTTCACAACCCCATAAGGTTCATACTGTTATCATGGCCATTTTATAATGAAAAAAAAGCCTAGGAAAGGACAGTGGCTTCCCCCAAAATTATAGGCTAGAAAAGAGGTGGTTCCAACCTTCAAGTCCCAGTCTCACACTCTGAAGAAGACTCCAGGTCTGAAGACTTCGAAGTATGTGCTGTGAAGCAGGGTTGGCCACTGACCTTGCCGAGGCTCTCTAGCCAGGATCTTTACCTTTTTCTCTGGCCATCAGAGCCTGGGGCCTGAGCTCTGAGCACAATGTGACTAGAAGATCAGGTTTGCAGAGATTTAGTGATTCTAGTTGAGTATGACCTTCTGCATGTGCCAATTGACTTTACAGCATAGAAAGGACAGGCTGTAAATCAGGAAGCAGAAGCTTCCATCATGAATCATCCATTTCCTCAACCTCATCAAGACTGAGGTGCATAATTCTGGGTAAGCTGAAGCAGGCTCTGTCCCTTAGATTTCCGATTAAATAAGACCTAGCTTTTCTTTCCTTTCAGTGGTGAGGCTGTGCATTAATATGCTACTGAGTAGCCTAGGAGGTGTTTACAGGAATCTCCTTGGTGCCTGTGTAACCCATAATCCTGTACCTTCCTGTCTCATTTAGAATGGAGTAGGCTGGCCAAGAATCTAGCAGATGGGTCTAGGCAGGAATGGGAAGTGCTTAAGTGAAGCAGCCGAAGACTCAGTGTGGCCATGTCAGCAACATCTGCAAGGATGGGGATGTGAGGATACTGAGAAAATTCCTCTAATCATCACCATTAGTTCTATTATTCAACCCACCATCACTTAAGAATCCCTGGCTACAATTACACTCCCAAGAGATAATCCTGCCATATCCTGCAAAGCATTTTCAGACCATGTTTTCTCAGTAGCATTGGTTGGATATCAAGGCACATTCTCATCGAGGAGGGGCAAATTGTCTTGGACTAAGCATGGTCCTTTTGTGCCAGCCCCACCTCTAGGGCATTCCCCATGATGCATTCTTGGGCAGTTCACACCTCAGAGTCAATTTGATCATGAGTAAAGCAGAGTTGTAAGAATGCCAACGTTTTGGCTTATTCTAGTTATTGTTGCCATTGTCTTTGCCTCTCGCCATGAAAAAGTGGAATTATCACAGTCCTTCCTTCCTTTCCTAATTTTTACTAATCCCTGTGGGGTCCTTGACCTTTATAAAGATAAGAAATATGAAAGATTTTTTGGTAAGGGAAAGACAAAGACAGTGAATCTTCTAGTATAATAGCTATAATCACTATAATAAAGAAAGGGGTTTATTCATGTTATAGCTGTCTCATTCTAAGACTAGATCTAATGGGGGCCTTTTCCTTTATAACAACAGAATCTAAAAGACCAAAGCCTACACCCCTGCCCATTAACATGAAATGAATCCGATTTAGAGTTTAGAGGGAAAGACAAGGGAAGAGATGAAGGTTACCCCAGGGAAGGAGAGAAAAGGGGGAAGAAAAGAGAAGAAACACTCTCCCATCCAGGTAGACTCAGCCTTCATAAAATACTTAGCTGGAAATGCATATAGTTGCTCTGTACCATGCTCTGAGTTCTAAGTAGTGGTCAGCGCAATAGTTCAAAATAGGAGTTTCTTCTAGCTGTGAATCATACCTTCCCAACATTCCTTCCAACTTTAATGTAGTCATTAATAATACTACAGAGGGTATAATAATACCCTACAGAGGGTATAAAATCCCTTAATTATCCTATAACCCTCTTAGCTTTGAAAGTATTATTGTAATCCAACTGTTTGATCCAAAGGGCAGCTAGATCTTTCTGTTGTCGTCTCTATCTTTGTTGAACATAAATGGCCCAGCAGTACCATTAGAAGGATCCTCTAATCTAGGCGAGGAAGGTCAGAAAACTCTTCCAGGAGAGGGTGTGGTGTGAGCTGAGTCCTAGAGGACAAATAGGTGTTGATCAAGCAAAACGAGAGAACAGCATGTACAAAGGCCCTGTGACCAGAGCTGTTGAACAGTTCCATTAAATCGATGTGGGTAGAGAGCAGAGGATGAGGGAAAAATGGATAAATGCAAGGCTAGAACAGTATCGGGTGGCCAAGTTATAAAAGTTCTTTCAAAAATCCTTAATTAAGGAACAAATACATTATCCATAAAACACCAGGTGGCCATTGAAGGGTTATAAGTAAGGAGGTGATCAGATTAAATTTGTATTTAAGAAATTTTGCTCTACCTATTCAGTGGCTTAAGAGGAAGCAAAAGTGGTAGTTGAGAGATGAAAGGAAATTATTGGCTTCACCCAGGTGATTAGGATGGCAGAGAAGCCTTAGGTGACAGTATCAGAAAGACAGCGAAGACCAGGATGTTAAGAGAGAATGTGTAGGTCTGTGCAGGATCAGATGCTTTTCAGTGTCTGCATATGACTTGGGCACAGGATGAACACTGGTGTCGTTCCACAATGTGTGTACCCTCAGCACCATAGGTAGAGGTGTAGGTCCAAGGGAGGAGGACTGTGTTTTCATTTTAGGGCACACCGTGTTGGCAATGACTGGAAGGTAACAAATTTACACACTCAGAAGGCATTTAGAGATATAGATGTTGAGCTCAGGAGGCTTGAGCAATATAAACAAGTAATCTGAAATCATCATCTTTAACATCAACTGGAAAAAGATGTAGGTAGGATGAGTGCTGTGTTCTGAAAAGCTTTTAACAATTTACCTGTAGATATCCGTGTCTATTTGTAAAAATTAAGTCTTTCTAATAAGACTAGAAATCTTGTCCAGCAAAGTGACTGGTTGTACAATATAAGAAGTAACTTCTTTACACCAAGTCACTATCTAGTAGGCCAGTGTCCAGGACTGTCGGTGAGTCCTAGGTCACTGTGGTTGACTTTCCCCTATCCAAAACTTTTCATTAGGGATTTGAATGAAAATGTGGATGGTAGATGTGAAGCCAAGAGGAAGTGAATGATTTAGGATGCAAGAGATGATGACACATAGGCATGAGGGACCACACTGAAAAAGGAACATTTGATGGAGATATTTGCAAAATCCTGCAATAGGATCCCAGAATTATGCAGAAACACAGGCTGGGGAGACACTACATGGCAGCAATTTTTACTGAAGTAAAAATGAGTATGTAAGACATGTGGAGCTTGGCCTGAGTATAGGTTCAATCTCATCTACTATCATGATCTTGTGGCCAGAAGACAGCATTCACAATACAGATATTACCAATATTAATAGAAATATGAAATTCAAAAGACAAGCTCTGTTCTCATATCTGCGTCTGGCTGAGAAACCCCAACTCTGTGTCAGCTGTGGACATCAGTCTCAAAACAGAGAGCATTCTTGGTGGTAAAAAATTCACCAAGGAACTGGAAGCATTGAGGCTAGAAAATGCAAGGCAGAAGGTAGAGGTAATGAAGGTATCCTAAAAATCAAAGAACAGCCCTATAAGCGAAGTTATAAAATCCATGCATGGGACAGAAAAGTGAATGTCTTTCAGCCTCCAAGGCCTCTAACAGGACTGTATGGTTTTGGAGGGAGAAACCTTCAGTCTCCGCAAAGTCCAGGTAAATTGATGGATATAAAAAGATAATTACGAAACTGAGGAAGCAATCATCTCTGAGGCACTATTCAATCAGCAATTTTAAAATCTAGGCAATATGGCAATATGCACTGCAAATTTCCAGGATGGGGTGCAGATGAAACATGCCATGCCCCCCCCCACATTTATTGCATTGCATTTCCTGTTTAGTACTGAATGGAACTACAGTGCCAGCAACTGCAGCTTTGGAAGACACTGTTAGAAAAAAAAAAAAAGAACAGCATTATCCATAATTTGGACCCTGGAATAGAACTACATGGTTTGAATTCTGACTATTACAGGCACACACTATTAAAGGCCTCAGCCCTCCTTCTGGGAGCCTTAGCTTTCTTACATAGAAGAGAATAATAGCAATTCCCACTTCAAATTGTTGCCACATTAAATAAGATAAGGTAAATTGAGTGCTAAGCCTAGTGACCAATGTCATTTGGGTCTCAGTAAATGACTGATATTATAGTAGTAGTAGTATTTTTCTTTGTTCCATCCTTGTCAAGAGATAGTCTGTTTCCCTTTTGTTTTGTTTGTCTGTTGATTGATTCCCTACACAGGCCTCGAGGGAAGATCTGGTAGTTCAGGGTATCTTTGATGAGCATATCAGACAGAGTCTAAACAAGAGCAGAAATCACTGAGCATTTAAAACCAAGGTACTTTGATGTCAGGAATCTGTCATAGTGGTGATGGAAGAACTGAGAAGCCAAAGGGGGGCCAGTGACTCAGCCTGGAGATAAGTAACAGCAGATCACCACTACCCACCAGCCAGAGATCAGAAGAAGGGGTGGGATTGCCAGAGCACGATTACCCACTGGAAGCTAGGACCAAGGTTCCTAGCAGGGTTCGGATCTATGGACAGGCCCAGTTGCTCTTAGAAACATCATGTGAGTCACAGAAGAGGGACAGGCAGAGAACTTCTCTAGCTCTTCCCACCTGCATTGTCCTTGATGCCCACCAGTCCCCAGTGCTTCTCATTGAAGCTTGCTGACCGGCAGGCATGGAAAACCGAATCAGCCCCTGATAATAGAACACGGCGGCTGTGGGCCAAAAACGAATGCACATTGCCTTTGAGAATGTGGAGCCACCTGAACAGCTGAGGTTTTCCCTACCCCATGCTCCAGCAACAGTAAAACTCATAGTTCTGTCGACCAGCTGATCTGAGACAGCTTTGAAGGAGACAGTAAACATCCAGCCCTCTCTGCCTTCCTGGAGATAGGACTCCCAGGCCTTCCTGAGCAGTCCAGCTGGTCAACCCATTCCAAAAAGACCCTCCTCCAGGGCACCTCAGGTCTTCTCTCCCAGCCTCTTTGCTCAGCCTCAAGGCTAGATCAGAAAGGATGTGCCGATCTCAAAGCTTCTCCAGCATTTGCTGCCCGGAGTTATTTTTATATCTCATTTCCTCACATTATGGCAATTTACATACTTCAGCAGAGCACGTGAGTGTCCAAAACACACGCTAGGAACAATAATACATCACCAGGAGCTTCACAGAAACCCCAACCCAGAGGAGGTTTCGGAAATCAGTTACTAAAACAAGTGGTTCCCTCATCCCAAGTGGGAGAATTCTCAGCAACACTTGACAATAAGTGGACGTGATGAGGACCACACAGCACGGTAATTCCTGCCGGATTGCACATTGAAAGCTGCATTCAGCGCGCGGAGCCCATCAGAGCGCGCATTGTTGAGATGAATACGAAGGGATTGCAGAGTGAATTGCTGCTTCACTGCCAAGTGTTTCCGATCCCTTGCTCCTGCCATCTGTGTCCTCCGGAAGACATGAAGAAGCAAAGGTCCGAATGGGGGGGGGTGGGCTCCAGGCTGCTGGGAAGGACAGATCCCAGGTATGGGGAGCCTCACAAATGCAGGGGAAAATATACTTTGGGTGTCCAGGGAGCACAAGAAAATACACGCTCCTCCCATGCTTCTACAAACACCAAAACATATGGTCAGATGCAGGACTCCCACACTCACTCAGGCATTTGTCCCTTGCCCTCAGAAAGCTAAACATCTGCACTCACACACGGCCATGCATTAACGCACATGCACACATGTGCAAGTACACACACCGCGTGCACGCACACACACACACACACCTACATATTCATTAATTCATTCATTTAGTAAATACTGAGTGCTTTCTCAATATCAGTGACTATGCTAAGTATATGGTTCTTCTTCATAGACATGACCTTCATACACACACACACACACACACACACACACACACACACCGCAAATGTACACATAGGCACACTCAGATGTATGCACAGGTATATGTACAAATACAAGTTCACACATTCAGAAACAGATGCACACAACTATGCCTGCACGTATACGCCTACACACATACACACAAAAGTACGTAGGCAAGACACACAAATGTATGTGACACACTGAGAACCCCATCCTTTTTCTCCAGTCTCACCCACATGCATACAGTTCACACCTATTTACAACAAAACTGCAACACCAGCAAAGAGGAAGATGGTGAACCAATCAACTGCCTAATTGTTTAATTCTAGAAACTACACCTATTTACAACAAAACTGCAACACCAGCAAAGAGGAAGATGGTGAACCAATCAACTGCCTGTCTAATTGTTTAATTCTAGAAATGTGACTCTCTTTTAACTTAGAGGTTTTTCAGCCCAAGACTTGTTCTCGCCAAGAGCTCAGTTTGCCTTTGGTTCAACAATCTGAGGGTTTTCTATCTAACACTTCCATTACTAATGTCTCCAACCTGGGTTTAAAACACTGCAGCAAAATGCCACCTAGAGATGGAAATGTAGGACCAGGATAATCATCGATAGTCTCATATAGTGTAACAGAACACTGGCTCCTTGGAATGATCCCAGTTCTCTTTTCAAATCCTAACAATGGTGGCAAAATGAATCAACATAGTGACCAACATTGATTGAGCATGGACTGTCTGGAGGTCAGGGTGCTAAATGCTTTGCATGGAATACTTCATTCTGTTTTCTCAGCAACCCTGGGATGGAGGACAAGTATCATTCCAATTTTGTATACAATGTAACCACTTTAGCAAGGAGAGAAGCCAAGTCCAATGACAGCAGCAGTACAGACAGTATTCAAACCCAGGCAAACTTATCCGACAGCTTCAGAACTGTCTCATGTAGCTACTGCTGCAAAACAAATCAACCCAGAATTATTATCTCACATCTTTCTTTTGGGTGCTGACTGGGATCAACCTGCCTACTCTTGCTTATGGTCTTGCAGAAACCAGGACTAACATGAGGCAAATTGGGCCCAAAGGTAACAGCATCGCTTCCATAGGATGCTATTTGTTGGTTACAAATCACTAAAAGCCAGTTCACATTCAAGGGGAGGAATAAAGACTCCATCTTCTGATTTGACATGCGTCCTACAACCACCACTCTCAACTCACTGCCCTGGAAATGCATAATTGATCTCTTTCGTGCTACAGCCCCCAGTGAAGTAGCTTCCCTCAAATAATAATGAGGTGTCCATTTAGGTTACATGGAAGTTATCTGACTACAATTGTGTCAAATCCTGGTACAGCAAATGGAGTTTGCCACTTGTGAGCATCTGGCCTGGAGGTTACAACAACCACATTTTAGAGTGTGGCATTGACCTTTCAGTACAATCTACACTCCCAAAAGCTTCCCTTCTTCCTTCCTCCCAACAAGGTCAGTTTAGAAGGTGACAGTAACTTTTTTAGCTTATCTCATTACTCATCAGCTATTGTGCTTGAGCTAACCAAAAATTCATGAATTTTTAAAAATTCTGAATGAAGATGGAAAGGAAGGTCTCCCTGCTTTGAGGGGTAGTAGAAATGTCTTTGAACTTTGACAAATCTCTCTGAAATCCCTTCCACACCACTTCCAACAAGGACCTGGAGCTAACACCGCTCTTTAACCTTTCTTGAGCACCTCACTTTTCATATGTAAAATGTGAATAGTAATGCCAATTTTATTGTTTCATATCCTAAAGATGAATAGTTGCCTAAAATGAGGTATAAAAAGGAGAGGGAGTATGAAGCAGGTGTTCAATTGTTAGGAATCTTTCTTTCCTCCATCACTTTGATCCCATCCCCCCATCCATACCTTCTTCAAAGTTTATGTGTCTAACACAAGGACCTCAGGCAGAGCCACAAAGTCATTTCAGAAATGGAAATGACATGATTGTGTCAAAGGCATTTCTATCAGTCAGGGTCTAAACAAGACCTGAGCATTTAAAGCTCAGTGATGAAAGAGCCAAAAAACAAACCAGTGAAGTGACCCTAAAGATGAACACCAGTAGGAATCTACCATCATCCAAAGGGGCCAAGGGAGCAAGTACAGTTACTAAGGCAGGGTCATCGGGTAGAAAGTGTCCGTAAGAATGGGAGTCACCATGGAAGCCTAGCTTCTGTCTCCCGGAATGGAGAGAAGTTCCTTGGCCTCTCACTTCTTCCCACCCTCCACTTTCCCAGCAGGCCCACATGTTGGCTAAATCCAGCCCAAAGGGATTTGATATGAAAGTCTGGAAAAGACAGCCAGCAGGTATCAATCCCACTGTGCAACAAAATAGGGCAGAGAGGACAAGAGATGAAATGGCGACAAATAGGTCAGACAGAGCATAGGAGTCATCATTTTAAGGTACAGGGGTGAGTAATGATGAGATATGCATATATGAAAAGCTTAAATAAAATCACTGTATTTTCAATAGTTTCATGGAAGTGGCTATAGGACAGGGATTACTATCTCTAGCAGATGAGAAAATTGAGAATTAGAGAAGTTAAGTTTCTTCTTCAAGGTTATTAAAATAGTAGGAGTTAAGTCAAGACATTGCCTGATAAACCATCTCCAGATGCCAGGCTCAGAACCATTCCGATGAAAAACAAATTATGTCCTTCATAGTCAAACATATTGGGGTGAACTCCGGATCTCTTATTTCCTACTCCACATGTGTTTTGTTTCCTCATCTACAAAACAGGGATAGTAATTATTTCCTATAGAGGGCTGTATTAAAGGATTATTGAGATAAAATTTATTTGGTAAGCACTCCAATGTGTGTTGTCATTTTCAGTACTGCTGCCCCTGGATTTGTCTGTGACAATACCAGGTCCTGTCCTAGGGAGAAAAAAGACTCAAGATTGCAGAGGAATCTGTGAAGCAGGAGTTAAAAGTTCAAGTCAAAGAGGTTGATGCTCGATGTGTCTGTGGCAGATATCGTCCAAGGGCCCCCTCAGACCCTCTTTGCACCCCTAGAAATCTTACAGGTGTGCTGGACAGTTCCTACCACCAGGAAGTCTCTTACCTAGAGCACCCGAGGATGTTCAGCCATCATGTGGGACAATGTACAGATATCAGAGGTGTTACAGAGTTATGACAACAAGGAGCCCTGTTACCGTGAGAGGCAGGAGCTAGTGGTAAAGACTCTCACTCCTTTCCCCATTGGTGAATAATTCTGAATATGTCTGACACACTCGCAGGGACCCTCGGCAAAACTGAACACCAGATCCCCGAAGCAATATTCTGCCCTTCCAGCCATCAGCACAGTGATAATTCCCCTCTTGTCCCACATCCTTCCCACTTCCTGTGCCTCCTGAGATTACCTTCCAAACAAACCACCTGCACCCAAACCCTGCGTCAATGTATGGTTTTGGGAAACCTAAAAATCACTTCTCTGAAATTGCTTCTTTGTACTCTTTCCTATTCTCTAGTCATTATCCAGGTCATTAATCTATCCCCACCCCAGGAGAAACAAGAAGGAAAAAACACTCTACCCAGTTGATAGTTCATCCAGTTCTTAGTGTAAAAATAGTAGCAACCTATCCCAGCCAGGCTGTACAAATGCCCAGGCCCCTGGGAGTCAGCCCAACAGGCTGCAGGTTTGCCTTTGAGGATGCTGCATCTTGGGGGTAGTTCTGTGTTAGGTAGGCACTCACGAAGGCTCTTCCCCCAACAAAAGAGGAAAATGATAGTGACACACGAAGAGCTCAGTGAGATCCCCTGCAGAGTCAGGCTTCCATACCTGCAAATTATGTTTTGCTAATCCATATGTTTAATAAATAATATTCCAGATGATTTCATTACTGGCAATACACAAATCAATAGAAGGTTATTGCATGATAACTTCCCATTGATATTGTAATCCTCCTGATTTAATAAATGTTGCTTTTCTGAGGATTGCTGTTTGCATTAGGAATTGAAGGAAAGAAGACAAAAAGCATACTAATTCTATTGTGAAACTGAGGCTGCAGCTGAATCAGAACGTCTCACAAAAGCAGATGGAAGTTGTTCGGCCTCTGCCAGTGGCTTGTGCCATGGCCTGGCATTGCCTTGGTGTTCCTTAGTCTCCTCGGATGGACCCCCAGAGCAGCAGAAGGAAAATAAAGTGTGGACTACAAGGCAATCCAATTCTTTCCTTTGCAAATCCTGGCCAGAAACTTCTTCATGAATGAAAATCCCCAGACAGGAAAGAAGATAAATGGTGTCAAATGATAACCCTGAAGCTCCAAATATTCTAGGAAACCCTGGCATGTGAAAACCTTAAGGGATATAGCAAATGTCTAGTGCAAAAAAACTCCAATTACTACCCCCTAAGTGATAGCATCAGAATCACTGGTGACATTGGTTAAAACTCAGATTCCTGTGGTCCTAATTCCAGAAATGATTAATCATTTGGGCTCACACAGGGCCTGGAAATTGTGTTTTTTTAAATTTTTATGAAAGCATGATTTATTATTAAAGAGTCATTTTTAAAAGACAAAAATAATCGTGACTTGCACAAATACAAAAGGAAAATGTGCTGAAGATTTTAATTAACACATTAATTAACTAGGGCTCCAGTAAGATACTACAGTGGATTTAAATGAGAACTCAAAGTACCATATACTCTTATAGTTGATTCAGTTCCTGCTGAAATTAATTTACAAATTGATGTGAGACTGGCTTTGACAGTGCAGGAAAGGAATGATTGCTGCTGGAAGACCAGACAGAATTCACATGCCTATGGGCAAGTTCCATTTGTGTTGCTACCAATTAACTATAACTGACCTAAGTATAGAAGAGCTCAACGACTTAAAAGGCACTGAGCACTCACAGAATCAGATTGCCAAGAAGGGTATCACCATTCAACTCTGACAATAACTACCTGAAGTTAGGTCCGTTTCACAGATTAAAGACACAGTCCCCCACAAGACCACCCTCACTAGACACACCAACCACAAGTTCAAAGGCCCCTGGGTCACTCTTCTCTGGCCAACTGGCTCCAAATGTGGAAGTTCCCACTACTTCTTCAGGTTCAACAATTGCCCAGAATGACTCACAGAACTCAAGGAGGTGCTACACTTGGGACTACAGCTTTACCTTACAAAGCGCAAGCTATAGGATACAAATCAGGACCCGCCAGAAGAAGAGACCCATAGAAGGAGTCAGGGAGGGCTCCAAACAGGAAATTGCATGTGCTCCAGGTACGTGACCATCCCACCACCTCGTCAGTATGTATCACCAGCCAGGAAAGTTCACCTGAACTGTGGCATCCAGTATACGTCTTAGGGCCTCATTATGCACTGTGATTGAATTCAGCCGCTAGACTCCTCTGCTCCCCAGAGGTCAGGGTCACCCCTCATCCCACACCTCTGTTCTGCATCTTCTCAGCTTCTGTTGATATTCCTGTACAGCCCGGGTGCACTCTGGGTCTTTTCTCCTTTTCTAGATCATCTGTTTATCTTTATTTTTTTTCTTTTTATTGAGTTTATTGGTGCAATCTAGGTACAACACAGCTTTACAACACAGTTACATTCATCATTGGGATCCTGTACCTTTACATAATAGGTCGTGATTCTCATTTTTTCCCCTTGTCCCTGCCCTCCCTTCACCCCCTCCTCCCCTCCCCATTTACAAACACTTTATTTCCATTTTTTCAGTTTCTCATATTTTTTTTCCTCTCCCTTATTACCTTTCCCCCACCCTTCCCACTTTCGCTACACCTTTAGCCCTTTACGTCCTATTTCACAGTATTAATTATCTCATTAGGATCCTGCGTACTAGTATAATTTTTCACACCAGAGAAACTATTCGGTATTTCAGTTAAAGAAATCTCTGTATGAACATTAAAAATAGGGAATCCTAAAATAAAACTAAAAAGGAAAGTAAAAGAGAAAAGGTAATGATGTAAGATTGCAATAATCCTTAATTCTGAAGATGAAAATGGTCCCTGAACATATTTAAATTGCTCCTTGTTCTTGTAGTCTTATCTTATTCTTTTTTTTCATTATTTAGAGATGATTGCTGCTGTTGGTGTCTTGATCCCCTTGGCCAGACTATTGCACCTTTCCCCTGTCTTCGATGCACAAGGCCAGCTTCCTTACCTC
Source organism: Fukomys damarensis (assembly GCF_012274545.1). Taxonomy (NCBI): domain Eukaryota; kingdom Metazoa; phylum Chordata; class Mammalia; order Rodentia; family Bathyergidae; genus Fukomys; species Fukomys damarensis. Next base: position 20,119,096 of record NW_022900934.1, read on the forward strand.
AAGGTACATCACTTCTATGGAATGATCTGATCACTTGTGGGATCAGGCTAAAACGGTCTCCACTTAGAGACCACGTACTCTTAGCTCCTTTTCCTGCCCTCTCCTGTTTCCTTTACCCTCTCTTCCCTAGAAAATCCCCTTATTACATTATTTGCTCAAGAATCCTTGCCTCAGGCTCTGCTTCTAGGAAGCCTGAGCTGACACCCTACAAACAACTTCTCTTCACAGCTGTATTAGTGGAATTGTATCTCCTGCCACGCAGAGCTCTGGGCCACTTTTTAACTAGTTAACAATATGGAAGCTTTCTTCTCAAGTCTTTATAGGATGTCTCCTACATCGTGTTAATGGTTTCATAGTAATCCATTATATGGCTATGTCAACATTTATTTAATGATTTGCTTATTGTTAAACCCAGGCATTTTAAACTTCGTATTATATGCACTATTGTGATTTTTTTAAAAAACTTTTAGAGTTCAAAAAATAAAATAGGACCTGGGATTTAGCTCCGTGATTTCGCCACCTGCCTTGAAAGCACAAGGGCCCAAATTCAATCCCAAGTACCATGAAAAAAATAATAATACGTAAATAAAGTGTCATTTAACATGTTTGGTCAGAGCAAAGTTCAAATCGTCTCTTGAGGCCATCTCTGTTCTCTCGAAGGGATTCATCTCCATCTCCAGCTTTACCCCGGCGCCACACTCCTGCTTCTTCCCAATGGACAAGTGGAAACAAACATCACTGTGGTAGAAGAGGGCCTCTGGTCTGTTTCCTGAGCAGCGTGCCAGTGTCCAAGCCATGAGTGGCCTCACCTCAAACTGCGGGGCTTCCTATGGCCACCCTGTGCTGAAGTGCACAGCCATGGCCTCTCATTGTGAGCCCCACACATCGCGGGATCTTTGTTCTGGCCCCAGATTCTTCATGCTCAGATGTATTCTGAGCACACATCCCTGCTGGGACATCTCCCAAATGTCCCAGGACTGTGGGTGGCTATCCTGGATATATCCCCCCGAATTCTTACCTTTCACACTTCCAACCCACCAACGTTGCAGGGCCACCTATCTCTAAAACCTGCTGAATGCAGGACTTCTCAAAGGGGTCTGTAATCTCCCAAGCAACACTAAAATCCTTGAGAAAAGTTTCCTGGTTCCTTGATTCTCTTAGAAATGTGAAGTCATTTCTAGTACACATTGGATTTTCTATGTCTACTCCTTCGATGCTGTCTTTATTTTAAATCGAATCTTATTTTTGTTTTTTAGAGAAGTCTTATAGCTTAGCCTTCATGGCAGAAAGTTCAAGGGGAAGAAAATGATAAAGAAATTATATACACAGAAAAGTAATACGGATGTTGGGAAACACTTTTTAATATAAAATTTCAGTTTTTAATAGTCATTATCATGATGGTTATATTAACATTAATCATTTATTGTCTAGTTATTAAAAGCTCACTCTATATAAGCATTATCTTAAAGTTGAAGTTGAAGTTTAGAGTTTAAGTGGAAGTTGAAGATTCTTACGCCCTTTTTACAATGAGGAGAATGAGCTTCACATTAACCTGTTTGAAATCACAGATCTATTAGAAGGAAGTACCAGAATCAAATCAAGCTCTGTTTAACTCTAGGATCTTCTTCACTACTCTTCATGGGGTGATGATGATTTATTATTATGGAATGTTTCATTTTAATGTTTGAGAGCAAAATGAAATCTTACACACATAAAGTGGTGGACGAGCAGAAAGGGTTTGCAGGAGCCCCCAGATTCTCCGCTGCCTCTACTATTCTGATCACCAGGGTGAACTTAGTGTAAAAACCGGGATTGGAATCCGTTTGATAATATCCTTCAGAGACACCCACAGGGCAGATCTCTCTGTAAGAAAATTGGAGGTCTCAAGGGGAGAAAATTTGTGGTTTATTGAAAGGGTAATGATTTGTCATCCAAACTGGGGCTTTGGGAATTCAAATAGGAGCTAGTAAAACTCACCCTGGGACCACCTGCAAAGCGTGGAATGGATACGGGCAACCAAAGCCCTCTGGTCACCAGTCATAGAGATTGAGCCCATGAGAATAGCACTTTTCCTGTAGCACATTAAGTATCCACAGAACATCCTACTATGGGACTCCCTCCCCTCAATTATTAGCATTATTATTGCCCTTTAAATATGTCATAGTCAAAGATTTGCTACATTCTTCAGTGTGATTGCCATTGATTTTTGAAGCCCACATCTTCTTCCCCAGGGAAGCACATCTTCAGCAAAATGATAGAAGGAAATGGAAAAGAAGGATTCAATTTATAGGCATTCATTTTACAGGCATCGCTTTAGGAATACAGCTGGTCTCAAAGCAGCACTTCTCAAAGGGTGGTCCAGGAGCCACCTGCATTTGAATCACCTGGGAACTTATAAAAACGCTGATTCCCATGTCCCAATGCAGACTGAGTGCATCAGCAACCCTGGGGATGGGCCTGAGAACATATTTTTAACCATGTGAATGGTTTTTATGTGTGGTGGTGAAAGGTCACAACACCAAGAAATCCAGGTAGCCCGCGAGCACACTGAGTTTGCTCCTTGTGCATCAGGCTGCAGGACCTTAGGTCTAGGTCCCTTAGCAAGGGCTTCAAAATAAGATTCCTGGCAGCCCCTAGGTGAATATCATGAAGGGTTTCCCCTCCCACTACCCCAGTGAATATGCCAGCTCTGGTTTAACTGTGTGCAGAGGTGGCTGGGTCTCAGGCAAGCGGAGTGGGCAGGTTGTTGGCCGTGGCATCTGCCGGGAGGAGCTGATAATGGGCCTGATTTATGACACTCAGCATGGGACCTGGCTGCTGAGCTCAATCACTGTGGCTCCCCATGGTGGGGTTCATGCGCTGTAACAAGCCTGGAAATTGGAGAGGAATTTACCTCCTGCTGCCGAACATTACATAACAATCAAGGGAAACAAGCAGAGGCAGGAGGGGGCCTCCCCGACTGGCACTGGCAGCCTGGCATAATAGAAAGGGTAGGATTAGGAACTGCCTGCCAGGGTTCCCACTTCCTCAGCAACCTGGAGGAATAGGAACCAGGGTGGCCCAGCCAGAGCTGGCATCAGAGTCCCCTAAGACACACATCAGCCCCATCATTCTGGCAACTTTAAAAGCAACTGGCTTTAAGGAGCGCTCAGATGAGAATTCTTGCTTTCTATGCCCTTGTCGGCCGACCCTCTAGCTCCAATTCTCACAGCACTTACCCACTCTGCATTAATTAATGCCTCCATCATTTATATTTGGGAATAATTCAAAGAGGACCTGAGATTGACCTCTGCGACGAGAGGACATGGGACGAAATGAGGACAGGCAGGAATGCAGGGAAGACCCAGGTGGTGCAGCCTCATAGGTCACTGGTCGCAGAGGGGAGGGGATTTTCTTTCCAGTGAACTCAAGGGTCACAGTAGAGATTCTAGGTTTACCCACTGTGAAGAGGGGGCATATGGCAGCTGACTGTGATACTTGTTTCTGGTGGTCACATGGACTCTGTAATAAATGAAACCCAAGGAGATGCACAAATCGGTAACTTTAAGTGGCCCTGACTCTACTCTAGCCCTGTCTAGTGCCCTGGGAGGTGAGGAAATTGCCATTCTGACAAGGTGGTTAAGGCTTGCTCTCCTATCTAGAGTGATTCACCAAGACAAAACTCAAGTACAAGTCTTAGCTGTTGACTCAGATGTGCAGTCTCAGAGGCCTGCCAGTGAGTTTCCAACAAGGGGACTTTATCTTCTGGTAAAAATCACAGAGTTCCAATGTATAAAAATTTTTTTATCACCATTGAGATGAATGATTCCTATGCAGTCTGTGGCCTTGAACAGATGCACCCTCCCAGAAGATGGGGAACATGTCTGTCTCCTTCCCAGGTGCATTGTGGGTACCCAGGGAGTGCCTAGCACATGATGAACAGAGCAAATATTTGTTCTGTCTGAGAAAGGAAGAGAGTGGGTCAGATTCACTTTCATTAAGTATCAAATATTCCATTAAGGCTAACCGAATGCCAGGCACTAAGGTCAGAGCTGGGGTTCTAATGGTGAACAAACTCATTATAATTTTGCCTCTATGTTGAGCATAGTCTAACAGGAAGACATAAATATCAACAGTTGTAAATTTAGAGTTTGTGCTAGTACATAAAGGAATATGGGACTACGAGTACATAGGAGGGAAAGCACCCTTGTCCAAGGAAGGCCAGGGAAGGCTTCCTGGAGGAGGAATTCTGTAAAGCAAACCCTGAAGGGAAAGCAACAAACTGGGTAACTGGAACAGGGAAAGGTGGAGTTGCAGTCCAGTCAGAAAGAATAGCATCTGCAAAGACCCCAGCAGAGGGAGTCTGACCCTTGACTCTGCCTGTCAGTCATAGTGTCTGCACTTTGGTCTATTTTTATACACTGGGCCTTTAGGATCACATTCTGCTAAAAAAAAAAAAAAAGTATTTGGCAACTGAAGCACAAAAGGTGGAAGCTGAGTCAACCAAATGACCTCAGAGTATCTATCAGCTCCTAAAATCTATGTACAGCTTGGGAGAGTAGGGCAGTGGCCTGTATGCCCGGGTCAGGGCCAAAGGTCAGGGGTCAGAGGTGACTGACCAGATCCACAATGCTGAGCAGCGAGCTGTAGCTAACAAATGAACAATGCTCACTTGTTTTTGCTGGCTCTTTTTTTTTACTCTACACAAACATTTCACACTATTCTGGCTCTCAACGAGTTCAACATTTTAAAGTGAATTCGGAGAAGGAGACACTTTCATTTTTTGCCTTAACAACTCACAAAATACAATTGATTACTCTCATCTCATTCACCCATCAAATGTTCCCTGAGAATTTATTTGAGACATGTCCTCAGGTAGACAGGCTATGCAGAGAGAAGTAGGACACCGTCTCTGCCCTCATGGAGATCAAAAGGGTACACACTTCCAGGAGATACATTTAACACTGAGGGTCTGCTATCAGCCAAGGAATATACTGGGCATTTGACATGCATTGTTCTCTGCCATGCCTGGCCCAATCTCAGATTTGAAAACTGAGCTTCCGAAAAGTTAACCTATCCAAGGTCACAGAGCTACTAAGCGAGAGAATCAGGATCCAAACTCAAGTCCATCTAACTCCACAATCTGTTTTCATGTTCATCACAGACTGATGTCTCAAATAAGGAAACAGAGGAAGGAAATAAAATCAGAAAGAATTAAGAGACCATAGGTAAATACCTGATTGTAGCTACACCAGGAAGTACTTTCAAAACAACAAAAAGGAAAGATCAAGAAGATTGCTACCAATAGCTATATAAAATTTCAAATGTCTACTTGTCAAAAACATCATACAAAACTCAGAAAGATAAACGAGAAATGGAAAAACTCGGCAAGCTTTATAGCCCCCGCTCTAAAAAGTTGTTTCCAACTGATACATAAAAAATAGATTGTGTGGAATAGAAATACAAAAAAAAGATCCAACTTTTAAGATAGAAGAAATAAAAAATGATCAAGACACACACTCAACGTTACTATTACAGTATCAGTAATTAAAGCATATTATGTAAGAAAGAGTAAAATATCCTACTTTTTATTATGGAATTGGCAAAGGTATATGGAGGGAAGGAGGGCCTGAGGGGAGGGCAGGGGAATGGGAAAAAATAAGAACCCAGATGGATTATGTAGAGGCGCAAATTAACAACAACGAATGTCATTATATTGGATACTTTAAATTTACCAATAAGATTAATTAAAAAATAAAAATAACCCATGTTGATGAATGTGCTATGAAATGAACATTCACATACACTATATTAGTGTTGAGTGAGCATTTCACAGTATGAATTAAGCGCCATAAAAAATTATAACCTTTAACTCAATAATTTTATGTTAGAAATGTATCAGAGATGCAAACAAAGATGCATAGAGCAAGATGTTCACCACAGCATTATTTATAGTATGGAGAAATTATAAATCATATTAAAGTCCAGCAATAGGTGGACAGTGAAATCAGTTTTGGTACATCTAGATGATAATATGCTATTATCAATGGTAGCTATGAAAATCACATTCTTGAAGACCATTTAGTACCCTGAGCCATCTATTTATCTATCTGAAAGGAAATATAATAATATGTAACTTCAAAGGCAAACTGCAGTGGTGGGGTTAAAGATGGTTTTTATTTTCTTTATTATGTTTTCCATCTTTAACATGTCCTGCGCTTTATCTACATGACATTTGCACTGATACATAGGTATTTCCTCTACTTTTTAAATTAGCAAATCAAAACTCAGCTCTCCTTCTGCTCTTCTCACAACTGCTTTTGTCCTTTAGTTCTCTCCTGCATTTGACAAAGTACGTCCAACTGCTCCTTCCTGGTCTCATCCATCTTTGCCCTCCTAACTGATGTCCCGGCTTCCAGTTCCCAAATCCAGCCCCGGAACTCTCCTCAAATTCAACTGATGTGCTCCTGCCAGGTGAATTCCCCTGTAGCAGAGATAGTGCCCTGTTAGTGCTTTGCTCCAGAACATTCAGTGGCCCTCCAGTTGCTAAGAAAAAAATCCCAATATCCTTTATCTGCACTATAACATAGGAGCTACCAAAATAGGAAAAGCTTTGGATTGTAATTTCCATGGCCTTCATTTCGTATATAAAATTCTGAGGCTACACCCTAACCAGTCCTCATTTTTAAAAGATTGAACTACTTTATTCCTGGACTTAATCTGTCCTTCCATCCATATCTACCACTTAAGTCTCCACCCAAACTAATTCTTCTGCCAGCTTCTCAATGACCTGCTCAACACGCAGTAGGTGCTGAGTCATGGCTGCGGTACAGATGTTGCCAGACCTGGACATAAGCCAGCAACCCAGGACCCTGGCCTCGCAGACTCTCCCTTCCACTATAACTTTGTGATTCTCTCTTATTTAAAGGATGGTGAAGGGGCTATGACCTGAAAAAAAAAAAATCAATGACTCTCCGCTAATAAAGGTTCTTATGCAGTAAATGTGCTCTTGGGATGCTAGATCCTGCCCTTCTCCATGGTTTTGGCCTGATGCCTCGGAGTGATTTACTCTGCGGTAACGTGATGGAGCCTCCACCATGGAAGAGAATTAAATAAAAATGCAATAAAAGAGAACAAAATCAATCTGCTTACAGTTTTGTTTAATAAAAATTCATGAAGGATGGGCAGGCAGGCCCATAAGCAATGTACTAGTTCTGCCAGGGGCTGGCTGGGGACACTCACTCAGGCCTCAGCCTGGGGAAGGGGCTCGGGTAAAACCTGGCTGCACAGACTTCTGCCCTGCAGACTGCTGCAGGAGGGGTCCTTCTGCCAGGCCAGGCAGCCAGGTCTGCCTCATTAAAAGAAAGGAGGCCAGGTAAGAGTATGTTGGCGGAAGACTTCTCTAAAGCTGGAGAAAAATGGAAGATCTTTTTTATATGATTCTTTCTAACCACCAAGAAAATCTTATATTCTGGAATGGCCTAAACTGACTCACAAATCTGTCCAAATATTTCTCATAGTAGAAAGTATTTTCTGTCCACAGAACTTTTCTGAACTCCTGTGACTATCTGTCACATCTTTGGATGGCAGAACCAGATTAAAGACTTCCAATGTTCTACAACAGGGGTGAGCACACTACAGTCAGCACACTCTAGCCTACAGGCCCTATCTGGCCTTTTGTAAGTAAAGTTTTATCAGGACAGCCACACACCACAAATTTTTTGGTACAGTCACAATGCAACTATGACTTCTTTTGTGCTGCAGTGAGAGTTGAATAGTTGTGATAGAGGTCTACCAAGCCCAACACTATTTGTCCCTTTACCTTCATCCATCAAAGAAGTTTACAGAAGTTTACCTGGAGGACTGTCACTCACCTGCAACACTAATCCATTCAACAGAAACATCATAAACTCTCACATGCTAGGCAGAGAGACTTCAGAGAGAGCAGAGATGAAAAAATTTGAGCCCTTGCTTTTTAGAGCTCTGTCTTGGTTTTTTGCTGTTGTATAGCAAATTATCACAAGCTTTAAGGCTTAAAACAATGCCCATTCATTGTTTCTCAGTTGTAAAGGTTAAAAAAAAAAATCCAAATGGGATCAGCTGGAGTCTCTGTTCAGTGTCTCACAAGGCAGAAGTTAAGGTGTGGGCCAAGGTGAGCTCTTGTCTCAGAGCTCAGAGGAAGGATTTCATTCTGAGATTGTTGAGGTTTTTGATAGAATCCATTTCCTTACAGCTCTAGATCTGAGGTCCTAACACCCTTGTGGACCATCAGCCAGGAGCCACACTCTGCTGCTAGAAATCTCTTTCCCAGCTCAGGTAACCTCTCCACCTTCAAACAAAAAACAGCACGTTGAATCTTTCTGCTCTGAGTCTTTCCGGCTTCCCCTTCTCAAGTTTTAGAGCTTATGTGGCTGTACTGAATCTACCTAGATAACTCAAATGAATCTCTCTATTTGTAAGGTCAACGTGCCACATATCATAAAACATAATTATGGAAGAGGCATCTCCTTATGATCCCTCACAGGAGCTGGATATGAGGGTGTGGGATATCTTTAGGGGACATTTCAGAATTTCCCTCTACCATGGGGAGGAAGTAATGCACTTAGTAGGTGGGCTAACTAACCATAACAAACAGGCCCCCAAATTTCAGTAATTTAAAAGCAAGATTTACGTTTACACTCACATAACTGTCCAGGGTAGAAGTCACCAGGCAGTGGAATTCTGTTCTGCAAAATCATTCAGGACCTCAGGCTTACAGTAGTCTTGTCATCTTCAACACCTGGCTTCCAAGAACACTCTACCAGTTGCCATAATCAGCCAAAAAAAGTAAAGAACACAGAGGAGTCTATAGGGAGAAGAGGGATATGGAAAATGGCACAAAGCCCTTGTTCTCAACTTCTGTCAGAAATCAATGAGTCATATAATCTCCTCAAACTTCAAGAGAAAATAGAAAATTAAGTATAGTTGAGTAACCAAGTACTCAGCACTTCTATTGCAGTGGAGGAAAGGGAAAATAGATTTTGATGGTTAGTATCTGTCTCCTGGATAGAGAAAAAGGAAGGCACTGATAGCTATGAATTGAAAGCTGATTATATCTTTGGCCACTGAGACCACACATGTGATATGTTCTAATATTCTAAACAGTTTTTAAGGTGCTTTAAAATATCCAAGTTGGTTTCACTTAAGAAATTAATTTTAAAGAGAGAAGACAAGTACTAATGAAGCAAGGTAACAAAAAAAAAAAAAAAA
>NW_022900934.1:20128560-20137866 GCF_012274545.1 Fukomys damarensis
GAAAAAAAAAAAAAAAAAAAAAGAAAGAAATCAAGTGATACCAAAAGGGCAATATGAGAGCCGGGCGTGATGGCGCAGGCCTGTAATCCCAGCACTCGGGAGGCAGAGTCAGGAGGATCACTGTGAGTTCGAGACCGGCCTGGGCTACATAGTGAGTTCCAGTTCAGTCTCAACTACGTAGTGAGACCCTGTCTAAAAAACAAACAAACAAAAACAAAAAAAAAGGGCAATATGAGATGTGATAATATTTAAAAAAGTAAAAGTACTTGTACTTAAGCAAAGCAGAGAATCCTATGAACTGAGAGCTGTGCCCTCCCCCAAGGGCTCACTTTATGGCAAAGCCAGACTTTTACCCAAGTCTAGCTGGCTGCATAGTCCATGCCCTACATTCATGGCAACCTCCCAAGTGAAAAGACTCAGGGAGAAGTTGGCATTTGTGCTAGCATGCGGTTAAGCATCAGGGTGACATGATCCTGGCTGGCCAACAGAAAGAAGAACTGGGCGAGTCGCGTGTATTGGATAAGTGGAAGAGAGAGCTATGAGTGGAGCAAGACTTCAGTGGGGCACCTATTGATGAGAGGACCCAGACCACAGGAGGGGCAAAGAGGAGAGGAAATGCATAGTGGGGAAATTCTTAGCGTACTGATCAAGTTTCGGAAAGGCAAGAAACAGAAGTAAGAAATAAACTTCTCAATTTTCAAATCTAGGTGAAACTAGTTTTAGCAGGAAGAGTGAGGCAAGAAACGAGAGCTGGTGTGGAAGGAAGACGCTGGGTTTAGTTTGGGGCAAGCTGGATGTGAGGCACTGGCAGGGACAGTATTTGAAAATGTCCCCAGCAACGGATTACGCCAAAAGGTAGTGGATCAGGTTCTAGCTGCAAGAGGTCCTTCACAGAAGAAAGAAATGGAATCTGGGACCCATGTCTAAAGACAAAGGGGTGGCTGAGGCGAACCAAGAGCAATGGGAGAGAGATCAAGGAGTATAGAAAAGTGTCCCCAGAGAAGATCAATGCGAAAGAAGAGCCAAAGGTCGGGGGAGGAGAGGGAGGAAGAAGCCCGAGTGTCATCTCAGAGCACCAGAGGTCAGAGGGCCCAGGGAAGATGGCACTTGGTTTACCTGGAGTGGGAATCCAGAAAACAATTATAACTTCAAAAAAGGAAATTTCTGGAAAACAGGAAGGGTGACGACATGGGTAAAACATTAATGATCTCTAAGAAATGCGAAATTAATGTAAGACTCTCATAATTGTCTAGCTTCGAAAGTGGGTGGACAGGTGGGTATACCACTTGTGTGCATTAGGGAATGAGGGATTCAGATCTTTGGAGCTAAAGTACAGCTAGTAGCTCCAGGGTAACCTCCCACACCTGAGAGTACCTGTGGGCCACAGACAGTGCCAGTGATGGAGCCCCTGGATCTGGACTTGGGCCATTCTCCTTTCCTCTACTTTGTCCCATATTGGTGGTGGCATATGTCATAGTGGACAAAATGGGAGACCCAGCCTTAGTATTTAAAGTGCCCAGTCTGGGGACAGAAGAGGACCAGAGGAGGAGACCCCTGTAGCCCCCATATTCAAGAGACACCTTCAGAGAGGGAAATATAGAAGAGGACATGGCACTATTAAAGTCCCAAGAACAGTGAACACAGGGGTTCCAGGTGGATGGCAGAAGACAAAATCTAGGATGGCTCCACAGGTGAGGAGAGAAGACACGGGTCCCTAATACCAGGAGCACAAATGAGAGAGACACATGGTGAAAGGGTGCTCAGTGCCAGCAGAATGCAGAAGCAGTGAACAGAGCCTGTTGGAATAATAGGCAGAAGGCCAGCTGGCCTTGGGAAAGGCCCAAGAGGGTCCTCAGAGGGAGAGGAGGGAGGGTAGGAAGGAGTAGGGAGGCTGGCTGTGTGACGCTGATTGGGGCAGGCTAGGGTCAAGAGCCTTCTCTCCCTTTTCAGCCTTGCTCAGTGTTTGTTTGATTTTTGCATCAGAGTCCAGCTGATTTGTCTTTGGCAGCGCTGCACTCTAGAGAGACCTGCACTATGAGAGCCATCAAACATTTGTCTGATTTTCTCCAGTGCTGGCTCAGGGCAGGATGTCTCCCCAGGCTACAGCATGCACGCCGTCTTCATAGCTCTGCTCTAACTGTCCTACTTCTCACAAGAGCTTTGGCCTCTGCCACCCATTTCATCTAAAGGGAGACCTGAGGTCTGGTGAGAGTTCATCTGGTAGGGGGCAGTGTCCCAGCGGCCAACCTCCCATCCCAGGGTGGGGGGCAAAGAAAGGCACATTGGTCCTTTCCTTCTCAAAGACCCCAGCCCCACTAAATAGTTGGCCTGAGCCTTGAGCATGCAGGAGGTGGAGGACAATGGAAATGCAGCCCCTGCCCCCTCGCCACATGCGGGGAGCACCTGTGTCTAATTGGTCATGTGTGGGTGCTAGGTGGCCTCACACAACCCTGGCTCCTTGTCTACCAAGCCTGGGCAGGCCCAGAAAGTCCAGGCACCAGGCTTCTGAGCTTCCAGCGAGGCCCCAAGCTCCCTCCCCTGGTTCCATAGGCTCAACTGCTCCTTCCAGGAATGTCTGTGGCCTGCTCTCTCAGAGGAAGGCTTTTCAACCTTAGCCACCTTCGTGTGTGACTAGAAAGCCTGTTAAGGTGGATTCTTGGATCCCACCCCAAGAATATGCTATTCAGGAGGGGTAGGGGTGAAGTGGGAGAATGTGTTTCCAATACTTTCACAGATGACGCTTATGGGGCTGGCTCTGGATCCACATAGAGAGACACTGTCTTAGCTACCCACCCCCTTCCATGGCAGGTTGAAATCTCTTCAGGGGCAGCCTCGGGGCCCTGCACAGGCTTGGGGTTCAGTCAACACATGTGGATTTCACGGAATGGAAGCAGTGAAGGGTAGATTGTTGATTGACTCTACGATCCCGTGAACACCTGGTTCCTTTACGTCCAGATCCATTAAGTTAATGGGAAACTCAAGGACATGGGAAATGTAAGATGGGGAGTCCAGGTCTGTAGTGTTGAACTTGGGAAAACCGCCTTTTAAGCTGTCAGAAGTGACAGAAATAACTATGGTGGTGACCACTGGAAAAGCCCCTGTTCTGTGCCAGACCTGGCTCTGAGTTCCTTGTGTAGCCGTCCCAGCAGGGCTATGAAGCGGGGACTGGGGGGCCCTTATTTAACACAGCAAGCTTCAGACAGACACACAGATCTCAGCCCAATGTCCTATGAAGCCCCGGGCTTCAGGCCCACATCCATTTGCCTCGAGACCCTGTAAGCGCCACAGCCACACCAAGCCCTCCCTGAGAGATGGGCAAAGCTGAAGGTCAGAAGCAGCCTTGCTTTAGAGAACGAAAGTCTCCACCTATGAGGAAAATTGAGTCTGTGAGATCAGAGTCTGGTTCCCGAATCTCTGCCAGCTGCTAACCAGGTGCATGAACTTGGATGATCCTTTGGTGCCATAAAATGGGAATAATGATTTCATCCTGTTGAGATATTGTTGAATTAAACAGTAATGTATGCAAAATGCCTGGTGCAGCCCCCGTCCCTTAGCAAGGATCCAATAAATTTACCTGCCCCCCAGAACATTCAGCTTCCCCTATGTGCACCATGGAGTGACAACTCAGAGCTGAATTGCGAAGTTTTGTCCAACAGCGCTGGAGCAGGGAGGAGGTGGGGTTGAAGAGTCACATGCAGAGGCATACAGAGGTTGTTGTTGCGGTTGGAGGGAGCCCCCCATCAGTAGGTGGAGAGGAAGAAGAACCCACTGCCTCTTGCAGAATCCACTCAGAAGGACCCAAAGCAAATAACCATGTCCCTGGAAGCGGGTCGTGTGGCTGCCCAGGAAGCCTTCATTCAGAAAGTGGCCCGTGCCTCATTTGGACACTCAGGAGAGAGAGTCGTACCTAAAGGATGACTCATTCAGCCCCGGGACTCCAGTTTGCTGAGAGCCTCACCTGGCAGAAGCCTCCTCTGCCTGGAATTTGGGAGGTTCTCCCTGAGGCCCAACAGGCAAATCCGCACCGTGGCTTCTGGGGGAGACCTCCTGAGTCCCGAATCCCAGATCCAGCAGTCACTAGCAGTACCCTCTCCCTCACTGAGCCTCGGTTTTCTTATCTATAAGATAGGAATGACCAAAATGTCACCTATATTCAAGGGCGTTATATGGATGCATGCTGTGCCGTTAGCAGAACTGCTAATTACAATATAAGCTCCTGTAAGTATTAGCTGCCATTATCCTTGTTGTTGTTGTTATTGTTATACCTACACCTGTGGGGTCATAGGTTAGGTTTTTTTTTAAAAAAAAAAAAAAAAAAGGACCCTAACTTTTCTCATTTGTGAAATGAATAAACTATATATCTCACTTGGAATATAGCCCCCTAAGATTCTTCTAATATTTAAATGGCATATAATATGGCAAACACCTAGCATAGAGTAAGCATTCTACACATGTTAAGAATAATTTGTAGCTGGAAGCACAGGTGGCCCTCATCAGCTGTCCTCATTTGCTAGGGACTTTTTAGTTTTAGCACGTCCTGGAAACCTCTTCATTTCAGCCAAACCAGGGCAACTGGTCACCCTACCACAGCCTACTGGAATGGGGCCTTCTTTGCTCCCCAAAACAGCACAGGGAGATCTTCTTTCTCATGTTAACCTGCCTCTAGAGGCAAAGCCAGGCTCTGGGCTGCCTTCAGAGTATAAAAGGCCCCAGAATTCCCGGACCAATGTTCTCGGGACAAAGGGATTCAGCAAAGCTCAAAGCAGCTCAGAGTCTGAGCCCAGATTCAGGCTCCCAGGTCAACAAATCCCAGATCAGACTGCAAACAGAGAGGCAGAGCCAAGGGGAAATGGAGATTGTTTGTAGGATCTGGCTGGACTCAGAGAAGGGAGACAATGGTGCTCTTCTGATATGAATAATGCAGAGAGAGGAAGCCGGGGCGGGAGAAGCTGCCACTGGGGCTCCGGCCCCGTTCCCAGCCTGGCTGCTGCTGAGCAGGAAGCCTCACAGCTGAGCCTGGGAAGCAGTTATCACTGGTGGGTGATTAAGTTACTAATCCTTCAGGGAGAAGACATTTAGAGGCCCATATTAAAGCAGTGCGAGGCAAAATTACATTCCGTTTCAATTTAGTTTAGCAATTCCCGTGATTTAGTTAAATGAAAAGCAATTGTTCCAATTAATAGTATTGAATGTTATTCATCAAAAGTGTCAAAACAGCTCTGTGGCTGCATTTATAACCCATTCTCTTGTCAGAGATATGGATAATTCCCTAGAATCGAGTGGGGAACTGGTAGGGCATGAGGGCTTTGGGGAAAAGGTCAAAGTTAGAGGGGTATTTACAGGCATTTGTGTACACATGTATAGGATCGTGTTCATGTGGCCCATGTGCCTGGACAGATGCATGTGGGCACACGTTCCTAATAGGCAGATCCCAGTGTGCCCAAGTGTACGTATTTATATGTAGTTAGTATGCATGTGTCAGTATGTCCGAGTGACTGCATTTGTGTATGCCCGTGTTTTCCTGGATATGGATGCATTTATGTACAAATATGTTCCAGTGCCTTGTGCCTTAATGCACCTGTGCACACAAGTACTTAGATAGTTGTACATTCGTATGTGTAGATGTGTCTGCAAACTATGCTGAAGATGAGTTGCTATTCAAGGGGATATACTGTGAACATACATGGGTATGCATATTCTGGGGTACACTCATACATACATGTCTTCTTGTACCAGGGCAAAAGATGAAGGGAGTTTGCTGCCCTGTTGGCTTAAGAGCAGGCTCATCTATTTCCATCCGTATGTCATAATGAGTGATTTGTCTTACCCCTGGAGTTCTGGCATTCAAAAGTAGTTCTCATGAGATCTGAGACATTTTCTGTCATGTTCACTGCTATGTTCTCAGGATGCAAAAGAGACCCTAGCACAGAGTAAGCTCCCATGATGTAGCTTGCTAAAATAGATTAATAAATAGGCAGAGGATGGATGGATGGGTGGGGAAGGATAGGAGGATAGATGCATAGGATTGTAGATTATAGGCGGCATAAATTAGTAGATTTACAAATGGATAGGTGGATTAATAAGAGAATAAATGGGGAGTGGATGAATGGGAGAATGGATAAACGAAGGGTCTACCAGGCCTCCCAGTGTGGGGTGGATGCCCCATGCTCCTCTCCTCAGTATAAATCCCAAGTTTCTCTGGACTTCAGCATCAGCTCTGTAACACATCCTTGGAAAATTCCATTCTGGGCAGGCAGCAAGCTCAGAGGGCTTACAAGTTGCCAGAATCGACCAAGGCAAAATACAGTATTGCAGAGCTAAGAACAGAAAGGGCAAGGACTACTTTGGAGAATCTGCGAAGCAACTAGTCTTGCTGAGCTAACAGGAAACTGGCCTGGCTAGGCAGGCCCTAGAGAATGCAAACCAATAAGGGCCCTTGAGGGGTTTATATACCCTCACATGAGGGTTTCTACATCTGTCTTATGTCCCTGGGCAGCAGCCACCAGCTCCTGGCTCTATCTCAGCCTGCCCTTCCCTGTTCCTGGTACCCTTCAGACTCCTGCCACCATCCACAGCAGAGGAAGCCACGGTCTATGTCCATCCAGATGCTGGTGCAGGCTTATCACCATCCCATTACCACAACTAAAATGATACAGGAAACACAGGCATGGCTTCCCACCTCCACTGTCCTCACTTCCCACACCGCCCTGGACCTTTGCTGTCTGGAGCTGAGTAGACCCTGGAGAGGGCCCCCAAGCAGGCATCTTTGTGTGGCTATCTGTCCTCCCACAGACGTTTTTTTGAGCTGTGGCAGGAGTTAGCTGGGCCCTCCTGCTGTCAGGGCCTGCCCTCTAGTGGCAGACTCTGGCCCACGCGCTGCCCCCACCGTGGCACCAACTGGGAGCCTGGTGCCCCCTCAGCCCGACTTAGCCAAGAAAGGACCTCTGAGTCCCCAAGAAAGGACCTCTGAGTCTGCCTGATATCTGCCACAAGTACCCACATACACAAAACAGGGCCTAGCTGCCCAGAGTCGGGCTACACTCAACAGTTCCAGACTGTCCATGCAAGCCTCCATCTGTCAGAACAGTGATTAAGGACAAAGAGGAAGTGTTAGGATGTGATCCCTGAACCCACGAGGCTCATAAAGACAATAGCTAGGACAGTGGCAAGAGGCACCAGGCGTCCTGTCTATTTTGGGGAGGCCTTGAGTATGACCAGCCAACACCAAGGCCATCCTGGGAAACGTTAATCTGTGTGGGAGTGACAGAGACAGGATGAAGGGTCCCGGAGGCCTTCCGCCAGCCATTTCCTCTCAGCCCTCCAGCTCTGCTCCATGCTCCACTTACAGAGCCCCAGGCATGGCCTCCAGAGGCCCAGTCTTGCCAACTCTCTGTAGTACACCAGCTACCTTCCTCTTCTTTCAAAGCCTTTTACTGAGAGATTAGAGGCCCTGCCCTTTCTGAGACCCAGTCTTTGTTCCCTCCTCAAGGATGGCAAAGGAAGAAGTAAAACACCTCTGGCTGAGGCAATGGAGCAACTGCCTTAAAATGTTCTTCTGCTGCTTGTTCCCACGGCCCAGCCTCGGAGCCCAGGGGTAGCAAAAGGTTAATTGCTAGAGTCTTGGGTCCAGAAGTGGGCCGGAGTCAGAAAGCTGATTGTATCCCACCCAGCCTCTCTCTCCTTCTTTCCTTCTCTCCAAATTGTTAAACTGGTAGCTCGAAATTGGTCATCACGTAAGTAGTTACTCCGTGGAAATGGACAAGCACTGTAAAATGACGGTACCAGCAAGACACACCTAACACCTTCTGATGTCTAGGCTGGAAGTCAGATGCTCCAGGGACTTGCTTGGAAACCATTACCCATAATAGTTTTAAGGTCACAGAGCATTGGCGTATATTCCAGGTGTGTGACTTCCAGCACCAGTGAGTGTATCAGTTCACCTCACTAATCCTTCATTTTCCAACAGTAAAACAGGAACTGCGATACCCACTGTGTGGTTGGGAAGATTAAACAGAAGCGTTTGGAACCCTGAGACCATAGTAGGATCTGGGTGACAATAACCATTCATTAATACAAGTTGTCACCACGATCATTATTATCATCACCTTCTTCATACAACATTCTAAGGATAAAATGAAAGAATAGTTAAAGGAGTAGAGGACGTGGGAAGGGTAGGAGGAAAGGAAAGTAGGGAAAAGAAAAAGTACGGGAAAAGGGAAAAATAGAAACATCTTTGTAAATAGGGAAGGGTGGAGGGGGTGAAGGGAGGGAAGGGGTGTGAGGAAAAAATAAGAAGATCCATCAGGTAAAGGTACAAGATCCCAATGATGAAGGTAACTGTACTGTATACCTAAAAAGTACCAATAAACCTAATGAAAACAAATCGTTGTGGAAACATTCATATTACGTTTTTGTTAAAATGTTTTTTTTCCAATAATGCAAACCAAGAGTGATCGAGTGCTCCTTCCACTTTACCTGTGCCCAGGCCTAAGCTTGAAGTTTAGCAGACAGGAAATAATCTAATGAGTAGCAGGCAGCGCAATGAGGCAACTTAGAAATATTAGGGATTATGACACTGTCATCACACTAAGGGAGCCCTGGCCCTCTCCTTTAACTTGGGGCGCATTTCAGGAATTTAGTGCCCAGGGAGAACATGAAATTTTGTGTGCATTCAAATCCTCAGAGAAAGGAGGACTTCGCTTCTCTAAAGTCATGTCAAAAGCAATTATCAAGAGCAAAAGAGGTGAATTGAGTTTTCCCCAGAAAACACTATCTGACCACGGGCGAATGGAGCATTCCCTCTTTGTTCTTCAGCTCCTGAGAGGTGCCTCATGCGGGTTCAGAAGCCCCACTGCCAGCTCTGGATCTCTTCTCTCTGCTTAACAGATTGTGTGAATGGAAGCGCCTGCAGGGCAAGAGTGGTGTTCTTTGGAGAAGCAGAGGTTAAACAGCAGAGACTCGTATGAACTCAAGCCCATCTTGGTGCGACCACAAGCAAAAGTTTTCATTTCTTTGTGTGCACTCTCACCTCCACAGAGGAGAATAGTCATACTAACCCCAAAATACTATAGAAGGAGTTAATGTGGTAATGAAACTTGGAACATAAGTAGCGTTCATCATTTTTTTTGTTTTTATTTTTATTGTTGCTATTGTTGTTTAGTCTTCTTTACCACCATTTAGAGGTTTTATCTGGAGATTCTCTATGTGAAGAAGAAGGAGAAGGAGAAGGAGAAGGAGAAGGAGAAGGAGAAGGAGAAGGAGAAGGAGAAGGAGAAGGAGAAGGAGAAGGAGAAGGAGAAGGAGAAG
>NW_022900934.1:20137936-20154894 GCF_012274545.1 Fukomys damarensis
AGAAGAAGAAGAAGAAGAAGAAGAAGAAGAAGAAGAAGAAGAAGAAGAAGAAGAAGAAGAAAGAGAGAGGGAGAGAGAGAGAGAGAGAGAGAGAGAGGAGACCAACTAGGACCATTTATGGCTTATTACCCAAGCAGAACCCTACACCCAAGAAGGCAAAAGTTTACCTCTCAGCTACACATGTAGGCTTGATGCTTTGGCATACATAGGACCTTTATTCTATAGATCTTTCATAAGCCCCCTAGCCAACAGCGCAACGGGGGGATAACATTACCAAACAGTAACTGATCTACACAAGGACAAGAGGCTGTGTAGAGATAGACCAAGTGAATTCAGCCCTTCCCTGAAAAATTTCACCATGAGCTTCTTATGCGTGCACACATGCTCCTAGCTGCCTTACTTCCCAGGCACATGTACACAACAAAACGGGTATACATACGAACACAGGTACATGTGCACACCTGTGTGCAGCCCTGACTGTTTGCCTGTGCTAGTGCATGCTAGCACGGGGCTACACCTATGAGTGAGTGAGTGAGACTGAATGCACGTTCCTACATGTACCACTCTGGCTCCAAACAATGTATAGATGGCTGCAGGTGAATGAATGTACAAATGTGTGCATAGGCACTTGTGCGTATTTTTAGGAACTGATAGCGCTAATAAACAGCATCGACAAGATGTTTTAGAGGAAGCGGTGGCTTAAATACCTAGAGAGACAAACAACACCCTCCAAGGACTTTGGAAGCACTCATCATGTACAAATAATGTATATGCTAATTACAAATTACTCTTTTCTGCTCATTAAAGCAGAACTACTGCACTTTATTAGTTCAGTTCTGGTTACTCTACACACTTGAAAGTAATAAAAATGGCTTTGGGGGCAGGCAGATGCCCAAGTGAGACTCAGAGCCATCTCAAGCCGTGTAATTGGACACCCAGGCTGGGGGCCAGGGCACCGAGGTGGACTCCTCCCCAGCCTCCCACCCCCACATTCAATCAGTCACCAAATTCCATCAAGCCCACCTCCTGTCCTCCATCCACATTAACTCTGTTCCAGTTCCGCCCACATCTCTTCCCTGACAGCCTCCTGGACAGCTGCCCGTGCTGCCTCCCGCTGGTCTCCCTGATGCAAGTCTCCCCTGACTTCAATCCATCCCCGAGATGTTGCTGGCAAATCCAATCCATTGCCAAGATGACACTGCCCGCTTAAATCCTCCACTACTTTCACATCACCACTGAAAAAAAGCTCAGATCCCACAGCTTGTTCCACCATGACCCGGTACCCGATATTTCTTCAGCCTCACCCCTGCAGTTCGCATCCAGCCAGATAAATGATGCCCAAGCAGCTTCCTAAGCCCGTTCCTCACTTGGCTGAGGTCCCTGGATCTGGGCACAAATCCTCCCTTGCTCCTCGATGTCCCATTCTTACTGTTCATGCTCTGCTGGCTGAACTGCATAGGGGTCTTCTGTCACATCCCGCACTCCTACTCCAGGGACCATACCCGAATGCCTCTCGCTAGCTAAATCCTCCTTGGACTTTCCTCTTCCCTTTGTACCTGAGCATTTCTGTTCGCTTATAGTCTCTCTCCCTCCCTCACTAGACTACAGGCAAAGACTTTGCTATAGTAACTGTCATAAGTATGCTCAGCACCTAAAACGGTTTCTGACACATAGGAGACACTCAACAAAATCTGAGTAGAAAATTAATTAACAATCGATATCTTTATTTTACCACTCAACTCTCTCCCTATCATCACTGTAAATAGCATGATCCTCACCACCTTGGAATTAGGTTTTTTAATTATTATGACACACGAACTTGTGTTTCCCTTGGCCTATTCTAAGGACTACCTTCTAATATCCCCAGGACCTGTGTTCTTTGATAACTTCCATTTCTATTTAGTCAATCCTGCTCTTTTCACAGGCTGCAGCAGCTGGAACTCGGTGCACCACCTAGAGGCTACCAGGTGGAACAACTCAAAAGCAGACAGTCCCTGAGTAGCCTGCTTTGAGGATGCAGGGGGGAGTCAGGGCAGTCTTTCCCCCCAGTACACTTCTCTGTGAGAACAGGTCCGAGGAGGTTTTCAGTCTCAGCTCAGGTGATTGCCCAGAACCTGTCCGTGTCACACAGTCTAGGTTCTTGTCACAAGCCCAACTCCACCCCTTCTTACTATGTTTTTCCCTTTATCCTTTTTTTTGCCCAGCTGACTTCTGACCTACTCATCTTATTCAATCAAGAAGTTCTCATACCTGGGAACGTCAAAACTTCTCCTCTTTCTCTGATGATGCATGGCCCAATACGAATATCTGTCTGTCTTCCTCATGGCACCTTTTAAGTTCTGCATTCTAAAAGGTATAGACTTTGTAAGACCATAACACTTTGTCAGTTAACTTCTCCCAAAGTACTTTTAAAAGTACACCGAGGTCCCCCTTCCCAGAGATCCCAACAATGACTTATTTTCCCTCTCTACAACAAACAATAGGTTCAACTTATAATTACTTCTTTATAGGTTATTTGTTTATAATTCCTCAAAACATGTTAAGGTTCATTCTATCAATTTCTATTTCCTAAATTTCAACCCAGTTTTTTTTTTTCTGAAAGATACATTTGAGGGGAAAAAATGACACTACTTTTTCTTTCAAGTTCAAAAATCTGGATGTGAATGTATGAAAGAGCATATGAAAATGAAAAGCCACTCTTAAGCAACACAAGGAAAATAGAGGTGATGACAATTGAACCAGCACTTTAACCCTGAGGAAAAAGGCTATGGAAGGTCATATGCATAACTGAGCAGTAGTGAATTTTTCCACAAGGGAGTGCACCTGAGTCTCATCAGAATGGAATGTAAAGAGACAGCCCATGTTCATGGATGAGAAGACAGTACTCTAAAGACTTCAATATTTCCCCAATTAATCTATCTCTAAATTCAAATGATCAAGTGTAACATGTATATGTACCAATTCCCCAAGATAAATTTATTTATTATGTACCACAAACATATACTGATAAAAAAGAAAAATCTGCCAAAAAATAAAACACAGTTTGTGACTATAAAAATTGATCTTAAAATTCATAAACATGAGCAAAGACTGAAGAATAGAAATCCTAATTTTGAAGAAGGAGAAAGGGACTCAGTTAAAAAATGGGAAATGGTTTGGAATAGACATTCTCCAAAGAAAATGAACCACAGCTAATAAGAATATCAAAAAAAGTTCAATATCACTAGTCATTAGGGAAGTGGAAAACGTAACCACAATAAAATACTTCATATTTTTGAGGATGGCTATAATTTTAAAAATAGAAGTTAACAAATATAGGTGAGGATATTAGAATATTGGCATTACTTACTATTAGTGGGAATAGAAAATAATTGCTCAGTTAGTTAAACAGAGCTACTACTTGACCCAGCAATTTCATTTCTAGATATTTAACCAAGAGAATTTAAAATGCTCATACAAAAACTTGAAACATGAAAATTCATAGAAGTATAGCTGCTAATAGCTAAGAAGTGAAAATGCCCAAGTATCTGCTAACTAATGAATAGATAAACTGTGATATAGTCATACAATAGAATATCATTCAACCACAGAAACACTGTGGTACTATCACAGGCTACAACATTGATGAATGTTGTAAACATTACACCAAGCACAAAACATTTTCCAAAATAGGCAAATCTATAAAGACAGAACATAGATTTGTGGTCACCTAGGGCTGGAGGTAGATGGGGAATTTGGCAGTGATAAAGTATTTAGGGTTTCTTTGGGGATCGTGAAAGTGCTCTATATTTGGTTGTGGTGGTAATTTTACAATTCTGTAAATAAACAAAAATCAAATAGCATCTTTTGAAAGGACACACCTTATAATATCTCACTGATACCTCAATTTTTTAAAAGATCCATTTTAGTAGTAACTAAAGCAGTAGCACAGGTTAGATCAAAGAAAAAGAATAAAAATCTCACATGTTTATAATGCATAAAGGAACTTGGTTGTGACAGAGTTATCATTACATATCAGGAGAGAAATTCTTCTGTCAATAAACAGTGTTCTAAAAGTAAAGAAGGAAAAAAAGGGAAACAAAGCTTTATAAGTAGGGAGGGTTGGAGGGGTTGAAGAGAGGGAAAGGAAATGGGAAAAAAATAAGAACTAAGATATATCATGTACAGGTACAAATTCCCAATGATGGATGTGATCATAATATAGATCTAACATGTACCAATAAACTTAATGAATAAAATAAACAAATACTGTTCTACAACTTGGTATCTACATGAAAATTGAAGCAAAATTAAGTCCCACATCCATATCACCTACACACATTACTTTCAGATAAATTAGAGAAAATAAGTATAAAAAAGGAAGAAAATAAGAGCTGTAAAACTTTCAGAAGAAAAATGCAACAAAACAACTTTAATACATCCAGAAAATGAAATTTTCAAGTAATAATAAAGAGCACAAATCAAATGAGAAAGCCATAAAATTTAAAACTCTGGAAGAAGATATTGTAGCATAAATGAAGTAAAAGAGGAGCATATAACCAACAAAGCACTGATTTACAGAAGGTATAAAGAGCATTTTTAATAATTTTAAAACACAAACAATACAAACAATATAAAAATAGACATTCAAAAGGAACCAGGTATTTACAGAAAGCATCAATAACAAATGTGAAATGTTTTCAAAATCACTTGCACTCAGGAAAGTACAAATTAAAACAATAATGCAACACTTCTCACTCTTCCTATTTTAACTACTTTTAAGTTGGCATAGAGATGTAGAAGACAGAAACTCTTATAAACTCTTGGTGAAGATATAAATTTGTTCAGCTATTGTATTGAAAAAAAAAAAAACGGTAGAATCAGGTAAAAATGCTGTGAGTCCAAAGAGTTATCATGTCCTCCCCAAAGTCATGTATTGAAATCCTCACCACCAAGTTGATGGTAAGAGGAAGTAGGCTTCTAGTTGCTTTCCTTGTTGCTGGCAAAAAAATGTCCAATACCCAGTTTAAAAGGTGGGGTCTATTTGGGCTCACAGTTTCAGGAATTTCAGTTGTTGTTCAGCAGCCTCAACACAGAAACAGCGTGGAGGAAGGGCCTGGGCGGAGGAAAGCTGCTCATGTCCTCACGGCATGGTGGTCAGGAAGCAGAGAATGGAGGGAGGAGTAGGGGAGGGAGACAGACCCTTCTAGGTCGTGCACCCAGTGACCTGCCTCCTCTAAACAGGCTCCACTTCCCAATGGCAAGTCTATAGCACCTCCATTAATTCGGTCACCTTCCAAAAACCCCATCTATGAGTCCGTGAGACCTGTGCGTGACCGTCTCAACTCAAACCTTAACAAGAAGTCATGGTGGTGGAGCCCTCATAAGTGAGATTCATGCTCTTTTAAAAGACTCTTCTGCCACATGCCAAGAAAGTGCTCTATGAGAACACAGGCCCTCACCGGCCTCCAAGTCTTCCAGCACCTTTATCTTTTGCTTCAGAAATGCATGAAATAAGTTTCTGTTGTTTATGAACCATGTAGTCTAAAGTATTTTGTTGTTAGACCTGAAATGTGGGGGTGGACCCACATAAATATATAAGGACCCATGAATAAGAGTACTCATTCATGCACTTTTTGTAATAGTGAAAACCTGACATTACCAAAGATAGGGGATATAAAGAGTATAGTTGCAGTTCAAATGAGCGAATTATGATCTCTATACATCAGCATGGATAAATCTCAGAGATATAATATTTTTCAGAATTATACATGTAGAATGAGATTTATATAAATTATTAATACTCAAAATAATAGTTTTTATGTATACATGTTTACACATATAGACCATAGTTGGTAAATTAAGACCAAGATAATGCATAGGGTAGAAAGCTGGAAAAGAGCAAAGAATGGAACACCACGTAAAGTGAGGTCTTGGAGCAAGAAAAGAACCAGTAAATATGATTGAGAGGCGACAAGAGATGTAAAGGGAAAACAAGAAGAACATGGGGATCAAAAACAAAAAAGTCAGTGTTACCTCTTTCTTTATCTGGAGGGATCTGCCCTCAACAGTTCCCACCAGATGTAACAACATAGAGGTCTCCTCTGGTCTAGCCACACTCACATGGTGGGGGAATAACTGAAGGTAAGAGGTGTGCCGACAAGTCTACACACCTGTCACATTACCTGGGGCCAAGTCCTATGCTAATGTGTGCCCCTGTGTAAGTTATTTCATCCTTCTATACCCTAAGTAGGTGTTAATTCACACAACATTAATTTATCACGTTATTGTGATGATTAAGCCAGTACCAGCCAATTTAGCATACTCACTACATACTGTCACTCTACAGACAATGGCCGATAAATACAAACCAATATGATTATGAAATACAAGAAGAGGAAACGATAGATAGAGCAGAAGGTAGAAAAGCACTGGACTGAATGATGGCGGAGGGATGAGAGACACAGATATGTTGAAAAGCTGATGGGAAAGAGTTTGAAGATTCAGGAGGAAAGACTGGCGATGGACTGGGTTGTGTGAAAGCTGCAAGGTTGGAGTTGAAGATGCAGTGGGAGAATCAACCTAATGTTGGAGGCAGTCAGATCTTCTATGTGCAGAGAAAGAGGACAGACAGGATGGGTGCAGGCACAGATACGTATGCCGGCGGCGGCAAGGTGAGCATCAGAAAACACAGGGCATCCACTGCTCTGATGGCTTGTGTTTTTTCAGTGACTGAGTTTATGTTTGTCATAGTGGAAGAGGAGAGAGAATGAAGACATGAAGACACTAGATACCATAAGGACAGGCTCTGGAGAACAGGAGAGAGAGTCCAAGATTAAGGTAGATTTCTGAGTAGTACTGGGGTCCCAGGCAAAGGTGGAGACCAGGAATTTGCAAAGCATTGGGCACAGACATCTGAATGCACAAGTAAATGTACAAGTGGTTTCCTGTGATCTATGAGGGGTTTTCTGCTCTCTGATGAGTAAAGAGGCACTAGGACAGGCACAACTAGGGTGACCAGATAGGCACCAGGTGGCATCAAGTAGATCAGCCAGCAGGCACTACTGGGGCTGAGATATACAGGTGGCATCCAGTAGAGGAAAGATGTGGATGCAGGGAAGGTGAACAGGAATGAAAAGGTCACAAGGTCAATGCACAGCCTTATCGAGATTGACTTTATTCTGGGAATAGTTATTAGTTTATCCTACCACCCATCATGAGCCCCCATATACGTACCTTAGATTCTACCAGGGAGCTGATTAAACACACACATGTCCTCTTCCCGTGATTCAAGATTCCAGATGAACAGACTAAAAACAGGAAATATGCATTCTCACTCACACCAAAGTTTGAAAACCACTGCCCAAGATGTAGGGGCTCAGCTCATCCAGCAGGTGATTATCCAGGAGTTTCGTCTGTACAGAAATTGGGACATGCACAGGACTTGGCATATGATTCCCTTTCCGAAGCCCTGAGGAACTAAACAGGTGGGCCCACAGCATCTGCCAAGACATGAAAGGGTTAAGAAGAGTGTTGGGAACCTGCAGACTTTTATTACATTATAGGGATGTTATTGCATTATAAATAATGCCACAGGATGCATTATTTATACATTTAATATTGGACTTGCTTATAAGTCACATCTCTCCACTTGTAGATAAATACTCCGTCTGCAGCCCACCTCCAACAGGCACACGCAGACAGGAGAGTGGAGAGGCACCACGCGCTCTGATCTCTCAGACAGTGGAGGGAGAGCAGACACATGTCAGAGAAAGCAAAAGCCCTGTGACGGGAAACAGATAATGTCTTTATGAAAACCAGCAGATGGCTCTTTTGAAAGCCCTTTCAGTTCCTCTCTATTCTGATAAGAGCAGGTAAGCAGGATAGGCTGGAAGGAGCTTTATAGGATTGTACTTATTGTCCTAAGAGTCCAGAGAGCAGGAGACAAAGCATGGAGATGGAGTAGGGGAAAAGCGGGGAGAACACCTCCCTCCTCTGGCCAGCTCTGCTGTGGGCAGGGATGGGGGCATTGAACTGGATTCTCACATCCATTGCAAAAAAGAAGCAGTGATAGCTGAGCTTTGTCATTTCTTCAAGCATCTGTTCGTTCAGAATATTTACTGTGGCTGCTTTCCATGAGCCAACTCCTGGGTTAAAAGATACCAGAGATAAATAAAACCAGTAGTCAAGGAACTTCCCATCTGTGTGAAGACAGAGTCACCCAAACATGCTCATAATTCAGAATAGAAAGCAATCTACATTAAAAGCCAAAACAGGGAGCTGTAGATTTCGGAGGAAAGTGAGGCTTTCCCAACCACGAAACTGCACTACTAGTATTATTTTTAACTCAACACAACTATCACTCATATGTTGACCAGTCTGTCTACAAATATACAGAGAGCACCTACTTGGTGACACACTGCTCCAAGTGCTGGGGTCACAAGACAGGCCAAGGCAGGCCAGGTCCCAACCTTGCAGAACTCACACATGGTAAAGAAGTCAGGAAATCAGTCAGCCAGCAGGAGAGTTTCAGAGACGAAGAGTACTATCTAGAAAATAAAACAGGACAGAGGAGAGTGGAGTTGGGGGCACAAGGAGATCTCTCTTAGGAAAGAATATTTGCTCTGCAACTAAATGATGTCACATGAAGATGGGAAACCTGCTGAGAGGAGGAGGGGTTATAGTGGGGCCTTGAAGGATGAGGAGAATCTGTGCAGGTAAAATTGGAGGAAAGGAGTTTTCCAGATGGAGATAAATACATAAAGACAGACATCCCTGGTAGAATAAAGTTGAGCACAAAAGTGACAGGGACAGATGTGATCCATGTACCAGGGGCAAGAGCGGGGGGATCTGTAGGATGTCCTAGCTCCTCTTTATAACAGCAGAGAGGGAAGAGCACAATCTGAAGTGTGCTGAAAGCAAATCTGGCAGCTATGGCTCATGGGGGTTGATGATCCACCCAGGGAAAGGGGGACAAACTAGGTACAAAAACCCATTATAGAGTTTCCGCTATTCATCCCAGCAAAGCCCACTGGAGGGTGAGGTAGTGTCCTTTGTAGGACCGAGTCATGACAGGTAACTCCCACGCTTTCCGCCTAACTTCCTCTCCAACTTGGAAGTTCCACAAGGATTTGGAATAGAAGCATTAGCTTGGCAATATTATTTCTTAAGCATTTCTGTCATATCCCTTTCAAAACTTAAAAGTCCATAACTTAGAAGTCACACACACACACACACACACACACACACACACACACGTAGTTATGAAAACTGATAAAACAGTCTGTAGTTCAGTTGATGTATTGTCCCAATGTGAGCTTCTTGGTTATGACCATTGTATTATGGATATAAAAGATGTTATCATCTGGAAAAGCAGGGAATTCTCCTTATTATTTTCACAACTTCAACGTGAGTATAAAATTAGTTCAACATAAGAAGCTAAGGAAAACCCGTGCACAATGATTTGGAGTCTTTGTTCTGGTCTACAAGTGACAACTTCCACTAGTGAATAAGTGGAAAGTTCAGTGAGACGTAGGGGCGACAGCTCTCTCAGCAGATCCCAGCAGGTCCCAGCACCACTCGGCCATACACCCGTGCCTGTCTGCCCCTCGCAATTTTCTCTCTGCAGCCAGAGTGATCACCGGTCTGATTCTCTTGCCCACTCCCACCTCTGTTCAGCATCCTGCAAAGGTTCCGTGTGTCACTCAGGCTGCACGACCGGGCTTCTTGGCAAAACTTCAAGGCTCCTCATGACTCCGGTTCTGAACCTCACTTCACACGGGGCTTCTGGCTCTTATTACTCTTTCCCTACTTGTTCTTTCTTCAGATGCGTTGCGCTGCGTCCTCTGCACAGCCTCAGTCCGCTGCCCCGTACACAGGATGCCTGCTCCGCCTCCCACCCTCACGGGGACGCCACTGCTTCCTCCAGAGCTCAGCTCACCAACACTCCCACTCCACCTCCCTCGTGAGCAGCGGTCTTCCCACCTCACGTTCTTCAGAACATGCGTCTTTCCGGGCCACTTCCCCAGGTGCAGTTTTCACGCTGTACCTCTTCACTCTTTCATCTCTCTCCTCGCCAATCCTATGAGAACAGGGCCCACCTCAAGGAGGCTCCAGTTCTGCCTGTATCTTTGACGTGGGCTCACCATTAAATCACCAGCACCTACCACAGGGGAGCAGGGGTATAGAAAATGGAGGGGAGATGAGGAAGAGAAAAGGTGACTAAAACAAGGTGGGAGGGAGAATGAGAGGTAGAAAAAGAGTTGGAGGGAGAAAAATTTGTGATCACTTATGGGGAGGACTGGAGATAAAAGGCAAACAAGATGCTAGAGAAACAGAAGGCTCCCAGCCCTAGGATCCCAGCTACACTGAGAAGCACATGCTCAATGGGCCACGGCAAGCTGAATGTGAAGGAAGGAGCAGCTACAGGGGCCCATGGGTGTCCTGGACTGTTCACTCCATTCTGGGAGGATCATTTTGAGACAGAAGCAGTGTGATCTGGGCTCCAGCAGGAGAGCTAGGGAGGAGACAGCTCTGAATGACAACAGTTACCTGTGACACTGCATTGAACAACCACATGGACATCCTTGGCTCATGACACAATACTTTTGATGCCAGGAAGGTGGCCTTGAATCCTGCGGTAGGCTAATTTGTGTTCCCTCGAAATTTGTATGTTGAAAATCCTAATCCATCAGAATATGACTGCATTTGGAGATGGAGCCTTTATGGAGGTCGTCAGAGTTAAATAAGACATGAGAGTGAGCCCAAATCAAACATGATGGGTGTCCTTATAGGAAGAATATAAACATTGCACATAGACACACACAGAAGAGAGGCGACCTGAACACACAGGGACAAGGTATCCATTTACACACCAAGAGCAGCCTTGTGAAAAACCAATGACACTTGATCTCAGACTTGCAACCTCCAGAAGGGAGAGATAATCTATTTCTGTTGTTTAAGCCAAGTACTCTGTAGTCCTTTGTTATAGCAGCCCGAGCAACCTAGCACAAATCCCAACCCGCTGACCCAGTGAACATCTTGGGACTGTCGTGGAGGAAGGGACCTGAGAAGCTCAGGGACAATCACTGGAGAGGAGCTCATGTGTTGAGCTCAGCCTTCCTTTGACCTTGGAAAAGGCAGCACTGAGAAGACAGGAGGTGGTGTGGCTTCTGGGAGCAGGGCATCCCCTTGGGAACCAGTCAAAACCGGTTTCAAGTCCTGGCTTTGCCACTTTCTCACTATTTGACTTCAGACAAGTTACCTAGTCTCTCCGGGACTCAGATTTTTTTGTGTGTAAAATGAGACCAATAATAATAATAATAATAATATGCACATGGGTATGTTGCAAGAATTCAAACAGGTTGATGAATAGAAGTCTTTTAGCTCAGTATTGGTTGCAGTAGCTATTGGTAGTATTACCATTTTTGTGAGTAGAATGATACTCCATATTTTTACATTTTTTATAGAAAAACGGGCCTCTGACTCCTGAGGCCACTATTATTGCCCACATGACCACTAGCTCTAGGGCCTTGGGGATTCACTTGGCTTCTTAGAGTCTTGCTGTCCTGGTGTACACATGAAGAGAAGGAACTGCCACTGTACTCAGCCCTGGCTCCCTGTCTCCAATCTAAGTCCTGCACTGGAAGATGCTGAGTCTGTGTCCCCTGCTGACCTGCCAGCAGGTAAGCCCAGACCTTCCTTCCATCTGAGCTATGATACATTTTCTCCCCCATTTGCCCCAGCCTATATCAGAGCCTTCCTTCAGCAAATCATGGCAATAAATACGGTCTGAAGCAACTCCAGCTCTTACAGCCTTAATAAATGGGTTACCATAGTGGCAAATTCAGACACAGAGAGCATCTTTTCAATAAAGGCTGAGAGGGTTATTAATAACGTTAATGAAGTGCCTCTTGGAGTCACAGCGCAAGGAGAGGGCCTCTAACCCTCCTCCTCCACCACATCCTTCCCAGGACTGGCCAGCAAAGCTGCCCTGCTGTGGTCTCTGTGGGGTTGTGACCTGTGAGAGACAGAAACCCCATGGTTCCTAGCGCCCCTTTCTCCAGGTATGGTGAGTAGTAGAGTTGCATAGCATGGAAGTTAAGAGGACATTCCTTGAAGGTGGACAGAGCTGGACTCAAACCACAGCTGAACTCTCATCTGGCCCAAGCTGGCTGTGTTACTTCACTTTGAAAAGCCCCTGGCAGTTACCATCAATTTACCCAGGTTACATGTTTCCCACAGCACATGCCACACAGCCATCAGAGTAACTCACCAAATGCCTCTAGCTCTTCACCTTCCACAAAGCCAGTGGCAAAGTTAGATTGCTTCCTATTGAGTGGGGCCAACAAATTCTCAGCAGAAATAGAACATCTCACTTTCGGACCAGCACAGGAGACTCCAGAACCATAGGAGACTCTAGAATCTCCCTTAGCCTTGTAGTCAAGATACTTGGTGTTCCACTGGCCTGGGACCCTGAATGCTCTTGAGTCAACCCTGAAAGACAGGAAGCATGCAGAAAAAAATACAAATCTTGTGGGGAAGAAGGTAGTTCAGTAGTAGAGTGCTTGTGTAGCGTGCCCAAGCCTGGGTTCAATCTGCAGTACCACCAAAAAACAAAAAAAAGATAAAATAAAAATAAATAAACCTGAGATATTCAGAAGGTCACAATTTTTTCTGGCTTTGAAAGCCAAACAGTTCCTACTATAACTACTCAACTCTGCCACTATAGACCAAAAGCAGCCTGGCCCACACATAAAAAGACAGGCATGAATGTGTTCCAATAGGACTTGATTTACAAAAACAGGCAGCTGGCAGAATTCACCCATGGCCCATGTACTGTTTGCTGACTCTTGTTTTATATCATGCCTGTGCTGACTCACAGGTCTTTATCCTTTCCGATATCCTACATTGTTTAGTCATTTAGTCCATTTATTATACACTTTTCCCAAATGTAAAGTGAGCAGATCGAGGTCAATAGTCCACTGTGTCTCCAAATGCATGAAATTGTCTGTAATAGAGTGGATGCTCAATAAATTTTCTTAAATAAATAACTGCTAAATCATTGGCTTACAACGATTATAATCTTGTTTCCCATAATAGCATTAAGTAAGTCACTTAACCTCCACGAGCCTCAGTTTATTCAACGGTAAAATGAGCGAACACAGGACCAACCTTTTCCATGTTGCCAAAGGTGCTCCATGGGATAAAGTGTGTTAAGTATGTGACACGTACAGGAAGCATCCACAGTGGTGGCTGGTTTTCTTTGATTTGGTTTGGTTTAGATTTTTGCTATGTCTGGAGCTATGTCTGCTAAGCTCAAGTCAGCAGAAGCTCGTTGCCCACTTACCATTCTGAGTTCTCCTCTGTGAAATGGGGTGTAGCTGCTGAGAGTTAATGCAAACTTCCATGGCAGAAAAGTTTGCACCCTAATGCTCTGTAAGAATTGGTGAACAATCAGCTAAATCTGAGGACTGCGTGTTTCTGTGAATAAAGTTTTGTTGGAACACAGCCACAGTGATTTGCTTATATTTATTATGACTCCTTTTATACCACAGTGGTAGGGTCAAGAAGTTGCAACAAAGGCCATAGATCCTCAAAAGAAAAAATAATCATTAATTACAGAATACGCTGGCAACCTCTCCTCTTAATGACTCTGGAATCAAGAAGGGCAAGGTTAAATTGTCTTTCTCTCCCAGGCTTGTTTTTGTGTGCCTGGTTTTCGGGATCCAAGTGCAGTGAATTACAGTTTTATTTTGTAAGATTTTACTTTGTAAAACTAACCCCATTGCTACCTGGAGAGCTTCTTAAGTCCAAGTACTATCATACAGTAAGTTCTATCTTGCCTACTTGTGTCCTATCCACAATGGAAAAGACTGCTGAGGACCTATTATACTAGAGTGAACAAGACTGATTTTCTACCCTGGTGACAATCTAGTCTAGCAGATAAAATAGGTGTTGCACAGCACAAGGATAGTACTGTGAAAAGGCATGGAGTGTTCTGAGAATTGTAATGAGACCTCTGACCCGTCTTTATGGGATATATACCTAAAAATGTCTACAAGGAAAGTTCAAAGGATTCAGGACAGATCCTAATGACATCTCATTAGAAGACTCTCCTGGCTAATGCAAACTCTGGGTTAACTGATTTCTTGGTCATTCAAGGAAAGAAGGAATGATGGACAAGAAGTAACACTATTAAGTACCTGTCATATGACAGAACCCATGCTAAGAATTTCCCCTTGATCATCTCAGCCCAGGGGAAAAGCAGGAACCAGGGCTTTTGTCATACCTCTGCCAAACACAAGAGGGTATTCCAGAGAGGTTGCACATCTAACAACCATAAGATGACCCAGGGCTCTAGCCCAGAGTTTGTCATTTATCCATCTATCGTGCTGCCCCTGACTCAGCCAATCGTGACTCCACCTCATGGAAAAATCATGTAATTTTAATTTCTCCACTCTGCTTCAGTAAGTTGAGGACTTGAGACAGTTATGCTGTTCATTCACTTACTCATTCTTTCATTAATACAAATGTATATGAAGTCATTGTTCAACTACAGATGTGATTCCTGCCTTCAAAGGGTTTGAAGTGTGTGGCACAGAGTAAGTGCTCAATAAATACACATGGAATAATTAATTTCTCTAATGCCCTGCTGGATTTTAGATTCACTGTGGCCAAGCTGTTTCCAGGACACACCAGCCATGTATGACAAAAGGCTTTTACAAGCAACTAGGGATCGAGTATTCTTTTCACTTGCCAGCTATGTGATATTGGAAAAGTCACTTAATCTCTCTGAACTTAAACTTTTCACCTGTGTGATCAGCACCCTATTAAACATCACAGAGATGTCATAGGGGTGACATGAGATAGTGCTTTGTGCAAAGCAGCATGGAGCTTTAGAGAATGCCAAGACAGCAGGCAGGAAAATCACAGCAGCTGGTATTTATCAAATGCCTGGTCAGTACTGCACATAGTGCTTGGCATGTTGCGTACCTCAGCTATCTCATGCTCACACCCAGCTTATGTGGTAGAAACCATGATCCGCCACAGTTACAGCTGGGAAAATAGAAGGAGAAAGGTACGGGAACTTTCCCAAAAGCTGCTAAGCAAGAGTTCAGCCAATATGCATCCAATAAATCCTGGCTTGCTTCTTCCGCCCCTTCCTGTACCTGCTGAAGAAAAAAAAATCTATTTAAACTAATGTGGCTGCTGGTTCCAAAGTTCCCATGTATTTCAGGGTTGTCTTTAATTGTCCATCTGGAATTTCTCCAGACCCCACAGCCAGTTTACACTCATCTCCTGGGGTTTCAAACTAGGTTGTCCAGATACTGAGGTCCTGTTCAGGTGTTGCCTGAGGACAACACAAAGACAGAGAGAGGTCAGAGGCTGAGGCCTAGAGACTCATTTCTGGTTTGCCCCCAAGCGTTCCTACTTCCTCTGCCTTCCATGAGCCATGGCCTTTTTTTTTTTCCAGAAAACTTACAGAACAACAGCCCGTCCCTCAAGTCCCCCAACCTCCATCATTCTGTGAGGACCCCTGACCTAGCCCCAGGCGTCTTTTTTCCAACTTGCTCAGAAACAGAAAGGTAGTTTGTCAAGATCCGGAGCCCTCTTGCATATGCCACCCTCTTCGTGTGAGTCCCAGTCTACTGCACTCTGCAGCGTTGGCAGGGAGGGAGCTTCCTGAGAGCAGAAAGGCTGATTCTGGAACCTCCAACACTGTGTCACCTTCACCAAATCTTTGACCTCACCGTGCCTCAGTTCCCTCATTTATAAATGACAATAGCACCAACTGGCAAAAACTCTTGTTAGTCACAGAGAGAGCACCTCATGTAATGCCTGCTGCAGAAAGAAAGTGGTAGTGGTTGTTAGAGCTCGGTACTCTGTTCAAATTTAGCTTCTATATAATAATATTAGAAATAAAAATAACAACAATGTTGCTAACATGCCATGCCATATACTAGACTAAGCCCCTTTCATACTATTTTTCTCTTTTTCTAATTCTTAGCAATGCAGTAAGGTAGCCCCAGTTGTGTTGTGCAGGAAATAACAGCAAAGAGATGCCAAGCAATTTGCCCAAGATCACACAGCTGATAGGTCACAAAGGTGGTGTGCAAAGCCAGGCTTTTCCCATCCCATAACTAGAGAGCTGAATTATCTGTGTACACCACCTCACAGGCCTAGACCTTCCCTCAACTCTCCCAGACATACCTTCCTGGGGGCCCAGCCTTCCTGGAGCCCTCAGCACCCTTCACGTCCAGCCTTTGACCTCCTCCTTCTGCTTCCTGAGCCCATGCCCGAGAGGTGACCCACTCCTCTGAGAGCCCCCGCAAAGCCCTCAGCCTGACCCCCACGTAATGAAGGGAATTAATATGGCCGAGCCTCCAGCCCAGCCAAGCAGCTTCCCAGCAGCCCCGGCCAGGCCTCTAATTGATTAGGCCATAAAGCCTGGGCACTAAATTGAAAGGAGCTGCACTAATTCTCTTTTATGTTAAATTTCTGTCTTTCCCCTTTATCGAATCCCCCGTCCAATGTCCCTTTCCCTCCCCATCATGGGCTTGCTGTGGGCCTGTTTTTTCCATGCACAGATTAAGTACCTAATCAAAATCTTGTCTCCCCTAATGGCATAAAATTGAAAGATAGATATTGCACTTTACACAGCTGATTAAACACTCGAATGTGGCTAAATGCTTAAAGGGCTTGTTACATTAACTAACTCTGTCATCTGCCCACTGTCTTATAATTGCGTGTGTTCAAGCTGTGTCAGGGGAGGCACAAACAGGATGGCTATGAGGCCACCTCCACTTTGGTGGCCCCCAAGGCATCCCTGCCAAGAACCTCCTCCACCACTGCTGAGCTGGGGTGCAGAGTCAGAGCTCTGGGTAGCCCGGCTGCTCCTCTCTGGTCTTGGGTGGCAGGAACAGGGTGTAAAACTCTTCTCTGTGCCCAGACACATTGGCATTGCTCCCCCAACACCC